>NC_054741.1:77144336-77744336 GCF_018143015.1 Lytechinus variegatus | reverse complement strand
TCCTCTTCTTACCTACAACAAGAGATAGGGCAAATAGATTATCAACACTGATTAATCTAAGACATACACAGATCATTCACACTTGATTCAATTAGAATCAAATTAGTATTACTCCAAATGATGATCATCCCAACAAAAATTGCTTTTATATTGGACTTTATTCTCAAAGATGCAGCATTGTGACACATATTTTCCGTCATTTAAACAAGTTATTCTTGGGGAGGGGGGCCATATAATTTGTTTCATCAAATTATGCAATTTTCAAGCTACACACAGAATAAAAGGTGTTTTTAATGCCTTTCTGGAGTCTCGTCTGATATCACAATCAATAAAATATGCAATATGATCTTTTGACCTGATCATCCTCATGAACACACGTGTGGTATTACCCAATGGTTATTTTGTAAAATAATTGATGCAGAAAGGAGGGCAATTTGAATAACTTGACCTTTTGACTCCTAGATAATCTTTGATTGCATTATCTTCAACACACTTGCGGTTTTACCCAAGGATCATATATACCAAGTGTCACCATAATTGATGCAGAAATAACGAAATGAGAGCAAGTCGAACAAAAACTTCAACATTATCATTTGTCCTTTTGACTCCTAGATGACTTTTGACCCCATAACCCTCATGAACACACATGTTATTACCCAAGGATCCTATGCACAAAGTGTCAACATAAGTGATGCAGAAATAAAGAAATGAGAGCAAATTGAACAAAAACCACAAAAGCATATTTCATATTGAGTAGACTTACAATAGAAGGACATTGACCATCGCCATCTTCCTCCCTGGTTCCTCCCCAATATCTTGGGAGTACCTCTGCATCAATGTTCTTAAGAAGAACTTCTGCAAAGTTATCTGTTCAAGAGAACAAGTAATACTTAATGAAATGGTGCCATGTTATTCTTTCAAATATTCAATAGTTTTAAAAAAGACAGCTGAGCTTAGAAGATCTAAATATTGCACGTCATTAACCCTAATTTTTCGCGATAAATCCGCCGCACAAATTTTTTTAATGCGTCGCTCACTGACTTTTTACTTTAAAGTCTCGCGCAAGTTTTGAAACAAAAGAATTGCAGAAATTGTGAATTTGTGTACAAATCCAATGCAAATGGTGTTTTAGGCAAAATTCATGAATGTATCATTTCTCCTTTTACTGATTAAAATCAATCAATTTAATCTTGTGTATGGTCGAATTAAAATCCCCAACAATTTCCACTGAAAAAACAATGAACAAAAAGTAAAAAACAAAGAAATAATAAATAAAATTCAGAAAACAATAAAATATATAAGAAAATAAATGTGATGTATACAATCCAAGTGCATTTTATTATATTCCTATAAAGAGTTTGTGAACGAAAAATCAGCATTTTAGGGGCAATATTCAATTTATTAGAGCAAAGTTTTTACTAAATTTGATGTATAAATCGGCATGATTATTAAGCAACAAGATTTTTTTTGCAGAATTTGATCATGTAGTTTTGTACATTATGCCATGGGTAACGCGCGTGTCAATTTTCGTCATGATTGCGCAATTGACGGCCGAGATCATAACGGGGGGGGGGGGGGGGCTGAGCCCCGTCTTCTTAGGCGTCGAAATAGCCATCTTTTAGGGTTAAACAAGTGGAATGCCTCTGGCCGTCTCACCTGCATCACGCGGTTCAATATAGCAGCAGTGCTGACTTTGAATACTACTCTAACTCGCACAAGATGTTCAGTGATACATGGTTACTCTTATGTCCACTTTTTATGAACTAGACCAATAAACTTACAGAGATATGATGGTTATTCACCAAAAAACCCCAACATGGCCAAAGTTCATTGACCTTACATGACCTTTGACCATGATCATGTGACGTGAAACTCAAACAGGATATTCAGTGATACTTGATTACTCTTATGTACAAGTTTCATGAATCAGATCCATAAACTTTCAAAGTTATGATGGTAATTCAACAGATACACCCAATTCGGCCAAAGTTCATTGACCTTTGACCTTGGTCATGTGACCTGAACCGCGCACAGGATGTTCAGTGATACTTGATTACTCTAATGTCCAAGTTTAATGAACTAGCCCAATAAACTTCCAAAGTTATGATGGTAATTCAATAGATACCCCCGATTCGGCCAAAGTTCATTGACCCTAATGACTTTTGACCTTAATCATGAGACCTGAAACTTGCACAAAATTTTCAGTGATGCTTGATTACTATTATGTCCAAGTTTCATGAATCAGATCCATAAATTTTCAAAGTTATGATGGGAATTCAACAGATATCTCCAATTCGGCCAAAGTTCATTGACCCTAAATGACCTTTGACCTTGGTCATGTGACGTGAAACTCATGCAGGATGTTCAGTGATACTTGATTAACCTTATGTCCAAGTTTCATGAACTAGGTCCATATATTTTCTAAGTTATGATGACATTTCAAAAACTTAACCACAGGTTAAGATTTCGATGTTGATTCCTCCAACATGGTCTAAGTTCATTGACCCTAAATGACCTTTGACCTTGGTCATGTGACATGAAACTCTAATAGGATGTTCAGTAATACTTGATTAACCTTATGGCCAAGTTTCATGAACTAGGTCCATATACTTTCTAAGTTATGATGTCATTTCAAAAACTTAACCTCAGGTTAAGATTTGATGTTGACGCCGCCGCCGTCGCCGCCGCCGCCGCCGCCGCCGTCGCCGCCGCCGTCGGAAAAGCGGCGCCTATAGTCTCACTTTGCTTCGCAGGTGAGACAATATACCACAGACAATTTGTATTATAAAGATGAAAAAAAGAGGTGAAAGTTTGCTTCATAATTTTTCCTTCACATTACACGAAGTTACACCATGTATAATTCAAAGTAACTAATGTGGCAAAAAGATATCCTGGTAAGAGACTAATAATATATTTCACATAGTAACTAATGTGGCAAAAGATATCCTGGTAAGAGACTAATAGTATATTTCACATAGGCGTAAATATTCATATCTGAATGACACGCGCCTCAAAACCCAAGCTAACAACAACAACAACTTATTTTGATAAGAAATAAAAAATGAGATGTGTGGACACCTGCTTAACTTGATAAGATTCGTTTCATCAGCTTTTTTTTTCTAGAAACGCAATGAATGTCAAAGTTTCCTCAAAAGTTTGAGTGACAATCATTTGGCTCAGGCTTAGAAATGGTGTAAGAAGTCTTCTTCATAAAGCTTGAGCACTTTTAACCTGCTTATTCCTCAACAATAATCCCCCTTCCAAAAAAAAAAAAATCAGGATTGTTCCTTCTGGAAAATTTATTTGGGATTATCCACACATTGGAAGGCATGGAGGAGGAGAAAAATACCTTTACAGAAGACTGTCCTGTTGCGTGTGCGTTCTCCAAGGAAAGGACTGACAAGAGAGTAAAGGACAGGAAAGAGACGAGGACTACGAAGGATGTATACACGATACAACAACTCTGGAAAATGATCCTCGCACATGTTCACAATCTGATTAAACAAAAGTAGTTATAATAACCATGTCAATTATCATTTCTATTAATCTCTATATTCATTCTTGTCAGAATCACAACAGAGTACCGAAATGTGATGTCACTGTCATAACAACAAACTGGCTAGTTTTAAACAGAGTCCGAGCTGACGATCGTCATTACACATTTGTATTTGCAAAGATTACCATCATTCTGAAATTCCGTTAGCAGCCAATTTCTCCTATGAGAAACATGTTCTGGGTTCATTTGTTTAGAGCCAGGCAGCCATGACACCATGACAACTGATGTCACCACTTTGGTGCTCTACATAGAATACATCATATTACTGCACAATAATTTACAAACATAAGGTTTCTGATATCATAATTAAAATATCATACAAATAATACACAGTAATTTTGAGTGTCAGTGGTCCTGCAAAGCACTCAAGGGTATTTACAATATGTGACAAGTACAAGGTGCTTGTGCCAAATATTACGCATAGCCAAGTGCATGCATCACAAATTTTAACAATGTGCATGATTTGTTTTATAAAATGGGTCAGCAGTATGAACGCATTGGACAATTAATTAAAATCCATCTAAGTTTCAAGTTTCCACTGATTACAAAGACAAAGAGGCAACATCTTCTATAATGAGATCTCAAGTGTAGCCGGTATGTTAAGTGCACATGAGAACTCATATCAAAAATAATTTTCATTTATTTCACACCCCTTTCATAAACCCAATTATGCAGCTAATAGCACCATAATTTGGTCGTAAAATTGGAGAACCAGAGTTATCTGCATTATTTTGATGCTGCAATTATCCGCATAATAGCAGCATCGGGACCAGATTTTGACTTTATGAACGCATTTCCAAATAATGCGGATAATTGCCATAGTGCGGTCACCCTTTTCCAACACAACTGCATCGGAGGGGCGTGTGCAGTTTTCATGATTATCCGCCTTTTTCAGGACGGGCGCTTGTCAAAATAGTGCAGATTATTTTCGAAGTTTGTGAACACAATTTTATTGAATTATCCGCAATACTCTTAGGCGACTCATTGGAGGATAGGTTTATCAGAGAGTCTCAGGATTTACATGCATCAGAAGAGAATTGATACATCCAATATGTATAGTGCTGCACCCAGTGTGAATCATGTGACTTGCATACATACTCGCTATTGGCTACATTGTTGGAATTGTTTAACAAATTACTTAAATACAATTATATAAGCTAACATGGGTATTGTAAAACTTTACTTACAGTAATTTGTAGCTGAGTAGATGGCCTTGAGAGATGCTGTCTTCCAAGATGTTCAAAGTCCATAATAAAATGGATTCCTTCAACCTTAGTATTCAACTGCCAAAAACACCAAAACATAATAAATTGTAAGTCTGAAAACAGACACTAATTTCATTCTGAGAATAACAGCAGCTCCCGGGGGGGCCACTTCCATTCACGAGTGGATACCATGCGCGACCATGGGGTCTCGAAAAGCACCCTAAACACGTAATTTCCATATTCTGAAAATGCACCCCTTAACAAGTATTGGCGTGTGAAACCCTACCCTTAACAAGTATTGGAAACAAAACGATACTCTTGGCAAATATTCCCTGAAATGAACCCCTAAACAAGTACAGGAATGTTCTATTGTTATGGGTCTTTTGGTCGCCGGCTTTACCTTATTTGGTTTGGCGACCCCACCTTCTACACCTCGCGCAAATCGGACTCTAAACACGAAGTGTTGGGGCAAAAAGGAAATCCTTTTTAAACATTTTAATTTTTGTTTTATCATCCCCGCAAATTCGACCCTAAACACGTAATTTTCCTAGCGAAATAGATACCCTTTTTTCATTATTTTTGTGTTTTTGACACCCTTATCACGTTACGTACGTAACGTGCCCTATCGTTAAAAAGACATCCTTTTTACGTGTTTTTTTGGTCGCGCATGGTATCCACTCGTAAATGTAAGTGGCCCCCCGGGCAGCAGCTATAAAAAAAAAGAAAGGGAAACCTGTAATAATTTTCCTTGGTATTGTAATATCTCTTCCTATAAAACTTGCGATCTAAACATCTCTGATTTTCTGAAATTTCCACTAGAGTTATAGAGTGACTAATTTGAGTGATTGTGAAGCATGGGCATTACATGACAATCAATAATAAAACCATAACTATTTCCATAATACAATAGCATTTCATTTGAGATATTTTGATTTGTGCTTTTACTTTCCAGCATATTCACTACATATTAGACAATCAGTTTGCTTAAGTCAATCTTATCTTTCATACATGAATTAATGATCACATTAGATCAATTTTTCAAAATAAGGCAAAACATTTGTTATTACCTTTTATAAGTAATGTTTCCATAGTCCATGAGTTGACCACAATACAAGAAAAGAAGTTTATTTTAATCCTAACTGAATAATTGCAAACATGATACAGTATAACCAAAGAAAATTGATGATATCAATGACATACTTTGATATGGGAGTGTAGCATTCAAGAGATAGCACAAAATTCAACTATGAAAATCCAAACTCTGATGTACATAGATGAGCTTCACCAAACTGCCATTGCTATGTTTCTGTAATATTTTTGCATTCATTAAATGTGACAAAATTGTCCTGAGGGTGAAAAGAAACTTTAAGACAATACCTTCCTTGATTGTTCAATCATAAGATCATTAAGACCCGAGAAACGCTGGATGTAGAACTTCATTATGTCTGTCTGTGTCACTGAATGTAGAAGGCCTGAGATTGGAAAAGCAATGAGAGAAAAAAGGGTGTATAATATTTCACTACAAGTAACTTTAATGCCACACTTCCAATTAGATTATTTTTTTAAGGCATCTGAATATTGTCTTATTTTTTCCTCTCTCAACAGAGAACTCAACAGTAAAAAAAATGTGCATTTTTATCTATCATAATGATGTAACTTTTATATATGATTCCACAAGAAAGTACTCTATACTTCAAATCTTAAATACAGTGGTCGATAATTGAACAATAAATACATATCCTTTAGTTGTAAGAAAATATAAAATTATTGAATATATGAAGGCATATAGTATCTTACTGGCACATTGAGTAAGATAATATTAAAGGAGAACCACAATGTACCATAGGGCCTACTGTGGTGAACATACTCTGATGAGCATCTAGAGATAAGAAAGCAGAAAAACAGGTTTTCAATATTTCGCTTGCTATTCATGACATTATTATGCATTACCTTACAATAATTTTTTATACTTGTGATGCAGAATCAAATTACTATATAGTTATACAGGTGTAGATGCTGAAATATGAAATGTACATGTAACATTCATACCTTTGAAATCAATAAGACCGAATGGATCCAGAAAGATAGGTCGACCATCTTTGCCACATCCAATAGTCCCTCCAATGCGATACTTCTCTAAAACCTGTTGGTAAATATTTAAAAGTCCTCTATAAGACAATTTTAATAAACTATGCATGCCAAACACAGGGCTGCCAACCTGAACATTTCAGTATTTAAAAGCTGAAAATAAGTATTTTGGTGGGAAAATCGGTATTAAAAAAAAACCCATACAACACATCAAACTGAAGCTTCAAAAATGCAGTATATTGTATAGAACCATCAGTATCCTTCTCATTTTCAGTACCAAATACTGCAAAAATCAGTACTGTTTGGCAGCTCTGCAAACACCCTATTTTGAACCACTATCTTAAAAGACAGGAATTTTCCAAATCATGAATAAAATACTGGTAAGTCAAACTAAAGCATTTTCAAGCCCAATATTACAATTTTTAGCCTAGGGTTCCCATTAAGTTGCAGGAATGAATAAACGTACAGAACACTGGAAATAAATCCATTTGAATTTGATTCTCATAATTTAACCATATTATTGCTGGGTTAATAAAACCTCATATCTCAAAATTTAAACATTTAGAGGGCAGCTAAGAAAAAGCTGTATTTTAGAAATATAGCAATGGTGGCAGTCTCATAATGTGTGAAAACAGTCTCCTGATGCCTGTTAATAAGAACTCTTTATAGGCAAAAGAAGGTTGCTACCGATGTTAAACTCTAAAATCTAGCTCTTATTCGGAGCTGCCAACAAAATATCTAAATTTTGAGATACAAATAGTTTCATCAGCCCAGAAGTGATATGCATCACCATTCTCATTGATAAACTGAGAGCAAAATTGAGAGAAAGAATCATTGTAAGATACTCCATGACGAATCTCACCTAACCAACAGATTTAAATTCCTACACACTATCACTTACCTCAGGAATCTTAAAGTCTTGTGCTATTGTTGCAACCTTGTTTTCTTCTCTCCAAACTATATCCTGTAAAAAGAAAACAGCGAACACACATACAATCATAATACCATTAATGCCATTTAATTCATATTTTCTTATAGGTATCAAAATACATCCGAAAAATAAAAATAAATACATGGGGCAGGAGGTGAAGGTTTGAACAATTAAATGTCCTAGATCAGTCTGCAGACACAGACTATGAATTATATAATAGTCATCAAGTGGGATTTGATGGAAGTCTAGCAGAAGTTTCGAAATTTCGATGCAAAACATGCTCATGCAGTGCGAGTTCGGTCTGTTGATTGTTATGTCATTGCAACATGCGCATGAGCTGCAGTCTCGGTGCGCGAGTGCAATGGACAAAATCGTATGGATAAAAAATTGCACGATGAATGGATCCGAAATCGCACGGTTGATGACGTCATTGCAAAATTGGCTGAATGAACGATATCAAACAACCAATCAAATCACAGGGATCTATCTATGTGTCATATAATGTATAATGAGGATACAAACTTTAAAAAAGCAGATTATTTTACTTGTGAGTTTATCTTTTCCCTCCAATTTTGGAGAATATTATGTATGGATAAATTTTCAACATCATGGGGACAGGGCTTGTTTTATGTCTCTTGTCTGATCTTATGGATCAATTTGACAACCACATATGGAGATCCTAATCATTCACAATATCCATTATATATAGGGACTGCACTCACTTCTCCATGATCTATTCAAATTGATCTTATGCAACGAAATCTTTTGAAAAGAGAATCTTACATCACACACACTTCCTGTAAAACTGGGTGCAATCCTCCAAGGTTGAATGTTTTATTCATCTGAAAATCAGTAATTGTTCTGATTCATTGATCCCCAGAAAAGGGGATTTAAAAATTCAATAGTCTGTCTACTGTTCCATCACAAATAGGCTGGAGAGATGAGTGATAAACACAAAGTATTTTTTTGTAATTCATAAAGCCCATCAATTGCTTCCCCCCATCCTTTGACCACTGACTCCAGAAGCAGACTTTGGTGGACTGCATTATGATTTTATCTCCCCCTGATGCTCTGGAGCTCATTTTAAGGCAAAGCAAGGGTCTCTATTGAACTAATGGTTCTCACGGGGGGGGGGGGGGGTGGCCAGTCGAATATATTGCTGTCCAAACACGTGACAAAAAAAAATGTGTTTAAGGGGTGTTTTTTCAGTTTTGGACGCAGTCCGCATTAAGGGAATTAAAAACGCAGATTTTAAAGAAAAAGGGTGGTTTTGAAAATCGCAGGGTCAAACGTATTTAGGGTATTTTTCCCCCAAAGCTTCTTTTAAGGACAAGCCAAACATGTTTAGGGTATGTTTTTCACCCCAATATTTTGGCGACAACTTGTTTAGGGGCCTAAATATATAAATAAAGCCCGCAAAAAAATTGTTTAGGGGGTTATTTTGCACACAGAGAAAAACTCGTTTAGAAATTCCTTGGTCACGCTTGTGTATAGCAATATATTTTCACAAAATCATGAGATTAGGGCATCCCCAACCCCCATCATACATGTTTACCATCTGACATATGGTTGTACCAGCTTTAAGTTTCCAGGGGCACCAAGCTCATTTTCCAATATTTCATAAGCTGATTGTAAATTGTGCCTGGTTTTCTGCACAACCTCATGCTTGACTTATTGTAAATAGGTGGTTTCAAACCGCCTCGATCACAAGAATAACCGTTAATTAACGGGAACTGTTTTCGGCTAAAAAATACCCATTAATTATTCCTGCATTCTCACCACCCCAAAACATACCCTTCGGGATGAGTTCCTGAAGTTATGAGCATGCGCATAGTATGGTCTGATAAGCAGGCAAGGCGCGAGATTAAAAATCAGCCACCCACAGCTCCCACGCCAAACGACACGCTGGGCTAAAAGTTCCCGTAATTTGCTTTCACATCGCCAAAATCCCCGCGAAAGTTCTCGTAATTTCGCCAAGTACCTACTATTTAGTGGGTATTTTCTTTCGGGGAGATTACGCCTAGTTTGCTTTCACATTACCAAAATACCTGGTATTTTCTGATCGGGGTAAATTTCCCGATCAGAGAATACCTGGAACTGACGAACTTCGAGGAGGTCTGAAACCACCTAATGACATAATCTGAAACTGACTTGGCAGTTAAAAACATGTCCCAGCTATGTGTTAAGTCACAATTAACTTTAAGAGCAGCATTATGAAACACCCATAAACAAGGTTCTAATTGTCTACTAGTCAGTCAAGTAGAAAATCTGATCATTTCAAAATATGCCAAGGTTATTAATGACGCACCCTCAAAAGTCTGTGCCATGCAGCAAACATATTTCACAAGAACTTAACATTGCAACTTTGTTGCAATCAGTGTTGGAGGGCTCAAGGCCGGCATCAAAGATTGCTTTCTAAGTTCTTGGCCTCAGCCTTATTCTTGGTGACTCATGTTAAGGCCTAGACCAATAAATCAGTCTATTTTGGTCAGGGATATCCTCCGCTCGGAGGCATCCCCTCCAACAATAGACCGATGACGGCCATATGACTCGTAAGTCGTAACGGTGGATTTTTGACTGATGCTAGTCTACAAGCGTCTATGGGGAAAAGGTTGGGCTACGTCACCCTCTTCGATTTCAGGCAAATTAATCTTAACAAAAACTACTTATCAATATAATAAGTAATACCACCTATGCAAAATATGCTGGAAACTACAACATTTTGATGACTAAGACACGGTCATGCCAGGTTCTTTGATTGTTTGTCGTCATGTTTCCAATACAGCTTGAGCCCGGGGGGGGGGGGGGCCACTTACATTGACGAGTGGATACCATGCGCAACCAAAAAAACACGTAAAAAGGATGTCTTTTTCACGATAGGGCACGTTACGTACGTAACGTGATAAGGGTGTCAAAAACACAAAAATAATGAAAAAAGGGTATATATTTCACTAGAAAAATTACGTGTTTAGGGTCGAAGTTGCGGGGATGATAAAACAAAAATACAATGTTTTATAAAGGATGTCCTTTTGCCCCAACACTTCGTGTTTAGAGTCCGATTTGCGCGAGGTGTAGAAGGTGGGGTCGTACTGAACCAAATGAGGTAAAGCCGACGACCGAAGGACCCGTAACAATAAAACATTCTTGTACTTGTTTAGGGGTTCATTTTGGGAACATTTACCAAGAGTATCTTTGTGTTTCCAATACTTGTTAAGGGTAGGGTTTCACACGCCAATACTTGTTAAGGGGTGCATTTTCAGAATATGGAAATTACATGTTTAGGGTGCTTTTCGAGACCCCATGGTCGCGCATGATATCCACTCGTGAATGGAAGTGGCTTCCCCGGGAGCTTGAGCATACCAATATGCCCGCCAATCACGTTCATGCCACCACTTTTAGTTCATGAATATTCATTTGCATTTTGGTGATTCACAATGGGTAATTTCAAGTACGGTGTTGATATCTGGTGTTGGTGTTTATGTGACAACACCAACACCAGCCACAACACTATACTTGAAATCAGGCCGAGTGTTGGGATTGACCTAAAAAAATATGACATATTTCCGGCAGTTCGTGTTGAATGTCGTCTGCTGAACCCAGCACAGCGGCTGATGTTGACGATCTATGTGCAATTTCCCCATTCACCAACACCAACCCCCAGGGATTGGGAAAAATCTTGATTATCAGTTCGGTGTTGGCAATGTCAAGCTTACAGGCGGCGAATACGATGAAACATCCCCATAAAATTAGCTTTTACAGTAAAGATGACTGAGTACAAATCATTTGAGCTTTATATATTTTGATGAAGCATAATGTTCACTCTTTCAAATTTTTGAATTAATTAAAGCATAAATTTGTATTCTGTACGATGGGAATTTAATGCATTTCTCTCCGATTTTATTTTCATCGTCGAGACTTCTCGCATGAAGTTGAGATGATTTAGCAATGCTTTCAGCGCAGAGGCATGACATCACGTGCTATCCATAATGCAATCGGTATCGTTCCTCTGAACCCAGCTCGGTGTTGGAGCTAAGTTCAGTAGCCTTTTTACACCCTCAACACCAAACACCGTACTTGAAATAACCCACTGCAACTCTTTGCCAAAATGTAAATGAATATTCATGAACTGATAACATGAAAATGATTGGCAGACGTATTCATATTCTAATGATCGAAGAACCTGGCCTAAAATAAGGATGAAACCGTCATTTGTACGTTCTACTACAAAAATTAAATGTATTTTTATGGGTTTTTTTTTCTTCAAATTATTGTGTTCTGTGCATAATATGGTGCTTTTGTTAAATAACATCCATGAAAAATGTTCTTTCCCTTTGCATAAAGGCATCCAGTCTAAATTCCTTTCACACAATAAATAAGAAGTATGCAGATCCATTAAAAAAAAAAAAACCACAGATGAAAAGTGCAGCTACCACAATTTCTATTACATTATACAAAACACATGAAGTGGAATGGTACGAGACTGATCTGAACTCTTAAGGTGAAGCAGACAAAGAAGTCCCAGCCCCAACAATCAATTGTGCTTTACCCTACTACATGTACCCCTCCTTTCCCATCATATGAATTATACAATAAACACAGATGTGTACAGCTGTAATAAAGTTAGTGAACCCCATAGTGCACTCCTTCATGTAGGAGTGTTGAATGTAGATAACAACACACTACAATGTTCGGCCAGCCAAGAGAAACCAACTTTTATCGAATGTAATATTTTATCACCTGACTTCACAATCAAATATCTAAAACATGGCAGAACTTAAATATGTTCATTTTCTGGTGGGGTTCACTTATTTTTGAGCACCAGTGTATATCTGCAGACTTCTGGAATGCTTTGGTTAATCCATGGATCCTGTAATGTAAATAACTTTTGTCGCTAAAAATATGTAGGCCTACATATAGTACATGAAATATATGAAAACGCTATTAAAACAGTGCTCAGCAGATAATAAGCAGTTCAGTGTGTGCATAAGCTTCATCCATGCAGGTAAAAAAGATGATTATCTCTTTAATAGCAGTTATTGAAGTCTACATTATGTGTTCCTTATGATGCATTGATTTGACAAAACACATGAAAAAATAAAAAATAATTTGTGGCATATTAAACGTGTATCAGCGAATGGATAACCATAACTCAAGTAAAAGTTAATTATCTCAGACTCATGAAACACACAAATTATCATTCAACATTTGTTATGTTCCTAAGTATACATCTTTCAGAATGAGCTCGCTCTGAAATCCTGGGGGGGGGGTTCTCGAATTATAAAATGATACCTATGTGCCGCACCCAAAATGAAAATCGGGGGCTTTGGAACTAAACTTTGGTCTTAAAATGGGGGTCTCCGGAACTGCTCTGGTATCAACAATTGCAAAGCAATGCTCTGGAATGTCATAAATTCAGAATGTTGCATGAATATGCATGAAATTGGTCATGACATTTCTGCGCTATGTACCAGACAGCGATCTCTAAATCACTGTGCTGAGCTGGCTATCCGTTGAAGTCACCCAGTCAATGGCAATTCACCATCCTGCTGCACCGAGTCTGAGCGTTCACTGGAACAAGAAGTCACAAATTTGAGGGTCTCCGGAATGGGAAAAATAGGAATTACTCTATCTTTCTGAATTGGTGATGCTCTGGAACAGAAATTTAGGTTGAAAATGGAGGTGTCAACCGCGGCACATACGTATCATACATGTATACTAAGTCATCCCCTCCCCTCGATCTAAATTAGCACAAATCGTCTGAAAATGCTGAAATTAGTCTATTTTGTTAGTAGTTACAAATGAAACAAAATTTTCACGATTCTTTTATATTGGCATGAAAATATCACATGGGCTTCCCTTTTGGTGTCCATAAGGCATACATGTAACTTACAGGTATTTGAAATTTGCAAAAGAAATTGATCCAAAACAATGCTTGCAGAGACAAAAATAGTAAATACTGATATTTCGCTTCTGCACAAGCCAGTGGGCTCCGAGGGGTTAACATCGGCAAACCACATATTATATAAAACCCCTGTGGAATGCTTTGTCAATGATTGGGATACTTTTGTATTCCTATGGATTTTTTAAAGCGACCTTTCATTGACAAATCATGGGGAAATCAAGGCTTATCTCAGAACAGAGAAGGGATTCCACTCGGCTGCATGCCTGGGGGTGTTATGTAATAGACGCCGGCATGTCTGGGAGGTCTTGAGAGCAATAGACTGTAAACTGCGTGTTTTCACTTTGAATCATGTAACTTCACAGTGGTTATTTATTTTGGTTTTGCAATCAAGAGACCTGCCATGAGTCTAGGAATTGGGATTGTTGGAAACTGGAACAGCGATGATCCGAAGTAAATAACCATCACGAGTTTGGTCAAATTCGTGCTGTCCGAACTTTTATTGCATTAGTCCGACGGGCGCTCATGACGGACGGATTATATTATGCAAGTCAATTGGCCTTTTGCAAGTTTCATATTTCCCCATGATGTCAGTTGCTGGGCCCTTTAATATATTGTGCTTGACTTTTCTACACTTCCTAACACGCCCCCGTAGAATCTGTTTATTTTGCTGTCTGCTTTCATGCTTCTGTTTGTTCTAATAAAGTGCCAGTCAAAATTGTGAGCATGCCTTTTGAAGTTTTGTAGACTACTGGTAGTACATATTACAGCTTTTCAAACTTCCAAGTTTAGAGAAAAAGAGCAAGCTGCATTCGAGCTCATTTCACAGTAACTTTATACTACACAATATAACTATTTATTATTCAGATTTTTTTTCTCTCTTTTGAAAAGTGGATCAGTCCAAACAAAAGGGGCAATACAGCTTTTCAAACAAAGTCGTTTCTATACAGGTTTCGAGAAAAAGTGCAAGATGCATGCATTCCAGCTCATTTCACAGTAACTTACTAACTATTCGTAATTTAGATTTTTCTCTTTTGATAAGTGGATCAGTTCAAATAAAAGGTAAGCTGCAAGGAGGTCACAATTTCCATTTTGCATTGAAGATAAACATCCTGACTTTATTGAATACAACAGATTCCTTTGGTCAATGTATGGGTTCATTGACACAGAATTAGCAGGAACCGCCTAAATCAAAATGACCTTGGCCTCACTAATTGATTTTCTATTCAGACAATTCATTGTTGTTGTTTCCTGTATCAATGAATTGATTACCGGTAGAAAAATAGTATGTTTATGGTATTGCAGGCAATTAGTTTGATATTGAAAATGAAGGAGCTCAAGATTAGAAACAAAAACATGATCTGTGATTCTGTGTGTAAAAAAAATGAGGTAGGATTTTATGCCACTGATGCCGTTTTCATACTGAAGGCGAAATGGATTTACTGCAGAGTAACTCCGGATTGAGTTGATATGCTTGTACTGAGGACCGACATTACACCCCCTTTCAAACTGGCAAGCTCCGCAGTGATGTATACAGTCGTTTCCGTGGTTTCCAAGTGAGTTCACACCATACCTGTATGTGTGACACGCGGAATCCCCCAACGAGTACGAATGTTACACGTGATACCGCACTCCCGGTGCGGAATAACTTGCAATGAGCAAGCTGATAGTGTCATATCCCCACTTATTCTTTTTTATTTATCATATGAAAAATTATATCTATTCAAAAGTTTTCACCAAGAATGAAGAAATTGGATTCATTAGTGCAACTTATTTTGTAATGAAATATAAAAAAAAAAAGGAAAGTAGGAACATGATTGGCCCACCTAATGAATGGCATGATGATCAGTTTTCACAAAATGTTGCAAAACTTTAAAATTCAATGACTTTGTTATTAATTGTCAGATTTTAATGAAATTTCCAGCATTTACTGAGTAAGTTTTACCCATTTTCTGCCTGTATTACCACCTGAAAGATGTAAATGTTGACTACGCTGCCACCATCGCCATTGGAAAAGCAGAGCAATTAGTCTTGCTCTCCTATCCAGGCAAGACAAAATATAGTTAACAAATATATCAGGCTTTGAGAAAGTATAGTGGTATTATTTATCTGAGGTTGGTCTTGCAATAGTAGTTTTGCCAGTCCAACCAGAGATTCATAATTCCCACTATGCTTTTGAAGGAAATGCCTGATATATTATATCCTACTTTAGAATTTAGAACTATAATCTATGCGCTAAGCTTGCAAAGTCCGGTTACTTGTGTTGAATCACCCACTTTTCCCAAAGCGGAACGCTGATTAGTGCCTGCGCCAGTGCTTCGCGGGACCTGACCGGAGCACCCGAGAGTTCAGCTAAATATCCAGTTTTCTGAAATAATGACGTCAGAATATTCGTATAGTGAAAAAATATCAAGGTCTGACATCATGCAACATCATACTTACATATAAAATATATTTGGTCACATGATGCAATTTGAACCAATCACTATACAGGATTTAATCTATGTAGGATATAAATCATTTCATATCTTACCAAGATTAAATCCTGTATATCGATTGGTCTATTAAATACATTCTAACTATAGGTGGTTTCAAACCGCCTTGATCATAAGAATCTCCGTTAAATTACGAGAACTTTTTAGGCTAAAAATACCCTTTAATCACTTCTGCATTCACACCACCCCGAAACATAACCTTCGGAATAAGTTCCTGAAGCATGCGCAGTCTGGTCTGATAAGTAATTAAAAATCCCTAGCCCGGCAGCCACTCTCTCTCCAGGTCCTGTGATGCGTCAGCGCAGGCACAAATCCATGTTCCACTAAGCGCAGTGGCTTGAGGAAAAGTATGTCATTCAATGCAAGTAACCGGACTCGGCAAGGTCAACGTAGAGATTTGGGTTCTAATTTTGAGTAGGATATAAAACATATACCAAGCATTTCCTTTGAAACCCCAAAAGCATAGTGGGAATTTTTAATCCTGGGTTGGACTGGCAATAACTATTTTCTTCTGGCTTTAGTTTGCCCCTCAAGAAAAAAAGTAATTGCTAGACCAACCTCGGATAAATAATTCCCACTACATATTCTCAAAGCGTGATATATTTGTATAGAGTATCAGCACACAACATTGGCAAGGACAAGCAGAACTATGCACATCAACATAATTACCAATTTTGTAATCACAAAAAATGCACACGTCACTCTAACAACCCTATCATATATAATTATTGCTCAATGTTCTTCACGCTCTAATTCTTCCATTGAGGAAATAGCTTACATAGTTCACTCTTGCTTTAGATCTTGATTTGAGGGGAGTATTCATAAAAACTTGGGTCAAGATAAATCAAACAATTTGAGATACAAAATGAATACCAATAGTAACTTGGTCCAATTCAATTTCAAAAGGATTCAGACTGACCACTTGGTAAAAGGAAGATTGCAAATTTTGTGTGACATCAACTTGTATACATTGTAGGGGAAGGCGGGGTAAGTTGTGACAGTTTTTGCTTTTTGCATGTTAGAATTGATATGATTAATAATCTTGTCGAAATAAGTACCTTGCCTTGAAATTTAATTCTTCTGAAATATTTTCCACCTATACATAACTTTCTACCCCCACACTGAAAGTCATTGTGACCTTTGAAAAAAACGATGTCAAATGGCTCAACTTGCCCCATATATGGGGTAAGTTTGAGCCGCCTTCTGGGGTAAGTTGAGCCACAAAAAATATGTACAAAATGTATGAGGGGAGAACCAGCACGTCAATTTTTTTTTTAAGTCTTTTCACTTGCTAATTCTCTATAAATACTAGTATCCTTTGAAAGGAAAAGAGCAATCATGTAAATTTGCTCCTTTCAGCCAGCATTTCAATCGATTTTTATGGTTTGTTTGTTTTTTAAGATACATTACCATAGGAATTACCATGGCTCAACTTGCCCCATGCTGTTTGGCTCAACTTACCCCAGTCCGAACTTAGTGCGATAATTTTATATCCACACATTTATTATGCATCCATCATATAAAAGACTATGACAAGAATGAAGATCCATACCTGGACTAATAATGTTGCTATCATGTCTTTATTATATTTAAAGACGTGTGTGTTCATAAAGCACTTATCTATTTCACACACTTTTTTACTTTTTTGGCTGAAATTCGTATTTTTCCCTCTAAAAAACTACTTTTTGTTTCAAAGTTGAAAACAATGTGGTGGGGTTTGGGGTTATGCTATGGGTCATCAATATATGACACCACCACAATGTCTGACTCATTCATTATTGGCCTGGGGCTGGTGGCTCAACTTGCCCCTATGCTCAACTTACCCCGCCTTCCCCTACATATCACTATATATTTCAGGGATAAAGCCTACCTATATTTTTGGTAAATCACCAATAGGTGCATGCCATTATTCCAATACATAAAGATTATGATGTGAAGTGTATATAAAATAAACAATTTATTTATTGAATAAATTTAGCCATTTTACTTCTATAAAAATATATACAATGTATACAGTGTATGTTAATACGAAAACCCAGAGCTAGCATATGATGTAGATGGGCTGAAATTTCAGGATATTATCTTGGTCTCTAGCTTTCTAAAATCAAATTACTAAATTAATAAAGAGGGTGCTACAAAAAGGGTATGTTTTTAATACTGAGATTTCATTTCAATTCTTAATTTCCAATGGCTAAAAAAGAGAACCATTGAACGACTACTGCCCTTTTTGTAATATTGAAATTTTAAATGATACTGGAGTATCATTGAACCTCAATTCACAGACCTGGGGAGTGTTTCATGAAAGGATTTTATCCGACACAAGTCCTGTTTTATCTGACAATTACCATAGCAACAGTACCTGTCAGCCAATCAGAATCAGGGAAAGTTGTCAGATCTGACAACTTGTCGGACAAAAATGATGATGAAACGTCCCCCTGACCCTTTACCAATGCTTTTGAAATGCACAATAAACCCAAAAAAATCTATGGTAAAAAATAAATCCTATATGACTCCAATATCAATGTCAATCTACATACCAAGAGACAAATATACAAGAAATTTAAAGTTATAGTAATTTCAGACTCTAATTTTCAATCAAATTAGGATCATGACACCAGAATATGTTGATCATATGTAAATTGTAAAACTGTAAATATTGTAAATGCATACTTGAGTAACCTAGAATCTAAATTCATCACACCTATTATATGTATATATTACCTAGTATATACTCCCTGAGAAGGCTTAGTGAAAGCCATAGGATTACACTGACATAAAAAATGAAGATTATTGTTTCCAAAGAAAAAGAAGCCCCTCCAAGCCTTCTCACAAAATAACATTGCATAATAGAAAAAATAATAATGTATAAAAAACTATAGAAACTAAATGTATCACAAATGAAGGTGTGATTAGAACATGTGGTCTTTCTCATCTGCATGGTCAGCCAAACAAATGAATTACAATCAATGGTCGGCAAACTTCAATTTCAAAATATTGACAATTTCTTTGGATAATAAGGAAGGTTAAATTGAAAACCAAGGATCAACCTATATATCTAATACGCGTAGAAAATATTGAAAGTATATATGTAGTTTGTCACTCAAGCAAAACAGATTCAAAGCATAATAAGTACCCATTTACACACATGCAGTATGTGTACAGGTCACATTCCCAGATTTTGAAATATTTGAATAGCCTACTTACTTTTCTGAAGAGACTCTCTGCTTTTTTTATGTCGAACTTTTTTGCTGTAAAAGAGTAAAAAGGAAAATATTAAGTTTGTGACCATTTAATAATTCAAGTACCTTGCTATTGAAACTTGTTGTTAAAACATTCTCACCTTTCATCTTAGATAAAACAATGGGGTATGCAGGAAAACTGCTATGAAAAGAGGTTTAGTGCCATTTAATTACATCAGGATTTCTGCTAAAAGACACAGCATAGATTTTTTGACAAGGTACCAGGAAAATAATACCTTAAAAAAACCCAGAAATAACAAAGAAATGGGATATTGATAATGCTGCATAACAAATGTGGGGCATTCTATAATTCTGGTTCTTTGTTAGTGGTCCATCAATCATCAGAGACTGTCGGGTGGATGATTCCTCTCGAATGATACACAATACAATAATAATTTGACAAACGGTATTGTTTTTTAATGAAATCAGTGATCATTGTATGCCATTAGGAGCCTCTAAATCTGGAACATTAACAGTCAAAATATATTTCATGTTGATACAACAGTATGAGAATTTCAGATTGTTTTTTTTTTAAACTTCATCTCATACACGAACATATAATTTTCAGATACCAAAAAAAAAAGAATGTAGAAATGTCAAACAATTGGCTTAACAGTGTTTGAATGATTTATGGAACAAAATCATGAAAGCAGTTGGTTTATAAAATAACTTTTAATATTCTCAAACATTCAGTAACTTACATCTCAAGAACCGACGGAGCCAGTAATCATCATGGTATGGCTGAATAGCATCAGAAACTCGCTCTTTAAACTAGAATATAAAGAAGAAAATAAATTATGGAATGTTGAAAAAGATTACAATGAACTTCATGTTCTTCTTCACTTCATAAGGATTTATATAACGTACCGATCACCTGAAATCAAGAGATGAATACAGGTGCTTTATATTCCACATCTGAAACCAATATAAATGAAGAAACTGATATTCAATTTCATACATCTCTACAAGAAGGAAGTTTGATTTTACATCCCATGGTTTCCTCAGAAAAAAAAAATAACTTGAGTCAATGCTTATTTAAGTGCTAGCGCTTGTGTAAAACTGAATGAAAGCATAGATATTGCTTAGGCAATATAATCGTGACCTGATGAATATGGCCCTGGGAAGCAGGGGTGTCGAATCACCCCAAAAATTGTCCTTGGGGGTGCTGCAGGTATTATTTTCCATGGGCAGCACCGGAGCACCCCCATGAATTCTGGAAGGTATGGCAAAATGGAGAAATGTAACCAATATGCCCGGCCCAAATGACCTTGACTTTTAGTAAAGAAAACCTTTCCTTTTTTTGCTTTTTATTTTATGAATTTCTCGGGACCAATTTGACTTCCATTTTGTAATGAAAACCTTCCCCCTTTTTTTTTTGCTTTTCAAATTTACACCCACTTAAAAAATTGTTCCCAGGACCCTGCTCATAAAGGAATTTGACCATCTCAACAAAACAATTAAGGGGCAATGCACTATCATTTTGTGTAAGTTTTACTGCAAGTGTGTATGTACATTCCGCACATGCATCTATATCTTCAGCAATCATCACATGTGGAGAAAAATTGAGCAAAAATAATTGAGTGGAAATCAACGCTTCATTTTGTGAAAAATTCAAAATACCTACCCTATAGAATGCAGTGATCAGCAAAATACAAAAGTGATACATGATGGAAAGACATTTTATATATACATGATTGAACTTTTGAGAGCATTTCCACTATGGTCCTCTCTCTGAGCCCCCCCCCCCCCTGCTCCATTCTCTTCCATTCTCATCATTTTCCTTTTTTACTATCAAATTCCAGGAAGTGAAAAATTTGAGGGAAAACATATTTTTTAAATAGATCACATACCACAAATTTATACACACACTGAAGAAATTTGTGAAACCTAACAAAAATAGCAATACCCTTTTACACAGTGAGTGCAGAAGGTCAAGATAAATGCAACTGTAAGGTTTTATTAAACGGGCAATTAACCATTTCAAAGGCTTCTTAAAAAATTCAGTCTCTTTGAAGTGGTAAGGTCATCTGATCCTGATTTTTCTTGTTTACTTCTTACACATGCTGTTATTTTACTTAAAGTTAGACCAGCGATTGATCTGAAGAAAAAATATCATTGAGTTATTTGATCCAATAATCTACATTATTATAGATAATATCATAATTAGACCATAATTATGATGTAATAGAAATCAATGCAGACTTTAATAGTGAGTGCACACACACAGACTAGATCTATGATCATGGCAACATGCCCACAGTTTTCTTTGATAACAAAGGTAAATGTAGAGTAAATGTGTCTTTCAGAGTGCATAGGGTTCTTTATACAATTTCCTTTTAGAGAATTTATAGTTTTATAATTTAATGTGTTTTGATAGTGAAACAACTAGACTTTTGAAGTTAAACAGGTGATACTAAAGCAAACATCATGTAACATAAATGTAGGGGAGGAGTGTGGGCAACTTGATGGCTTCTTCTGCGAGTATATTCCAGTTATCAATGACTCCTATGCTAACGAAATATTTCCTAAGATCCAGTCTGGAATGAGTTTTGTTAAGCTTCTGGGAAATATCTCTGGTACTGAGATACATTATTTTCTGGAACATGAAGGCTGGATTAATATTATCGATCTGTGACATAATGCGATAAGTTTCAATAAGATCATCCCTCTTCCACCAGTGTTCCAATGATGCAAGGCTTAGTCTAGTCTTCTTAGTCTGACTTTATAGGGTAGATTTTTTAAGTTGGGTATGAGTTTGGTAACCTTAGCCTGCATCTTTTCAAGAACTTGGAATGTCTTTAAGCGCGTCCCAAAATAATGTCCCTCTGACATAGGGCTGAATTAATTCTAAAATGTAGTAGTATTCTCAAATAAATGTTCATGAGTGGAAAGCTCAACTTGTGATCTAACTTCTGTAAAAATTTCATTGGTCACTCTTCAGCGGTTTTGAATACACACTCTGTTACGTAAGAGTGGTGCATTTTAGCCCATTCCAAGTTTGCAGCATTGACGCATTTCTGCATTGTCTATGGCATTTTAACCCCCATTTCTACATCCAGGATCTGAGTAGGGACATATCCCTAATCATATCCAGGTTCATCAAATCATAAACTTGGGCATGTTCTGAAGGACAAGAAACATAAAAATTAAGTTTGATGATTGATAAGGGGAATCAGTGCACCATCTTGGAAAGAAAATGTGAATGATGGATGAGTAAAATAAGCTGAAAAATAAAGGGGAATCCACAAGTTAATCACCCTTTGCGAAAATGAACATCACCAGAGAAATATTTGGCATTTCTTTTTAAAAGTTACATTGAATTAACTTAACTGCAGTAGCTTATCAACTAAAAAAAGTAATGAAAACAAAATGCAGTATTAGGCATGAATTAGGTATGAAACAGACTTGACCTGTTGTCCTAATCATTGTGCATCTCCTGTTATCAAACATGAAATGGACTGTCAAATATTGTTTTTGCCCTTCTGAAGATGCTCAAGGTTGTGATTTGATGAGCCTTGTTAGATCATGGAAATTTCCCTGGTCAGATCAGGGAATTCCTTGGTCAGAATGTTCAAAAGGGGTTGATATGCTAGAAAATGCAGAACACACAGCAGTGCTGCAAATATGCAAACTTGGAATGGGCTGAAAAGCACCACTGATACATAATAGACTGTGTTTTCAAAATCACTGAAGCAAGACCAATGAAATTTCTATAGAAGTTAGAACATGATATGAGCTTCCGAGTTCCATAAATTTCATTGAGAATAATTCTTATTTTTTTAAGTAATTTAGCTGCATATCAGAGGGAAATTTTTGGGGGACGCGCTGTACATGTAGGCACCAAGGTTGCAATAAAGTAATAATGGTTAAAATAATCAATTTGGAATTAATCTCAAATGATAGAAAAGATGATATTGATGACAGTAATATTGAACCCACATCAGAGTCAGACATCTAAGGTTCTCAAATGGACTTCCTAATTGACTACAAGAAAATCTGACTCAGAAGGATGCATCATTCAGTTGCTGGTAGTACTGGCAGTGTTCTAGCTAGACCCATTTTATAGTGGTGGTTGCTATTTCACGGCATTGCAAGTGTATTTAGGCCGAGTCAGTGGTCTTAAACCCAAAAGTGAAGGAACATCAATGTAATAACAATCAGATATTAGCAAATCTTTGAAAATAATTAATATTTCTCAATATGTTTTTGATGTAAATTATGTAAATAAAACAAGATTACAGATGGAAATTCATACAAGCTCAAAATTTCCTCTTACCAAGGAGTTATTTTTTAAACACTTTTCATTTGAAATTAGTGGAGGACAGAAGTACAGTAGTGTTTTACATGAGTGGTGGTAAAAAATCTTCTTTGTCGGTTTGGCCCGACCACTGCCATCCACTCCACTGTAGTTATAACACTGGGTACCAATTGTAGTCAGGAAAGATAAAAAATCTCCCTTAATTAGGTTTTGAACATCCTAAAGGAGAATTGGCCTTATTATTGGCCTGATATCCTAAAAAAGAATTCAATAAATTAAGTCTTCCCACTGTACATGAACTGTTCAATAAAAAGCAACTGATTCATACTGATACTGGTCGACAAAATAATGACAAATTCTGTTAAGGGTATGAATAGAGTAAGCTGCCCAGAATTCGACATGTTAAGATTTTTTTGCAATATTTTTTTGTTGAATATATTCATCTATTTTCAATTGCAATGTTTATTTTCTTGCTCTATCTCAATAGAAGAGGAAATTAGACCAAGTGGTGCTAGACCCACTGGAAATAAGACTTAATAGTTTTAGCCCAACTGCTCATTAGACGAATTGGATATTAGACCAAGTAAGCATTAGCCCAACTGATCATTAGACAAATTGGATATTAGACTAAGTGGGGATTAGACAAATTGGATATTTGACAAACTGGTTGTACAATGTACATGTAGATGAAATGAGTTTACCATCTATGTGAAGTTGGACAAACTGATAAGCAGGCCAAACTGAGACTAACGTTAGGGTGTCTGGAGAAAAATAATTTTTATTAATTCAATAAAATTTCATTTTCTTTGAGGATTTGAAGAGAAACAACCTTGAGAATAAGAGAAATGTATCATTTCATTAAAAAAATCCAAGAAAAAGTTGCAAAACTGAAAATTTTCAGCATTTCCGTCATCCCTGACCCTGTGCAGTTAAGAAGTGTGAGACACATACAAATTTTTATCCATAATTACATGATTATAAATAGTAATAATTATTATGAATAATCAAGTATTAAACTTTTTTCATTTGTTAAATAATAATTTGTATCTATGAATTGTTCTTCAAAATGGCATTTAGTAACATCGCTAATCGAATGTACGTCCTAACAAAGCGGTTCAAGGTCAGACCTAGTATTGTATTTGCTTTGTTGAAAATCGGAGGGATCTACACGAAATCGAGCTGGTAACAAACCTTATAATTTTCACCTTTTCAATTTTATTAACCAATTATAGGAACCTTCATACGCATTAGGTGTTTGAAGGTTCAATTCAAATATCAATAAAATTCATATGGATTTCCTAGGGAAATCCATCCAGGGCCCGTTACATAAAACTTCTTGCCCTGTGTTATAATTAAAGTCACTGGCAGAAGACAGAATAACCTTACTTACTTAGGCTAGTTAGTTTTCAGTTTTTACCAGTTTTCTCAGGTAAATAGTTTTATGCAACAGGCCCCAGGTGTGGAGGTCTCGGCAGGTGGTTGGCTCCATGATGATGAAGAAGTACGGTTTACGGTATGTCAAAATATTGTTTAAAAAAACATCATCATGGAGTCCTACGTCCTCCAGGCTAGCCCCAGCCCAGGTTAACGGCGGCCGCCCACGTTCTACCCGGGACGAGTCCCGCCCACCTGGCTTAGCGCTGGCCCACTTCGGAAGCGCCACAGCTGACGACTGGGACCCGGACTGGAAAACGGTTCGGGATGCGATAACGGGACAGATTCAGATCTGATTTTGAAGCTTCGCATTCCCCTCAATAAAAATTTATATTTACCTTTAAGAATATATCATACTGCTTCGAAGTTATCCCCAGTTTTTCTGCTTCGGTGGCCATTTTACGAAAGACTCTGCTCCAAGTGATCCTGTTCTAGCTCGCTCAGCTACGTACCGGTATTTTACAGCTGCGCTTGTTATGCAGCGTGAAAGCTAACTAGACGACGGGTTAGTTTATATCGGATACACGATGTGTAAATCGGGTGGGAGGCGAGGGGGGGGGACGGCGTGTTCGACCCCCTTACGAATTCAAAACCCTCATAATTTTTTTTTTGCAGGAGTTTCTGCATTTTATTCATAAATCAACAAATGAAAATAGAATGATACAATAACAATGACATAAATGAGTACATTTTTGTGTGACAATCGAAAATATAAATAACGAATAAGGTTGAAAAATACATAAATAAAGCACGTAAAATAGTAAAGTGGGTAAAAAAATGCAGGGGCAGCTATAATAAGCAGGTAACTGCTTGAAACAATAGCAGCCATGAGGGAGGGCTACATGGGAATCGTAATAATAGGTTATAAATAGAATTCGATAAAATGATGTCACAAAAGAGAAAGTATAAAAGTTAGATATTTAATGGGGAGAGACAAGATAAAGTTGTTGTTTTTTTAAGTGCGAGTGAGTGCTAGTGGGTGAGTGCAGGTGATACATTTAAGAATACTTAGAAATAAGAAACTTTTTCAAAGAAGCTTTAAAAGAAATAAGAGACGCGGATTGTTTGATGTTATGGTGGGGGAGTAGGAATTGACCTAAAATTTGTGGTGAAGATACCCTTTTTTATTGTTATTTTTTTTAAATGATGTATCACCGAAGTTCCTGTCTGAGTTTCAGGTCACATGACCAAGGTCAAGGGTTACTTGGGGTCAACGAACACAAGCGTGCTTAAGGGGGAGCAGACTGCCCCCCCCCCTGACGAGTCACAACTGATGCAGGGGGCGTACCCCTGCACCCCAGTGAAGAATCACAAATGATCAAGGGGACATGTCCCCTCCCCCCCTTTGAGAAGCAAAATTAATAATTTGTATTTTTTTTTGGGGGGGGGGCTTGTCAAATTTTATTCTCCAAAAAATTTGCCCCCCTTTTGGAAAATTATGG
This sequence comes from Lytechinus variegatus, assembly GCF_018143015.1. Classification (NCBI taxonomy): domain Eukaryota; kingdom Metazoa; phylum Echinodermata; class Echinoidea; order Temnopleuroida; family Toxopneustidae; genus Lytechinus; species Lytechinus variegatus. The sequence goes on along the minus strand of NC_054741.1, from coordinate 77,717,789 downwards.
GTACGCCGCTGTCAACGAACTTTAGCCATGTTAGGCATGTTAGGGCCCGGGTATTTGAAATCTTAACCAAGGTTAAAGTTTTGAAATGTCATCATAACTTAGAAAGTATATGGACCTAGTTCATGAACTTTGGACATATAAGAGTAATCAAGTATTACTGAACATCCTGCCCGAGTTTCAGGTCACATGACCAAGGTCAAAGGTCATTTAGGGTCAACGAACTTTGACCATGTTGGGGTATTTGTGGAATTGTCATCATGATAACTTTAAAAGTTTATGGATCTAGTTCATGAAACTTGGACATAAGAGCAGCAATGTATCCCTATACCCTTAATTTGTGCGTTTCAGGAGCATGGCCAAGATCAAAGGTAATTTAAAGGTTAATGACCTCTGGCCGTTTTGGGCGTATGTGTTGAATTGGCATCATAACTTAACCAAAAAGTTTATGGATCTAGCTCATGAAACATCGACATAAGGGTAATCAAGTATGAATGATTGTTTTGCACATGTCTAAGGTCACGTGGTCAAAGGTCATTATGGGTGAATGGACATATTTTATTATCATATTAGTGTTTTCTTCTGTGAAGAAATTATTCATTAGCTATTTTCAGAGGCATCACTGCTGCTATATCGAATTGCGTAAATGCAGGCGAGACTGTCAGAGGCGTTCCAATTGTTAGTAATAGGAGAAAGTGCATGAATTCCACAGTTATAATTAAGCGGGGATAGAGGGAATATTTGTAAGAATTCTTGTTTGCTCTTATTATATTAAAGTTTAAGTCATGAGACTGTCTGGTTTAGTTGCGTACCGTGGGTCACGGCATGGGGGGGGGCACCAGCAAAAAAATTTGAATCACTTAGTGGGCACGCGAAGCGCGCTCAATTGCCAGGTATACTAACCTTAGAGAGACATTTTAAGGACTGTGCCATTAGAACGGATATGTATCTCACTGCTCGAATAATTCAAGCGCGAAGCGCGAGCTGATTTTCTTTTTTATATCAGACCAATAAAGGAACATTATAAGCATTTTTTGCAATCATGATACGTACCTGTCTCGCTTATCAAACAAACAAACAGTGCTGAGCAAAGCACGAGCTGAAATTTGTGTATGTATTGACCCCCAGACAGGGACATTTAAGGACTATTTTTTAGGAATCCATTAAGACCATATAGTCATCTAATGCGAGTGCCAAGCGCTTGATGATTTTGTTAAGAGTTACATCTAAACACATGAAGCACTTTTTGTAGTAATTGTAATCATGATTATCATACGCATCTAACTAATCAAATATTGCAAGCGCGAAGTGCAAGCTGAAATGAGGAAATTCAGACCTAAAGAGGGGCATTTTAAGGCTTGTTCGTAGGAATTCACGACGACCTTACGTACTCCACTAACCAAATGATGCGAAGCGCGAGCTGAAAACTTTTAATATTCAGGTCAGAAAAGGGGACATATATTAAGGACTGATTTATGAATTCGACATATCTCACCAATCCACTCAGTGGCGTAACTACGAGGGGCATGCCCCCCCCCCTTCGGCTGGCCAAAAAAAGGGAGAAAAGGAGAAAAATAGGGAGAAAGGAAGAGAAACGTAGTGGGAAAGAAAACATTATTGTTCATTATAATTTCATATTATAATTATTATAGTTATGTTATGTTATATTACATAGGAAATAGTTTTTTCATAACTTTAAAAGCTACCGTCAAGTCAATATACACCAAATATATTTCCTCGGCCTCGCACTTCGAGTTATTCTTGTTTTATGTAGTGATATATGCTTCTTTTTCATGACTACTTAAAGTGATTGCCACATTTTAAGGTCTTAGTATAAAAAAATCCTTTCCGTGCTTACTTTCACATAAGTGGATTGTGAGATATGTCTGCTCTTCATGAATTCCTAAAATCAGTCCTTAAAATGTCCCCTTTTCTGATCTGAATATAAAAACTTTTCAGCTCGCGCTTTGCGCTCGCATCATTTGGTTCGTGAAATACGTATATGGTCTTAGTGCATTCCAAAAAACAAGCCTTAGAATAATAATAATAATAATAATAATAACAATATTTATAAAGCGCAACATATCCATCTCTAAGAGATGCTCAAGGCGCATACAAATAACAAATAACAAAAGAAAAATTAACAAACTAAACATAAGAATAAAGAACTAGAATGCCCTCTTCACGTCTAAATTTCCTAAACTTTCAGCTCGCGCTTCGCGCTCGCAACATTTGATTAGTGAGATGCGTATGACATTCATTCATGATTACAATGACTACAAAAAGTGCTTCATGTGTTTAGATGTAATTCTAACAAAATCAGCAAGCGCTTGGAACTCACATTGTACGGCTATGGTGAGATATGTACACTCTTAATGGATTTCTTGAAAAGTATTCCTTAAAATATCCCTTTTTGGGGTCGATATACAAAAATTTCAACTCGCGTTTCGCGCTATTATCATTGGATTGCTGAAATACGTATGGTCTTCGTGAATTCCTACAAACAAGCCTAAAATGCCCCTCTTCAGGTCTGAATTTCCTAAATTTTCAGCTCGCGTTCGCGCTTGCAATATTCGATTAGTGAGATGCAAATGTTAATCATGATTCAAATCACTACAATTATTGCTTCATGTGTTTAAAAATCAGCAAGCACTTAGCACTCGCATGAGAAGACCATGGTGAAATATGTATACTCTTAATGGATTCCTAAAATCATGAAAATGTAGTCCTTTATCCCTGTTTGGGGTCAATATATGCAAAAATTTCAGATCGCGCTTCGCGCTCGCATTGTTTGTTTAGCGAGATAGATACGTATCATGATTACAAAAATTGCTTAAAGTGTCCCTTTTTAGGTCTGAATATAAAAAAATTCAGCTCGCGCTTCGCGCTCACATTATTTGATCATTGAGATACATATTCATTTAATTGCACTGTAATAATGTTTCTGTAAGGTCAGTATACCTGGCAACAGCGCGCTTTGCGCGCTCACTATAAGTGCCTAATTTTTTTTTGCTAGTGTCCCCCCCCTTCCAATGCTGCGACCCACGGTACGCCACTGAACCCACTAATGCGAACGTAAGTACGGACTGGAAATGTTTTATATTCAGACCTTAACAGGGGGCACTCATTTTAAGTAGTCATGAAAAAGGAGCATGTCACTACAACAAATAATAAAGTTATTGAAGTTAAAATTTAGTAATATTTTGTTAAAATAGTCGTCATGAATATTCATTAGGTGGGTTTTCCATTTTCTTATGTTATTACATAATAAAATCATAATATTTTCATTATTTTATATACTTGTTTGAATAATATGTCTCTCTTTATGAAATAAGTAGCAGCAATAAATATCCAATGCACTAAATCAGTTGTCAATCCAATTTTTATAATTGGAGGAAAATTATTTTTGAATAAACCTAATTTCATATAATAAAATACAAATTTAAAGAATTGGGGATGCAACATCATCAGCCCATCTAATGAATAATCGTGACGACCGTATTCATAAAATATTGTTAATTTTAAAATTAAATAACTCTGTTTAGTTTGTTATCCGATTTTGATTCGGCATTTATAAATACTTTCATCACGGACCATCCCTTTATAGTGTAGGGGGTTAGTTACGACGGCTAGGTATATTATATTCCTTTCAGGCCATCAATCGTACATCATTTCCAGGGATATTTGGGGAGCGTTCACCAATATGTTGTCAACTAACAACTTTCCTTGATTCTGAGTGGCTGAGAAGCATATGGTAACTATCAGATAAAACATCTGACAAGTCGTTTCATGAAACGCTCCCATATGCAGCTAGGGCCCGACCCCCTCCGGGCAATTTAGTTCCACGACCAAGGAAAGGAAAGAAGAGGCTAGAAAGAAATGAAAGGGAAAAGGGTGTTATGTATATCAACTGATGTGAGAAAGTCTGTCACAAAATCAGATTTTCTCAAAGGGGTCGGAACCTTCCTACGGTATGCTGTAGTGTATAAGGGCCTACCCCCGTTACGTGCTCGGAGCGCCACTAGCACTGCAGTCAAGTTTTTCCTTGTATGGAAGCAGTGAAGATCTAGACTTCAAACTTGAATTGATGAAAACAGTCAGTGCACCGTACATGAGTGAATCTTTGTTAGTGTTAAATAAAAGAGTCTGCGTTACGAACTTCATAGGCATGATAGGCGGATCCATGAGGGTTCACCCCAAGAGGCCACCCCCCCCCCTGTGCAATATGCGGCTCGCCTGCCTCTGGGCATTTTTTTCTTTTACGAGCTCCAGCTCATAGAAAACAATTTGTCTTATTTTCTGTCATTTTACTTGATTGTAATTTATTATCCAAAACTGTATATTGTACCCTTGTAATAAATTGTGGAGCGTTGTGGCCCAATGCATTAGTCTTCTGACTTTAAAACAGAGGGTCGTGGGTTCGAATCTCAGCCATGGCGTAATTTCCTTCAGCAAGAAATTTATCCACATTGCTCTGCACTCGATTATCAACCCAGGTGAGGTGAATGGGTACCTGACAGGAATTTATCCCTTGAAATGCGTGCACTAACTGTAATATTAGTAATTACGGCGCCAAGCTACAGCTGGGGATAATGATATCCATGTCCTTCGGAAGCGCATAGAGACATTATTCGTTATGTGATATGCACTATACAATTATTATTATTACAATAATAATGATAACAATTTCATTGCACAAGATCTCAAGGTGAATGATAAAAGAATGTATGTTATTTAAGGGAAACCCAGCCAGTGGTGTACCGAGGATTTCCACCCAAAAATTTATTCCTTGAAATGCGTGTGGCGTACCTAGGATTTCCTCCAAAAAAAAATGACAAAACAAAAAAGAAAGGTCCCCCCCGCTTCGCCGCCTATGAAGCTACCCCCATTCATGGTCTGCGAACAAAGCGAGAAAGCAAACAGTTTAACCTTTTTAAAATGAAAATCGAATCTTGTGTTATATTTTGGCATAAAATTCAGGAAATAACATCATAACATCACATTTCAAGTTAAATGATAAAATAATCAACAATTACTTTCGCGTAAACAACTTTCACATAACCTTGTATCCGATATATAGAGTGGCTGTTAGACGTGTATACCCAGTTTTTTTATCATCCTTTTTTTCATTCGTATGAGTCACGTGCATCATAATTGCAGATTATGTTTGAGCGAACGGCTGCAAAAGTAGCTCCGCCGCCGAGCTACGTACCGTATATACAGTAGGCCTAGTTGTTTACAACTGTTCCGTTGAATTGTTCTGTCATGGAAGGAGAATCTGAAAACCCAACGTTGTCTCCAAAACAACATGACCAATTGACTAAGGTATGCCTTAATGTTCTTCCTCTTCTTAGACTTCTTCTTCTCCCAAGTTCTAGGGCGGTGGAGCATATTGAGAAACCGCCTCATCTACGGTCGGGTCTACGGTGGTACTGAGTCTGAGTCCGGGACTCCGACCTCGGCCGCCCCGCCGTCTCGGCCTCTCACAAGCTACGGTACGGTACTTTGGTTTGACTGAGGCTCAAGCATGTCAAGTGATGTTCGTGCATATTAGAAGGCTCCACTTCACTTCACTACCCACTCATTCAATGAATAAGGTTATGATATAACCTTGTTCTCACTTATATCTCCATGTGTGGCAAAATAAGGGTGGCAATGTTTGGCCTATTTTCTCTTTTTCTTTGGGGCAAATGCTTGATTTTTTGCACTGACAGTGACAATTTCCATTTGATCTATTATTTATACAACTTGACTCTTTTTTAAATTTGATTCTTAAAATAATTTTTTTCTTAATTTAAAATAGAAATCAAAAAATGAAAATTTTCTTGCCATATTAGTTTCCACCAATAGAGGGCGTACAAAAAATATGCCCCAAATTCAAGTTTATGAGCACTCTGGTGAATACAAAAATTATTCCCAAGTTACTAATGAAAAATGAATTGCAACTGTATGGAAATTAGTAATTTTGGTCACAAAAGTGATATTTTAATCAGGGCTCCACACTAACCTATTTTTTCTACTGGTCCAACCTATTCATGTCGGACCAGTAGATACCCAGTTTTTCAAATTTTTACTGGTCCGAACGTAAAATCTACTGGTCCCAAAAAATAAAACATTTAAAAAAGGCGCAAGTTTATTTTTCTAGCCTTTTGTTACCCCCCCAAATAAAAAGAAGGAATGAAGGACAAAAAGAAAGCAAGACAGAAACGAAGAAAGAAAGAAAAAAACGAAGAAAGAAAGGAAGGAAGGAAAAGAAAGAATAAAAGGAAGGGAGGAAGAAAGGAAGGGAAGGAAAAGAAAGAAAGAATAAAACGAAAGAAATAAATGAAGAAAGGGAAGGAAAGAAAGAAGCAAGCAATACAAAAAGAAAAAGAATAGATGAAAGGAAGAAAAAAAAGGAAAGAAAAAGACAGAAAAAAGGAGGGAATGAATGAAAGAGAGGGCTGAAAGAAGGATGAAATGAAAAAAAGAGAGGGTAAATAAATGATGGATGGAAGAAACAAAGAAAGTAACGAAGAATGAAGGAAAGAAAAGGGTAAAAAGAAGGAATGAAAAAAAGGAAGAAGAGAAGGGATGAATATAGGATGGATGGACTCAAGAATGAGAGAAAGGAAGGAAGGAAGGATGAAAGAAAGGAAGGAAGAAAGAAAGAAAAAAAGAAATAGAGAAAAATATTTTCTATAAGGATAGAAAGAATGAAAGAACAGATTAAAGAAAAAAGGGAAAATAAAAAGAAAAACTTTAACAAAAAATGAAAGAAGAGAGGGAAGACACAAAGAAAGATTGAAAAGAAAGAAGGAAAGAAAGATAGGAAGAAAACAGAGGAAGAAAGCTCCATGTAAAACCATCATCATAAATATTTTATCAGTATCTTTTTGGCTCAATTAAAGAAGCTACGAAAGAAAGTCAGAAACCAAGTGTATCAACACACACATAAATGCATATGTGGGGCTAATATTTATTCAGACGATGTCACCCGAAACCCGATCTGTTTGAACCAAACAGAAGTGAAAATTTTTCCTTGTACTGCTTACAAATGACAGAGTTACTCCAATTTTTAGGAAATATGGACATTATAAGAGCCTTTCATGAGTATGAACCGTGAATTTTGACAGTTATGTGAGAGATTTCTGCCAGAGTTTAGCCAAGTTTCGTTCGCCCAGCCAGTAGAGAATTTACCATGTGGATTGTGTGGCTGGCTACATGTACACTGTATCTACTCTATATTTTCTAGTAATACTTGCGTGTGATTCATTCTGTGTGTGAATGACAGAATTTGTCGGGGGGGGAATGGTTTGCAGTGAATTTTACCATTTCTGGAAAAGTTATTGGCCTAACAATGGTTTTTATTACTTTTTATGTCGGACCCTTAAAAATCTTGCTATTTTCGGAAAAATTACTGGCCCGACAATGATATTTTTTACTGGTCATGTCGGACCAGTAAATCTTCTTATTTCTGAAAATCTACCGGCCCGACAGCGATTTTTACCGGTCAGGGACCGTCGGACCGCTGCTAGTGTCGAGCCCTGTTTTAATGATTTTTTCAAGTGTGCGCTCTGTACAGCATTGCCATTGGCATACCATAGTCCTACCACTCATTCAATGAACAAGGTTATGATATAACCTAGACAGCTGGCAGCCGTCTGTTTTGAGGATTTTAAAAAACATTTTTTGTTTTTTATTTCTCGTACACAGACGGCTCGCTATCGTGCAGCCACCATTAGGGGACTTGCAATGCAAAATCCCCCCGTCGGGGCTCTTCAATTTTTGTCTTTAATGAATAAAAATTTTGAAAATTAACGCGACGGTTGACCAAAATGCAAATTAATATTCCCTCTTGGCATTAATTGCCCAAAAATGGAGAAAAATCAAGTTTAAAGGAACAAAAACAGTGACTTACCTCGGCTGTCGTGCAAATTCACTTCCCCGTTTTAGCCGATCTTAAGTACATAAACATATTGAGTCCCCTGTACAGATCGCGCTAGAACTTCGGTCTCTGTATTTGGTGAGTGAAGCCAACGGAGTTCAGCTGAACAACCAACATAACAGAGACCGAAGCTTTTGGTCTAGATATAACCTTGTTCTCACTTATATCTCCATGTGTGGCAAAATAAGGGTGGCAATGTTTGGCTTATTTTCTCTTTTTCTTTGGGGCAAATGCTTGATTTTTTTACACTGAAAGTTTCCATTACACCTATTATTCGTACAACTTGACTCTTATTCAAATTTGATTCTTTAAAGGAGAATGAAACCATTGGAACAAGATAGCATGTGTGAAAACAGAAAAATCAAAGAAACAGATCAACGAAAGTTTGAGAAAAATCGGACAAATGGTGAGAAAGTTATGAGCATTTGAATATTGCGATCACTAATGCTATGGAGATAGCAAATTGGCAATGCGACAAAGATGTGTGATGTCACTTGTGAACAACTCTCCCCATTACTTTAGTATATAATTCACTAGAATTGCCTCTTTTATCACATCTATCTTTATATCATGTGTTCTGTCTACATGAGGGCATGTAATACACATTTTTTAAGAACACATCATGGATAAAGAGTTTGTATCATCATAAGAAAAAGCAAAAAGAGACATTTTGAGGGTATTTTTTAGTCCACCAAAGGGAAAGTTGTTCATCAGTGACATCACACATCCTTGTCGCATTGCCAATGTGAGGATCTCCATAGCATTAGTGATTGCAATATTCAAATGCTCATAACTTTCTCACTATTTGTCCAATTTTTCTCAAACTTTCTTTATTCTTATTCTTTGATTTTTCTGTTTCTACACAAGCCTATTTGTTCCAAAGGTTTCATTCCCCTTTAAATTATTTTTTTCTTAATTAACAATAGAGATCAAAAAATGAAAATTTTCTTGCCATATTACTTTCCACCAATAGAGGGCGCGCAAAAAATATGCCCCAAATTCAAGTTTTTGAGCGCTCTGGTGAATACAAAAATTATTTCCAAGTTACTAAAGAAAAATAAATTGCAACTGTATGGAAATTAGTAATTTTGGTCACAAAAGTGATATGTAAATGAATTTTTAAAGTGTGTGCTCTGTACAACATTAGCATACCATAGTCCTACCTGTAGATTCCCCACAGGTAGGGTGGTAGCAGTGAACAAGTGAGTCCTACCTGTACTAGGCCTAAATTATTTCATATTTACCAACAGTTTTCTTTGCATCGCACTTGCCGCATACAGGTACCCCTCCATGAAAAACCACTCATTCAATGAACAAGATTATGATATAATTACCTTGTTCTCAGTTACATCTCTAGATCTATGTGTGGCAAAATAAAGGTTGACATTGTTTGGATTATTTTCTCTTTCTTTTGGACAAATGCTTGATTTTTTTACACTGTCAGTTTTCATTTACAGCTTTAATTATTTGACTTGGCTCTTAAATTTGATTCTTTAAATTATTTTTTCTTTATTAAAAATAGAGCTTGAAATATGAAAATTTTCTTGCCATATTACCTTCCACCAAATAGGCTAAAGGGCGTACACAAAAATATGCCCAAAAATAAAATTCAATTTTTTGAGCGCTCTGGTCAATACAAAAATTATTGTAAGTTACATGTACTAATGAAAACTGAATTGCAACTGTATGGGAATTATTACTTTTGGTCACAAAAGTGATATTTTGGTCACAAAAGTGATATTTTAATTATTCTTTAAAGTGTGTACTCAATACAGCATTAGCATACCATAGACGTAGTCTACCTCGAGCGAAGTTCGTGCAGATCGAGTTCACGGTCTCGATGTTCGGGTAGGTGGAGTGTAGTGTAGCGGTAGTGAAGTGGAGTGGAGCCTGCACAAACTTCACTAGAGGTAACCATAGTCCTACCTGTAGATTCTCCACAGGCAGGATGGTAGCAGTGAACAAGTGCAAAAACAATTATTTTCGTTCGTGACAAATTACATCATGATTCCGGACATGCACCGGACAGGTAGAGATATTCTTGATTATAATGATGTAAGAAAGAATTGGTGTGAATTTTTCTTCATATTTCACATTGTTAGTAAATTCTGAGTTTTTTGTTTGCTTTTTTTATATCAAATCTAAGAAGATGTTGGTAATGTATGTTCCTGTGTTTGCTAACTTATTTGATTCTTTTTAAGTTCTGCATGTTCCATAGCACTTTCCAATGTTATGCTCATACCTTGCGTGTGGCGCTCATTTGCATTAAGTTCAATCGACGTGCTGTCGATCGTCGACGGCTCTAATAATCTCGCGCACGGTACCTTAAGAACCAACTAGCCATCCATGATCACCACACCTCAACATTCGATTGAAGGAGCAGACGAGATTGAAATTCGGCAAATCAGGCCCATATTTCCGTCAGAAAATATATAAATTGTTAATGCAAAACTATGTTTTGTGATATTTTAACCCGGGGGGGGGGGGGGGCCACTTACATCAATTGACGAGTGGATACCATGCGCGACCAAAAAAACACGTAAAAAGGATGTCTTTTTCAAGATAGGGCATGTTATGTACGTTTAAGGGTGTCAAAAACACTAAAATAATAAAAAAGGGTATCTACGTGTATTTCATTAGGAAAGCTATGTGTTTAGGGTCAAATTTGCTGGGAAGACAAAACAAAATTAAAATGTTTTAGAAAGGATGTCCTTTTTGCCCCAGCAAACATTACATGTTTAGAGTCCGATTTGCTCTACATATAGGTGTGGGGCCGATGTGTAAAGGTAAAACCGATGACCGACAGACCCTCGACATATAAAATATCGCTGTACTTGTTTAGGGGTTAATTTCAGGGATTGCTTCCCAAGAGTATCGTTTTGGTTCCAATACTTGTTAAGGGGTGCATTTTCAGAATATGGAAAATACTTGTTTAGGGTGCTTTTCGAGACCCCATGGTCGTGCATGGTATCCACTCGTCACTCGTCAATGGAAGTGACCCCCCCCCCCGGGTATTTTAAGCATTTTCTGTCATTTTAGAGATAAATAAGGGAAAAGTTTGATTTTTTCGCCTTGTTTTGCAATCTTGTTCGAAGTGTTTCTCTGTGAAATTGAACTGCGGAAGTCCTACGGTATGAAATTGTTTTTTTACGCATTAATCAGGAATCATGCGTCAGGAATCGTGATAGTGTCCGGTAATACAATATACCTACCTCAAGCAATGTTCGTGCAGGCTCCACTTCACTACCGCTACACTACAGTACCTATCCTAGTCTTGAGGACTCCATGATAATGTTTTTTAAAAAATATTTTGACATATACTTCTTCATCATGGAGTCTTGACACTCTTCCCGTAGACGCATAAGAGACTGAAAGATGAATTTCCTAGAGAAATCCATCTTTTAAGATAAAAATCATGTAATTAATGGTGATTTTATTTATTTTACACCTTCCTACGCCTAATGCATATGAAGGTTTTAAATATTGGTTAATAATAATGTTAAAAATTGAAGGTTTCTTACCAGACCGATCTTGTCTAGATCCCTTGATCCGTTTGTCAACAAAGCAAACACAATAGGTCTGACCCTTGAACCGCCTCGTTTTGACGTAGCTACAAATAGCGATGTTACAAAATGCCATTTTGAAGAACAATATATAGATAAAAATTAGTATTCAACAAATTCTAAAAATTAATACATGATTATAAATAATTAAGATGTCTATGCTACCCGAGGTTGTACTCATTGAGGTCACTCATGCCAAAGCATCTTTAAATTATGTGGCTTAATGAGACTGCTACATATAAAGACATTGAAATTTCAGAGTTAAACCATATATTGTGAAAATGCCCATAAATAACATACCAACATAATACCAATAATGTGGTTATGCCATACAAAAAATTATAAAATATGTATTATGAAACAAATATCAGTGAGTTACAAGGTAATGACAAGTGAGTATACATGTAGAGTGCATCCAACAAAAATGTGTGAATTGTTCGTCTCATCTAATACCCTTTTCATAAACCTATCCTCCAATTAGCCGCCTAAGAGTAATGCGGATAATTCAATAAAAATTGCGTTCATAAACTCCGAAAATAAGCCGCATTATTTTTACGAGCGCCCGTCCTGAAAAAGGCGGATAATCGCCATGACAACTGGACACGCCCCCTCCGATGCGGTTGTGTTGGAAAAGGGTGACCTTGTGACCGCACCATGGCAATTATCCGCATTATTTGGAAATGCATTCATAAACTCAAAATCTTATCCCGATGCCGCTATTATGCGGATAATAGCAGCATCAGAGTAATGCAGATAACTCTTGTCCTCCTTCAATTTTACGACCAAATTATGCTGCTATTAGCCGCCTAATTCATTTTAATTGGGTTTATGAAAGGGGTATTAGGTATCAAAATGTAGAGGAATAATTGAATTGTATGACAGGGCTCCACACTAACCCATTTTTTCTACTGGTCCAACCTATTCATGTCGGACCAGTAGATACCCAGTTTTTCAAATTTTTACTGGTCCGAACCTAAAATCTACTGGTCCCAAAAAGTAAAGAAAACATTGAAAAAAAGGCGCAAGTTTATTTTTCTAGCCTTTCGTGACCCCCCCCCCCCCCGTAAAACGAAGGAATGAAGGACAAAAAGAAAGCAAGACAGAAACGAAGAGAGTAAGACAGAAAGAAAGAAGGAAAGAAGGAAGGAAGGAAAGTCAGAAAGAAAGAAAGGATGGAAGGAAAGCAGGAAGGAAGGAAAGAAGTAAGAAAAGAAGGAAGGAAGGAAAGAAGGAAGGAAAGTAAGAAAGAAAGAAAGGATGGAAGGAAGGAAGGAAAGTAAGAAAGAAAGGATGGAAGGAAGGAAGGAGGGAGGAAGGAAAGAAGGAAGGAAAGAAGGAAGGAAAGTAAGAAAGGATGGAAGGAAAGAAGGAAGGAAAGGAGGAAGGAAGGAAGGAAAGAAGGAAGGAAAGTAAGAAAGAAAGAAAGGATGGAAGGAAGGAAAGTAAGAAAGAAAGGATGGAAGGAAGGAAGGAGGGAGGAAGTGAGGAAAGAAGGGAGGAAAGTAAGAAAGGATGGAAGGAAAGAAGGAAGGAAAGGAGGAAGGAAGGAAGGAAGGAAGGAAAGAAAGAAGGAAGGAAAGTCAGAAAGAAAGGATGGAAGGAAGGAAGAAAAGAAGGAAGGAAGAAAGGATGGAAGGAAGGAAAGTAAGAAAGAAAGAAAGAAAGGATGGAAGGAAGGAAGGAGGGAGGAAAGAAGGGAGGAAAGAAGGAAGGAAAGGAGGAAGGAAGGAAGGAAAGAAGGAAGGAAAGAAGGAAGGAAGGAAAGAAGGAAGGAAAGAAGGAAGGAAAGAAGGAAGGATGGAAAGAAGGAAGGAAAGAAGGAAGGAAGGAGGGAGGAAAGAAGGAAGGAAAGAAGGAAGGAAAGTAAGAAAGAAAGGATGGAAGGAAAGAAGGAATGAAAGAAGGAAGGAAAGAAGGAAGGAAAGAAGGGAGGAAAGGAGGAAGGAAGGAAGGAAGGAAAGAAGGAAGGAAAGAAGGAAGGAAGGAAGGAAAGAAGGAAGGAAGGAAGGAAAGAATAGCGAAAAAAAATTAAAAGATAGATTGAAAAGAAAGAAGGAAAGAAAACAGGAAGAAAACAGAGGAAGAAAGCTAAAACTATTATAAATTATTTATGTTTCTTTTTTGGCTCAATTAAAATAGCTACGAAAGAAAGTCAGAAACCAAGTCTATCAACACACACATAAATGCATATGTGGGGCTAATATGTATTCAGACGATACCACCCGAGACTCGATCTGTTTGAACCAAACAGAAGTGAAAATTTACCCTTTTACTGCTTACAGATGACAGAGTTACTCCAATTTTTAGGAAATATGGACATTATAAGAGCCTTTCATGAGTATGAACCGTGAATTTTGACAGTTCTGTGAGAGATTTCTGCCAGAGTTTAGCCAGGCTTCGTTCGTGCGGCCAGTGGAGAATTCACCATGTGGATTGTGTGGCTGACTACACTGTATGCATGCTGTATAGTACTCTAGTAACACGTGCGATTCATTCTGTGTGTATTCTGTGTGTGAATTGCAGAATTTAACGGGGGGAAATGGTTTGCTGCGAATTTGACCATTTCTGGAAAAGTTATTGGCCCAACAATGGTTTTTATTACTGGTCATGTCGGACCCTTAAATCTTGCTATTTTTGGAAAAATTACTGGCCCGACAATGATATTTTTTACTGGTCATGTCGGACCAGTAAATCTTCCAATTTCTGAAAATCTACTGGCCCAACAGCGATTTTTACCGGTCTGGGACCGTCGGACCGCCGCTAGTGTCGAGCCCTGTGTATGATGATGTAAATGATATCTTATTCCTTCTCTCTTTGAAAAAAAAGACCTGGGAATCCTTGATACCTTTTTTCTGGGATGCACTGTATATAGTACATGTAGTATGGAATAAGTTATTACCATAAGTATTGCTAAGAGTTAAGAAGTGAGGTCAGGTGTGATTTAATTACACACATAATCTGTATAATTTATTTACATGTGGAGATCTAGATTATAGACAGTGGGAAAACCAGGAGGGCACATCCGGTCTCTCCTCCACCCCGTCCCTTTTGAGAAGCATTTTTTTTAGTGGGATATGTCATGCATAGGCAAGTGAAGACTTATTTTGCTTGTCAATGTGTTTAATGGAACAAAATGACATCGATTTGATAGTGAAGCCCCTTTTTTTTGGGGGGTGGGGGGTCTGAAAATTTTCTGTACGAAATGCTCCCCCCACAATCCTGGACTGGACATGCATACAAATTGCTGTGAACATAGGTTTTAAAGCTTGAGTAAGTTGAAATACCTTTCCAATAATGAAATTGTTATATCACTTAAAAAAGGGAGAAAAACCTATAACTGATTCATTTTATATAAAAAAATCTGATATCGGGGTGCCAGTGGTTGTGACTCTCACCTTTGAATCAGAGGAATGTGAGTTCAAATCCTAGCCTTAGCATGTTTTGCCTCAGCAAGAAATTTACCCACATTGTGCTGCACTCAACCCAAGTGAGCAGGCACTGGTGGGTACATGTGGGGTCACAACTTTTTTTTTTTTCAAATAAAAAATGTCAAATAAAAATTTGTAATGTAACTATAATAAATTCATGTACCTTTTTTTACCCAAGTGTCCCCCCCCCCTTTTGAAAGTGATGACTTATTTTGGGGTTTTCATGGACAAAATGAAAATGTGCTTCCCCCCTCCCCTTTTAGAAAATGCTTGATCTGATTCCTTGAATACACAGAGCGCTGGAAGGCAGCTCGAGCGAAAGCTAAGGTACTGCTATTGACAATGACAACAATGCCCCTTGGAATATATTATTTTAAGATAGATTGCACTATATAAATGTCTATTATTATTATTATTATTATCAGTTTCGGGAGAAGGTATCAGATGTTCTTCAGCCGTACCACAATGATTATTGGCTTCTGAGATTCCTTAAAGGTAAGTTTATGATCTATCAACTATTTTGAAAATATATTTTTAATTCAAAACCTTTTGCTCAAAACTTGTTATGGGTGAGTTACGGGTGATTGCCCGCAGGTTCCCTGCAGAATGCCAGTAGGAGATCCATAGCGGTCGCTAGTCACACGCAGTTAACCCGCTTGAAGATGGCCTGCGGATCCCTAGCTATTTGCTGGAAATGTATGTTATCTGCAGATACATGTACATGTATTCTACATGCATAGTATCATATACACAACAATGTTTTCAAGCATCACCAATGCAGGTCACAAGCAAGTAGACAGTAAATAGCACATGTGCCACAGGTAAGATACACACAAAACTTGTGTAAATCCTTATCTGCTTGCAGAAAAATTGTTGTTTACTGAAAACTCCCAGCCCACAACTCAACTGTAAGAGCTTGCATGGAATGGTGTGACAGGGCCTTAAATTATAGGAATAGAAATAATCTCTCCTGTGTAAGGGAAAAAACAGCTGTCATTCAGAGTTTTCTGTAACATTTTAGTTTTTTCCATCAAAACTTAAATATACTTGCTATGATATTTCAATTTCTTCTGAAAGAATAATTTTGGGAAATTACTTTCAGCCAATGTTTGATCTATTTTAAATATTTTTGTACTTGCGATTTTGCAGTGTTTACAGTTTTTGTCTCACCTGCGAAGCAAAGTGAGACTATAGGCGCCGCTTTTCCGACGGCGGCGGCGGCGTCAACATCAAATCTTAACCTGAGGTTAAGTTTTTGAAATGACGTCATAACTTAGAAAGTATATGGACCTAGTTAATAAAACTTAAGTTAATCAAGTATTACTGAACATCCTAGTAGAGTTTCATGTCACATGACCAAGGTCAAAGGTCATTTAGGGTCAATGAACTTAGACCATGTTGGAGGAATCAACATCGAAATCTTAACCTGAGGTTAAGTTTTTGAAATGTCATTATAACTTAGAAAATATATGGACCTAGTTCATGAAACTTGGACATAAGGTTAATCAAGTATCACTGAACATCCTGCATGAGTTTCACGTCACATGACCAAGGTCAAAGGTCATTTAGGGTCAATGAACTTTGGCCGAATTGGGGATATCTGCAGAATTCCCATCATAACTTTAAAAGTTTATGGATCTGATTCATGAAACTTGGACATAATAGTAATCAAGCATCACTGAAAATTTTGTGCAAGTTTCAGGTCTCATGATTAAGGTCAAAGGTCATTTAGGGTCAATGAACTTTGGCCGATTCGGGGGTATCTGTTGAATTACCATCATAACTTTGAAAGTTTATTGGTCTAGTTCATTAAACTTGGACATTAGAGTAATCAAGTATCACTGAACATCCTGTGCGCGTTTCAGGTCACATGACCAAGGTCAAAGGTCAATGAACTTTGGCCGAATTGGGTGTATCTGTTGAATTACCATCATAACTTTGAAAGTTTATGGATCTGATTCATGAAACTTGTACATAAGAGTAATCAAGTATCACTGAACATCCTGTTCGAGTTCCAGGTCACATGATCAAGGTCAAAGGTCATGTAAGGTCAATGAACTTTGGCCATGTTGGGTTTTTTTGTTGAATAACCATCATATCTCTGTAAGTTTATTGGTCTAGTTCATAAAAAGTGGACATAAGAGTAACCATGTATCACTGAACATCTTGTGCGAGTTAGAGTAGTATTCAAAGTCAGCACTGCTGCTATATTGAACCGCGTGATGCAGGTGAGACGGCCAGAGGCATTCCACTTGTTTATTTTGCAGTTACGTTATCTCCTGCAGGACCGCTATTCAAAAGAGGAAGGAAATGAATTACTTGTAGGCAGTCAATGAGCCACAAAATGTCTATTAAAGTTTAAACATAGACTATATTAGTTCAGTTCATGCCACTTCACGTCATGTCATTACATTTAATTGCATAACAGAGTTGCTTCTGAGAGGAACTTATTTTTATGTAGTTTTGTGTCTCTTTTGATTTTAAGCACTCCTTTTTCTTTTATTGCAGCTAGAAATTTCAACCTGAAAAAATCAGAGAGCATGTTTAGAAAGGTATGAAGAGAAATAATTCAAACTTTACTATCTAGTTTATAGCAAATAGAGGATAAATTTATTTGCCATGCCAAATTGTATCAATTTTTTTTATTGCATCAAATTTATCTTAGACCAATATTTTTTATTGTATTTGCCATGCACATTTGGATAAAATTCAATACTGCATCAATCAACTTGAAATTTATCATACAGAGTTCAACAATTTCTAGAGATGATAAATGACATGGACACATGGCAATGAAAAGAGATCCACTTTGATATAAAAGTGTGTTTCGTTAACTTTAAAATAGGCAATGAATAATTTTGAATTGACATAATGATAGATGCTGAACCATATGTTCCCATGTGATGTAATCATATAAAGAAATATTAAAGATTGAATCCACCCTAGAAAAATCAATCAATAGAGAAAATCAAACAAGTATACACTGAAAATTTCATCAAAATCTGATGTAAAATAAGACAGTCATGATATTTTTTATTTTTACTTATTATTCACAAAAAAAGGTTATCATGCACAACCCAGTGACATGTAAATTAGAGTGTCAATGTCTGTCGCTATTTATTTTGTTTTCTATACTCCAACTTAACAGAACCAAACCAATGGTAATGCCACAATGTTCAGAGAGGAATATAACTTTGTTTCACAGGACAATAAGAAGAAAATTAGAATGTTTTTTACAATGAAATAGAAAGGGAAGTGAGTGGATGACGTCATCAGTCCCCTCATTTGCAAACCTACCAGGATGTTCATGTAACTGTTTTGGAAAATCAAGCGAAACTGAAAAAAGGGCATCTTATTTCACACTCGATTTTGATAAAATTTTAAGTGCTATGGCTGTTGGATTTTTTTTTCTTTGTATTCAAATCAACTTATTGTTGGGGTGGACTTGTCCTTTAAATAAAATTTTAAAAAGTAATTTTGATTTTGTTTTGCCAAGAAAATGCATGCTATGAACTTATATGTCTCAAATTTTGTTTTTTATCTTCTTTTTATAGAGATGTTGTTAATTATATTTCATTTGAAAATTATATTCAAAGATGTGATGATATCTTAGAGATCATATCTATTTTTCTTCTGTATTATGTATAGGCCTTGTGACATCATTATTGTTAAAATGAAATTGATGTTCACAATTACATGTAGTGTAACCAGTATCTGTCTGAGAATTCCCTGCATATCTAGTTGTTTGTATTTTCCATGGTAAATACCCTTGTTATGTTATATTTGTTAAATTTTCATGTGTCTTTTCAATCCTAGAATGTTATATGGAGAGAGGAGAATAAGGTCAGCCAAGTATGTGATGGATATATAGAACCAGAGGTAAATTAAGTAGAATCTGTAATGTTATCCCTTCCCCCTCCCCCTCTCGAACCTCTGGCAAGACTAGACTACCTTGATTCCTGTGTGTAGCTATTAACAGTGTACAAGCTTATAGTGAAAATATATTAATCTGCCTTATATAATTAACTTAGCTGTAAACAGATATATTTTTACCCTAGTCATCGGATTCTGGCCTACCTGCATAAATGTCTCCACTCCCTTAGGAGTATTCCAACTAGAGTTTCAAAACTCAACTAGAATTTTAATTCGTCTTACGGACGAATTAGGTGATCTGTCTGTGAATCTCATGATCACGATCACGATCTATTTTTTTAATCATGATCATCATTTCAATGCAGATCAATATGAATATCATCACAATAAACGTAGTTTTATCAATGAAAGGACCTGTTAAATACTGTTGAAAGACATTAAAATAAAAGGTTTTATAAATCTTGTTTTTCTAAAGAATGTCAATTCCAATTTAGCAAGTAATAACACGAAATAGTGAGCATAGTGTTGACGAAAGCAAGATTCTAGAATCCAGTTTTGAAAAAAAATTAAACCAGTATGCATTGACCAGTATTTAGTTGCCTCATGAGCAGTAATGACTAAATGACATTTAATTTCTTACATGACGATATGTAGATTTCATTGCAAGATATTATACAAGCATGCCTTACAGAGCAGGTTGGAGCAATTGCATAGACCAGGTGAATAGAATAGCAAAGCAATGAACACTGACGGAGGCATTTGTTGCATTTCTTTCTGGAGTGCAGCGTTAGCCGTGTTCTTATAACAATACATAGCCAACTCTGAAATACCAGTTGCTAGTACACGCATTGTTGTTTTTTTGCATGTATTGAATCGCACAATCTAAAAGAATAATCAAGACATCAAGGTTGTTACTAATATCTCATTAAATATAAAACAATCATGTCACTTTAGTACCAATGAACTTTTTCTTATCATTTGCAGAATGAACCCCAAACTGGCTTATAGGGGTTACACGCAAAATGAGACAAAGTTTAAAAAAAAAAATAATAGATGCTGATGGGTTTCGATCCAGGGACCCTCGCATTACAAGGCAGATGCACTAACCATCAGACCATAGTAACTGCCATACACTTGCAAGGCAACGATAAAATATAACCTCAAATTGATTTTTTAAGGTGAAAGTTATATCATAAATTATACTTCCATACATTGTTAATATTTATGATGATCTCCTGCTCAAAATGATACAAATGTAACATAATTTGGAAGAATATATAATTAACTACAATATGTCGAAAACCGGGCGAAAAACGACCGATGATTACGGAGTTATAGTCATATTTGCAAAATTATTAAAACGACATGAAACAAAAATTGAAAATTTTAGTTTTGACGCCAATTTGAAGACGTTATGATAAAATGTATTGTCAAATGTGACATGAAATCACATCTACAAGTCCTACCCTATCCGAATATAAAAGAAAATTTGGGGGTCAACGGACTATCTGAAGAGTTATATAGAATTTTGTAAAAGCATGTTTTTGCACATTTTTGGCCTATTGTGAACGCGCGCTTACGTGCGTAATTCAAACTTTGACGGAGGCGCATTCCTCCATTACTGATCGTAGAAGGTCGATTAAGGTATCAAATTATTGGAAATTTCATAAAAAATGCATTGATGTAAAATAAAGTGCAGTTGTACGTTGCGTAAGGACGTTACGCGCGTAAACGCGCGCGAAAACCTGTGAGCGCGCAAATTTCTGAAATGCTTAGAATGACCTGATTCGTACTCTACTTTGATCAAAAAGTGATTTTGAGCATTTTAAAATTTTGACGCGCGCGTACATGCGCGTCGTGACCTGTACATGACCTTTGATGACATGGACAGTTGACCCTTGATCTGAAGTTAATTTGATGTTAATATTGTTAATTTTTGATGATTGATAGTGGAGATATTGCTGATAATGTGATTTTACAAAATGGCGCGTAGATGACGTCACGATGACCATTTGACGTTGAACTTGTTTCGTACACATTGTATGATAACTGTCCATAATTGATAATATTTTGATGAAAATTGATTGAATAGTTTTGATGATTTTGGTGGAACAAGAAAAGGGTGGAAAAAGAAAAATAAATAAAAAGAATAAATAAATAAAGAAATAAATAAAAAAGAAAATTCGTAGAAACACAAGAGGTGATCTGTCAATTGACAGATCACCTAATTAGTAGGCATACTATTAAGGCTTTCACTCCCTATTTGGTACCCATTGCACATGAGAGTGGTAAAGTGTGGATTGACAACTTGCCAAATGATGCTAGGCTGTAGTAGGATTCAAATACACAACTCTCCAATTCCAATAACGGCTTTATATTCATACTATAAAGCTTGATACAGCCAATGATCCATCTAATATTATTAACCCTATCAGACATCTGAGCAGGGCAACTTTGAAACATTGCCTGCTTAAGACTGGGATCAAATTGCCGGTCAATAAAATTCCAATTGTTTATCCACGGGCCCAATTTATTGCCCGCTCAGGTAAGTCAATGAGAAAACGCGTGGAAATGTAGCGGGCAAAAAAAGGAGCGCTAACATCCGGGTATTCTACATGTTTTTGTACGCGTCCTTGAACCACACAGTGCTATACGTCATAATGGTAATCAATTTGAGACAACGCTGGATACTACGTCCCTAGTTCAGGAACGCGTCATTTCAATTACGTCACAATGTTCAGAGGCCTAGTCTGCTCAACATGAGAAACAAGATTCTCATTCTAAAAATTTTAAAAATCTAAATGTTAATAATTTTTGCCGTAAATGTCTAATTTGGTTAATAATAGCAATATTGACTGGCCTTGGGGCGAATGGACATATATCGCCCTCACTAAATTGATATTCCTCACTTTCTGATTTTTATTTCTTGAATATCATGTGCCTTGTCATTTTCATTTACACAGCTCTTTTATTTTATTTACTTCTGATGTTTTTCTATTCGAAATTTTGCCCTAATGGCAGGCCAAATTGCCCCTAAGATTCTCCCAAAATGCATGCTTTTAGGTAACCATTCTTTCCAGGTTCACCCAAGTATGGCAGAATAATAATATTTGCTTTTACTTCACAATTGCTTGTTGAAACCTAACAGCAAATCTGAAAGAAATAATCTCCCTAAATTCTGTAATGACTGTCAGGTGGGTAAAAGATAGCCCCTAAAAATAAGAATGATTTGCTACCCTAATTTGTGATTTAAATTTCCGCCTGGCCTTATTTCTTAATATTTTCTCCACTTTTCCAATCTTTCTTCATACAGGTCTTACAAAAATATAAATCTGGGGGTAAGCTTGGTTATGCTAAAGATGGTCGTCCAGTGTTTCTTGATCCCACAGGGAATTTAGACTTCAAAGGTAATTTTTTTTTTTTGAGAATTCATAAAGCTCTATTTTTATCTTACTCCACATCCAGGCCCCATATTAAATCAATGGATCATGCCCTGTTTGCATGCCCCAAAAAAGCATCTGGTCCACTGTCCAAAATTTAGGTTGTTTTTTTTTCTCCTGAAAAACTTGACAAGAAAGAAAAAGGTCATCGCTCTCAAATGAATTTAGTTTACAGGGTGCGCCACTCTTTTCACCTAATATCACGGGGTGCGCCTGCACTTTCCGCCCCCCCCCCCTGGACCCATGACTGATACATGTTTTGTAAATTGGCTTTAAATACCACCATAATGAACTAAAAAAACATTTGCATTCCTTGTAAGTTGTGGAGCAGAGACAAATAATTTCTTACACATTGTATTTCCATTTCCCATGCAATTTTTCAGTTTTGGTATTTTGTTATTTGTTTTGAGGTACATATAATTAAAAAGACTTGTCTCTTTTCTAGGATTACTTCATTCTGTCACAGTATCTGATGCAACCAAGCTCTACATTAAAACCTTGGAATCACTACAGAGAGATGTGATCTCACAAACAGAAAAGGTAAAAACCTGAAATCCCTGGAATACATAAAAAGGCTCATTATAGAATGCAAAGGCTGAAGGGATTTCCTGTTGTAATCAGCAATAAAATTATTTGTTATTTATTCTATTTCAATACCTAATTTTTTGACAAATATTAATCATGTTTATTATTATTATCTTATTTATTTATTCATTTTTTTGGGGGGGAGATGTGTTTTGAATGTGAAATGTTTTTATCTGTATGCTGTAATTAAAATAAAAAATTTGGAATATGTAAGATGTCTCTGAATTCATGCTTAATTAAATGAATAGCTTTATGAACCACTATCAGCTGAATTTTATGTGTCAAAAGCCAAATAAAATTGAAGCTATTTTCCCTCCATGTTCCATTTCAACTGGCATCTTTTCTTGTCATGTTGATGATTTCATGAAAAAAATAAGCTAGACATTGCTTTCTTTTTTCAGTTCAGAGTTCACTGTTCGTGGTAGCATGACTGGAGACCAGCTGTCTAGGATCAAAGATTCAAGCAGCCTTGTAGAACGGAATGGCTTGATGTTGGTCTAGCTACTTAGTGATCTTGTCCACTGCCAAGACACTTTGTTGAATGTTTTGGAAAGATTTTGCCTCTCTGATTGCTGGTCTTTGTTCCATTAGTGGGTCGATTTGGCCGAATGATGTTCGCTCTGTAGTGAGGTAGGTTTTGGTGTCCTCCAGGATATTGTACGCAGTACAGGCAAGGAGCTTGCCTCAAGGCTGGTGAGAACAGTTGTGAGTCTAGTACTGTACTCTGTTATAAAGCTTGTGTACAGTTCAAGCTTGCTGTAGATCTCCTTGTTCCTCAACATTTCCAGAATGGTTTTGACAGCCAGGCATTTGCTGTTCTATTTGAAGAAACCTTCATACACATGAAGGTGCTCCTTATGATACTTCACTGCATTGTACCAGGAATTCCACAGGATGGAAACTGGGACAATTAGCAATTTGCTCTGGTCAGTGGGCAGATACTCTTTAGATACTTTAAGTACTTAGTTTTGCAGGCTGGCTTTTTGAAGAAGGCCGATTTCATCATCTTTGTGAAAGTGTCAGCCCTGCCAAATTCCGGAGAGTGCTAAAATGCCTTTGCCCCAAGATTTATGATGTGGGCCAGGCATGGTATGTGTTTACTGTTGGGTAGTAATGGCAGAAAAACTTCACGAGCAGCTTTCTTGCAGTAGACAGCACTGTCGATGACGACTACTATCACGTCATCAAACTTTATATCCATGTTGGTCAACTCCGTCACAACTGCCAGGCTGAGTGTTGTGTGGTTGCATGCCTCCATAGTGCACATATATGATATATATGTGTATTCTTTTTCACATACTATAAAATGAAAGTAACAATAATGATCCGGTAACATGCCATAGGATTTGAACTTCATTGATTTAATCTTTCCTTTTTTGCAGCTAAAGAGACAAATAGATGGCATCTACTATATAGTAGATCTAGAGAACCTTGGTCGTCATCATCTATGGAAACCTGGTGTACAATTCTTTACTGATGTAAGTGTTCTCTTCCCAGTATATTGAAATAAAAAAGGAAATGGAATGGATTGGATTTCAGAGTACATCTATAAAGAAGATGTGGGGTGGGGGGCAGGAAGTCTTGTGCTTCATATATTTTTTGTTGTTGTGTAAACCCTATTTCAATTGGCCTCTTTCAGACCATGGTTTTACTGGGAGGAATAAAATTGACCCCTCTCCTTCAGATCTTGGCTAAGAATGGTCAGAGGGATATTGATTTTTAACACACGTTAATAGTGTTCTAATTAATAAAATCATTCAATAGTGTATTAGATCAGATTATGAAAATTAGATGTATCTATTTCTTTGTTATTTTCTTTAAATTGGGTGTATGAGTGACAATTCTCTGCAAAATCTTCTTATCTACCTTGCATGTGTGTCTTGATACAGGTGACCCAGCTTTGTGAACAGCAGTATCCTGAGCTTCTCCATAAGGTGGTTGTTGTGAGAGCCCCAAGAATATTTCCTCTTGCCTATTCTATTGTTAAACCATTCCTGAGTGAACAGACAAGGAAGAAGATTGTGGTCTACAAAGGTACGTATAGTGGCTAATCACATCATCTGGGAGAATTTTATGATGCATAGGGGTAACTACAGTATTATGATCGAGGAGGGGGGCAAGTTGACCAAAAAGGTGATATCAGTATTTGGTTCTTAATTGCATAACACAAGAAATACACAAACCATGACTTTATTTCAATACAACTCTTTTATCCTTTTTTTTTTCCTTGCTCCTTTTCTCCTTTGTTTCCCTTTATATTCTATTCTTTTTCACAACTTCATAGGGGACTTCCCCACCATTAGAGATGGCCCGCCTCTTTAACGGTTGGCTTTGTCAGTGAGAAATGTTATAAGCTACTGAAATATTTGTATATGATTGACTGAGAGTGAGTTTGTGAGTGAAAATCACCTACAAGAAGATATGCTGCGTGAGACTGTTCCTTCTATGAAATGAATGAATGATGAATTACACTATTGATCATACTGTTAATTAAATTACTGTCACTGTTAAATCAAATGTTCTGTAACCGATGAATGGTAGAATTATAGTGGCCGTGAAGTTCGTTGGATGACCAAGGTCATGTCATCAACTTTGCAAACGTTTGATGACTTAGGATCGTAACAGTGACACTTTGGTTGTGAGCTTTGCAAATGTTTATCTTTAGTTAATTGTTATGGTTGCAAATTCATCTTTAGGACCAGTGAGTAGGATAATGATGGAAAGTCTCTAAAGTTTGTGACCATGATTTAAAGATTTGTGTTAAACAATCCTAGAGTTGGCAACCAAATCCATTTGCCCCAATTTACACAATAGTCTAAAACCAGGGGAGCGTTTCATGAAAGGACTTGTCGGACGTTTTATCCGTCAAGTCCAATTTTATCCGACAGTAACTATAGTAACAGTGCCTCTCAGCCAATCAGAATCAAGGAAAGATGTCAGATCTGACAACTTGTCAGACAAAAATGTTCATGAAACGCCCCCAGGAGGTGGTACTTAACAATGGAAAAGCCGCTATTAATAATATCAAGTGTAATTATACCTGGAATCTACAAGTTTGTGGTTTAACATGTTTTATGTATTTGGGCTGATGGGTATACAGCATAATTATTTGTTTACAACAACTGATATGACCGGTTTTCAATTGTATATTGTAGAACTTATGAAGGACCAATGTGGATTTGTGTATCAATTGTTTGGAAGTTAAGGACCTATCTAATTGCTGAATGCCACACTAAAACACTGACCTATTACTCACTTTCAGCCCTAATCATGCAACTCATAATGTGTGGTCATTTTGTTAGAATTTATTTTATTATTGTAATGTGATTTATCTTTGATTTAGATGATTTTGAGAATGCATTACTGGATATCATTGATGGTGATATTCTTCCTAAGTACTGGGGTGGAAATATGGTAGAGGATGGAGACCCAATGTGTCCCAAAACGGTAAGGTCACACACCTTGTATTTTTTGTGGTAAATAATTATTGTAATCCCAGTCTGATTAATAGATTTTTTGGTTTCTCGTTTAAAAAAAAAAAGTTTATTTAAGATGTAGCAATTGTATAGGACCTTTCTGCAGCTCAGTGACTGAAAAATAATGTAATTGCTGGGGAGCTTTCATGAAAGGATGGGAGGACCATGATTGTGCTGCACAGATGCCTCAAAGACAATATACCAATTGGGTGTTTCATAAAGCTGTTTGGAAATGTACTCATGACTTTATTTATGTTTATTTATCTATTTCCACGTAAAAAAACAAATTATAATGCATGTTGTAGCAATAAATATTACAAAAAGTGGGGGGGGGGGTCACTAAAAGCTAACATGCTTGTCAAGAGAGACTCCTGAGAGACTCCACTTTATAATTGACTAGAGCATGGTGCTAAGTAATTTTACAGAGATATCATGTATCACAAGGAAGGATCACTGGGGCCTGTTGCATAAAACTTTTTACCTGAGAAAACTCTGGTAAAAACTGAAAACTAAGATTAGTCTGATTTCTGCCATTGACTTTAACACGGAAAAAACTCCGGTAAAAACAACCTGAGTTTTCTCATGTAAAAAGTATTATGCAACGGGCCCCAGGTCATTCATAATGTCACTTTATAACTCACAAACGGCTTTATGAAACACCTACTAGGATCACTTTGAACAGCACCAGTTCAAGACGCAAACTACTCACATAGTTTGTGAATTTTTACTCAGAATGCTACGTTTTGATCATGTAGTCGTATAATAACTACCCATTTGAACAATGAATGTCCAGCTGCCCTTTACAATGTTCATACCACAGAGGTTGTTAGGAAACCAAATATTTATAGCATGCATGCAGTATTACACAAGCATACATCTCATCACAAAAAAGTATTGTCCAGCTTAGCTTTTTATTGAGATGTCGTTGAGCTAGAGTGGTGCAACTTTCACAAAATAGGCCCATGGTCTATTTCTGTCAGAGAATAACTTGTCAGTGATGACAGGTCTCAAAATATGGTGCCCTGGAGGACAGAGATCATTTCCAGTTCATATGTACAGAAAGAGCACGTGTGTGGAATCAGTGGATTTCCATTCTGCTCATTTAGCCTTCTTCCTGTTACTACTATAGCACTCTCATAATTTATGTATGTTGATGTGGACATTATTACATATGACTGAGTATAAGTGTAATATGCAACTAGTTTTTTTTCTATTGGCTGTAAGTTTGTAACTTACTTCATACGTAAGATACCACTTCATCATTATCTGTAATTTCTTCTAATTTTGCTTTCAGGTATGTTTGGCAGGCAAAGTACCTAAGGAGTGGTATATGACGGGTCGCGACCTCTCTGTCGAAGCTTCCCAGATGACGACTAAGGAGATTGCCAGGGGAGGAACACTACAACTCACCTACAATACATCACAGTGCAATAGTGTTCTCAGGTAGACTTTCTCCCTTTCCCTTTCTCTCTTTTTTTGTCTCACCCACCAGAGGTGAAGGCGAGACTTAGGGATCCAAATGTCGTCCGTCTGTCGTTCTTCTTCCTTCACAAACCTTATGACACATAATTCCACAACCGTAAGTCACCATTCAATCAAAATTGGATGGTAAATGGACTTGGGGGACCTGCATGTCATGCTGCAGTTGCAGGTCACATGGTGAGGTCAAAGGTCATTTTCTGATCAATGTTAAAGTTTACATGCAAGACTCTCTTATGACACATAAATTTGCATCCTTAAATCACTTTTCAACCAAACTTGGATGGTAGATGTACTTAGGGGACCTGCATGTTATGCTACACTTGGAGGTCACACGGTAAGGTCAAAGGTCATTTTCAGGTCAACGTTAAAGTTTACATGTAAGACTCTCTTATTACTCTGCAACCGTACGTCACTTTTCTACCAAACTTGGGTTGTAGGTGTAGTTAGGAGACCTGCATTTCTTGCTGCAGTCGGAGGTCACATGGTAAGGTCAAAGGTCATTTTCAGGTCAAATTTTACGTGCAAGACTCTCTTATGATAAGTGTTATTCCATTCCAGTCATTTCACAATGAAATTTCGATACAATTCTGATAAGTGCCCTCGGAAACCACGATATTTCTGGTTATTTTCATAAGTGGACGAGACACAAAATCGCT
Source organism: Lytechinus variegatus (assembly GCF_018143015.1). Lineage (NCBI taxonomy): Eukaryota > Metazoa > Echinodermata > Echinoidea > Temnopleuroida > Toxopneustidae > Lytechinus > Lytechinus variegatus. The sequence goes on along the minus strand of NC_054741.1, from coordinate 77,689,362 downwards.
TATGCCTTGTTTGTTTTTTAAGGAGATTGAAATCTTGATTATTATCCTTGGTTATGATTTTTGTTCCAATGTAAATATGTCATGGAGACATTTTCAGGTCAAATTTTACGTGCAAGACTCTCTTATGATACGTGTTATTCCATTCCAGTCATTTCACAATGAAATTTCGATACAATTCTGTTAAGTGCCCTCGCAAATCACGATATTTCTGGTTATTTTCATAAGTGGACGAGACACAAAATCGCTTATGCCTTGTTTGTTTTTTAAGGAGATTGAAATCTTGATTATTATCCTTGGTTATGATTTTTGTTCCAATGTAAATATGTCATGGAGACATTTCTATTGATTTTGCATTGTTAATAGTTAATGTTTCTGACTTACCTTTTCTTGTCTTATTTGCTTTTCTTAGGTATGAGTTTAGAACACAAGAACATGATCTTGGATTTGGAGTAAAGAGACTACATGATGATGATACCAAGACACCTGTAGTTAAAACAGAACGTCACAACTGCCATCTTGTGCCAGAAACTGGCCAGCTCATACTAGAAGACCCAGGAACTTGTAAGTAATACCCATTCATTTATTAAGAATCATGTGATATTTATTGAAGGGTTTAATCAAATTGAAACCAACTTCAGCTCAATGTAGTATAATTATGTTGTATAGCGAAACTATCTGAGAAGCCAAGGAGTCATAGAACATTATGTAAACTATATTGGTTGCTATTGGTCAATTACAGTTGATTAATGATTAAAGTAATTAGATAGGACCTTTGAACAACAAAACCAGTAGCTCAGGGGCTTTATTCTGAGGTCATTTTATCTTTAAAATATTTTATTTTATCTCTTAAAATGAAATTGGTATTCTGAGATGACATTTTTTCTCTGAGATAAAATTTACAATTTTATCTTGCGTAACTATAGATGGTACACAACTGAACAGTGTCTGCTTCGACATACCCATCGCGTATCTGGGTATTGCAACGCGGATGATATGCTTGTGCCCAAGTTATTTGAAGAAAAAAAAAAAACTTAAAAGAGGGTAGGGGCTATTTTATCTCCGCGACGTTAATTTCACCGATATTTCTAGGTGAATTAACCCCAAATGTTGACATGAAAATGAAGAAAAATTATATATTTATTGAGAATAACACCCTAACGTTATTCCTGTACATTCAGAAATTATTTCATAAGACTTGTCTTGACTAATATTGTCTTTGAAATGATGCTTGAAAAGATGCGATACAGACTTCGAAAAAAAGATGAGAGTATTGTCATTTTTGTTAAAAAGAAATTTCTGTATAAAAAAAGACGCACAAGCGTATAGTGCAAGTGTATTTGAAGTCAAAAATTTGAAGTAAAAAAAAGTCAATCTGGCCCCTTTGCCACACCTCCTGGCAGAATGGATTTCAATTGGTTGAGTGACACGAGAAAGCTATAAAAGCGCATTTTTAATTGATATTGATTAAAAAGTAGGTGTGTCTTACAGAGATAAAATGAAGATAAAATTGTCTCAGAATACCAATTAGGAAAGATTTTAAGGGTATTTTATCTCACTGATTTTAACAGAGATAAAATAGATCTCAGAATACCACCCCAGGCCTTTAATTTGTAAAGTATAACACGCTTGGACATGAAGACTTATTGCTTTTAGCTTGTCAAATCGTGTGAGTCCAGTATAATATTAAAGCAGTTTCTAATTAAGTTTTCATGAAACAGAGCTTGACCCAGCCCCAGACCCATGTATACAGAAGTTTACCTTAATATCAAATGATTTCAATGATTTATTTAAGCAAAAAAGGGAAGAAACAGGCAAAGTGAAAGCATTATCTTTCGAAGAAGGAAGGGTTGTGAAGTTTTTGATATTTCATGCAATATGAATTTTAGGGCTGAGTACCTGAGTCAAAATACTTACATGTATCTGCTGCTCATATGATGGTAAAAGCATGAATTAAGCATGATTAATTAATAATCATTTGACCATATGGGGAATGAAAAAAAAAACCTCTCCAAAAGTTGTTGGAAATTTGTATTTTACATCTTTACATTCATAGGATGGCCATCTTTTGTCCATATTACATTGAAATTATTTAGATTTAGTTGGAAAATACTGAGAAAAGACACATTACAAGACACATTAGACACCTGCTCTTCAATTCAATTCAATTTCAATTTCTAAATCTATGATATACAAAATGTACCGTACATAGAAATGTTTTTTCCAGTGGCTTTAACATAAGAAATTCACATCACTAGCACTTTTGGACATGACTATACATGAAAAAAAATCTAACATGAGAATTGCACTTATGGATGTAACAGGTATATAGGTGGCATTGTGTAATTCTGAATAAAACAAGATTACATAATATAGAAGAGGCCTCTGACTAAGCTTTTTCGATATACCGGTATTAGTAATACCGTTCGGTATGAAAGTCATACCGGTATGGATACCGCCGTAGAAATTTCAATACCGAAATACCGTCATACCAAAAGTTGAAAATATCATACCGGTGTTTTCTTCTGTATTGTCGTTTATGGGTATTTTTACAGTGAAATTAACCTAAAACAATAAGTTCTTTGGCTCTCTCAACGTATTTAATGAAATCAGAATCCAATAATCTAACCTCGAAATGAATACATCGCCCCTTAACTACTGTCTGAGCTCCGTTAGCCGCTGCATAAGGCCTCGGCCCCACCGCTAATGATACTGGGGTGCATGTCGGCTCAGCTCCATGCACTCGTGTACACAGCTACAGTATAAACAACGAAGTCGACCGAGACGGAGAGCATTTCATGAAGAGTTTTTTTCAGTGGTTTCAACAACAGATTTGCTTTCCGCCAATCACATGCGAGGGTTTCATAGCTTGTAACATCCCTCTACAAAAACAAAATCACTGACAAAACTCTTTTTGAAACACTCCCTAGCCTGCCTTTTGACCACGTGGTGTATTGCGGGCTTCAACAAAGTATCAACCTTGGCTTGGGGCGTTGACAGACAAACCACAGGGATTAACACTTGTTTTTTCTTTATGCAAGTTTTTTTTCTCGGACTGCTCTTAACTTGTATCAATGGGAATGTCCACTGAGTTTTTTTTTTTTTTTTTGGGGGGGGGGGTGCTGTGCATTGACAGACAAACCACAGGGATTAACTTTTTTTTCTTTATGCAATGTTTTTTTTTCTGGACTGCTCTTGACTTGTTTCAATTATGACAAGTTTACTTTTATACTATAAGCCTGCTACAAAAATCGTCTGACCCCCCCCCCAAAAAAAAATAATAATAAATACATAAAGAAAAAAATAATACATTAATGAATAAATGAATTAAATATGAAAATAAAAAAAGACAGAAAATGTTGATAACATTAACAGGAAAAAAAATGTTACGCCATCCCTCTTTGTTTATTTTGATCTGTGAAGTGATCGTAAATGGAAGAAAGTGGCTGAGAATATTTGTGTGATTTGTGATGGGTGTTGTATCCGTTTTGTGCATGTGCGGTCATGAATAAAATAAAATAAACTATTGGAATGATTGTATGATGGTCTCGTGGCGTGATAAGATGTTGATCAACTAAAATTTGGCATGTGTGAAAGATGAAATTGACAAAAAAGAGGGGAAGATTGAGATTCGGAGAAGAGGAGGATGTTGATTGTTCGTGGTAAGAGAGGGGTGGTGACGGGGAGAGAATGGGCCGATGGGAAAGAGAGAGTAGGCGGTTTCAAACCGCCTCGATCACAAGAATCCCCGTTAAATTACGAGAACTTTTTAAGGCTAAAAAATACCCGTTAATTATTCCTGCATTCACACCGCCCCGAAACACATCCTTCGGGATAAGTTCCGAAGTTACGAGCATGCGCAGTGTGGTCTGATAAGCAGGCAAGGCGGGAGATTCAAAATCACTTGCCCAGCAGCCACCCACGCCGCCGCGCCCAACGACACGCTGGGATAAAAGTTCCCGTAATTTGCTTTCACACCGCCAAAATACCTGCGACCTTGGAAAAATCCCCACGAAAGTTCTCGTAATTTCGCCAAGTACCTACTATTTAGCGGGTATTTTCTTTCGGGGAAATTACGCGTAGTTTGCTTTCACATTACCAAAATACCTGGTATTTTCTGATCGGGGTAAATTTCCCGATCAGAGAATACCTGGAACTGGCGAACTTCGAGGCGGTCTGAAACCACCTATTGAAGAATTATGGGGCTGGGGAGATAAAGAAAAACAAAAGCAAGAAAAAATGAGTGAGAAAGAGGCAGCCGGGGGATAAGAAGTTTAGGGGGGGGTTACTTGTAGACAACGTGCAGATTCACAAGAGGGGGGGGGGTTCAACACAATGGACATTTATAAGAAAAGTTATGTACGAGACGTCAAAATTTGAGGTCAACAAACTTTGAACCTTCGACGAACACGTGTTGATGTGAGTGGTAAACAAAAGGGGTGAATCTGAATGTGAATGAGTGGGGCCAGATCGGTGAAGGGAAAATCACGCATATATCCTTGACAGTTTTAGCAGGGAATTTTGGTGCTTGGAAGTTAGGGCATGTACACACGTTTAGCAAAGTAAGTAGCAGTGAGTTTGTGCGGTGTAGCATTTGGCAACTTGACTTATTGATTTCGTACCATGTGCTTGCTGAGATAATTTTGCGCACATGCACAGGTAATTCACAGCTCTCGTTGGGGAGAGAGCATGATCGTATAACTTTTGGTAAAGAAAGAGAAAGTTTTTGTCAATGAGAACGGACCATGCTGAGCATTCCTCAGCTGACCACAAGCATCCCCTCTTTATCCGAGGCCATATCAGGGCTAAACAAACATTGGACACTGTTTGCACAATAAATTGGGAATTTACTCGGTATTAGTCGGTATACCGGTATTGAAGCTATTAGTAATACCGGTATTGAAAATATCAATACCGAAAAAGCTTACCTCTGACATACCTCACATGTGATATCACAAAATCAAAATTGTAAAAATCAATATCCCAGGTGTACTTTGTTAGTCTGTAAATCCTTCTTTAACAATTTCCTCTTATGATTATATCCTAATACAAAGTTTATAATCATCAAATTTCTTAGGAACAGGACTGTATAGAATTAAATGGCAGTAAATTGATGAATTTCCTTATGCAGTTTATCTGATATACATGTAAAAAAATATTTTGCAGTGAATATAATCTAGTAATGATGGGTATGTTTAGCCATGTTTAAGTTAAAGATCCTTCAATCATACATACCCATCATTTCTAGATTAAAAAGCAGTTTAAGGAAATTCATAAACAGTTTATATTAGAGTATTAATTTTTTTCCTCCCTTCCCTTTCTTATTGCTCCATTCTATTGTTAATCATATTCCTGATAATCAGTTTCCCCAATAATTATGTTTCATGGTAATTGAGCTGACTTTTTAAGACATTGTAGTATTGCACACTTCCTATTAAGTTCTGGTGTAAGTTTCCTTGATCGTTATTGATGACTTATGATAAGCATATTAATAATTACCAAGTATCAATTACTTTCCCTTTCTAAACTAGGAAGTAGAGAATTAATTAAAGCACTATATAAATATTTTTTTTTGGTTGGAAATGAAAGTAATACATGAGTTTCCATGTGTATTGATAAGTGTGATGTAAATATGTGTTTCTAAAATAAATTCGTATAAAAAAAAATCATCAGGATCATGCATGCAGTGAATGTACACCTATTTTCTTTCTTTGAATGAATGATTTGAATGCTGGAAAGACACCATTTCAAAAGGGAGTGATCAAAGCACAAATAACTGTATTTTTTATACCGCATTTTGTTCATAATAATTGAGTCAAAATTCTATTAGGTGATCTGCGATTCGGAAAATTTGTCTTTCATTATTGATTATGGATTATTGTGGCAATGAATATACCCATGCTCTTGATATTAAAAAAAAAACTCAACTTCATCAATGATCTATACTGTTCATACTGATTACTGATGTGCTGTAAATTAGACTTTTTGTCTTTAGATCCATGCAGAACTTGGTGGGTCATATTTTAGATAAAACATTTCTTTTCTGGTTGGCTTTGAGCATGGACCTACTTTGCTAGTAGGTCCATGATTTGAGTGACTGCTCTATAACATAGGTAGGTATAACCTGTATGACCACCCGAGGGAGACAATAATTTTTTCAGATAACAATTATGGATAGCTTCTTGTGATGAATATTTTCAATGGAAAAAAATATTAAAGGAAACCAATTTTGTGATCAGGTGGTCCTTCTATTTTATGGTTCAGGAACTAGGTTGGTTATATATTTTGGGAAGAATGGTCAATTGTGACTTTTTATGAAAAGTTTTTTTTTTTTGTCTTTTTTTTATTTATTCTTTCATACCACCACAGATATTGTGAAGTTTGATAATAGTTTCAGCTGGGCTCGGAGTAAGAAACTCTTTTACTGGATAGAACTTTTAGAGCCTGATATACAGAATGATGACCAACACGATGACGATGGCAATGATGACCAGGAAGATGATTTTGTGCAAGCAATAGATGGCTGAAAACTGCAATGATCACTAGTACTTTCATAGTGACTTTTCAGGAGGTATTTTATGTGCTGAAATCTTACAGTCGTATTATTTATTTGTGGATTTTGCAACTGAATAACTGCAGAATTGTTCATTTTCTCCTTTCCTCATGTATTATTTATGCTATTAGTATAAACTATAAGATATTCATTATATGTGCGAATGATTCATTATGTGTGTGAGTGATTAGGTATATGTATGTACATATATAATTTTGATTGTTTGGGATCATATTAAGAGAAAGCCAAGTGAATACTATGAATGTGTGTGAATTATTAAGTACATGTTCAATAAGATTCATACCCCGTCCTATATGCACTATGCTATCTATGAGGATATCTTTATTTTCTTATGATATGACCAACATAATTCAGAGTGTTTAACACTCGTATACAAAAATTTATCATTTGTATAGATGAAAAAAAATGAAGAAAGTTAAATGAATTATATTAAATGGTCTCTCTTGATCAGTAAATTGATGAGAATAATATTTTTGATAGGTCTTAATACAAATGAATTCCACATATGATGCATGAAGAAGGCTATGTAATAGCATACCAATGGCAAATGAAACACAAAGTGATAATGTTTTGCTGTTTGAGTTAATCAAAATGTGTATTGATTCTATTTGCTTTACCAAGTGATTGTAACTTGTGCCATGAATACTAATACTACATTAATCAGTACAGCAAAGAGCACTTGTCCAAAGAGGTTAGTCGTTGGAAAGCAGCATTTATTCAACCATATTCATGCATATGTGCAATATTCTTAAATCAAATCTGCAGTGCAGTAGATTCTAATACCCTTTTCATAAACCTATCCTCCAATTAGCCGCCTAAGAGTAATGCGGATAATTCAATAAAAATTGCGTTCATAAACTCCGAAAATAAGCCGCATTATTTTTACGAGCGCCCGTCCTGAAAAAGGCGGATAATCGCCATGACAACTGGACACGCCCCCTCCGATGCGGTTGTGTTGGAAAAGGGTGACCTTGTGACCGCACCATGGCAATTATCCGCATTATTTGGAAATGCGTTCATAAACTCAAAATCTTATCCCGATGCCGCTATTATGCGGATAATAGCAGCATCAGAGTAATGTGGATAACTCTTGTCCTCCTCCAATTTTACGACCAAATTATGCTGCTATTAGCCGCCTAATTCATTTTAATTGGGTTTATGAAAGGGGTATTTGAGAACTCATGAAAATTAGCTTTTCTTCAATAGACATCAACAAAATTTGACAATCAAATGCATATATATTTACATGTAAGTAAAAATTGATTGAATTTGATATATATTGTGAAATTTACGCTAATATTTAATTAGTGCCCGAACCAATGGTCTTGCATTCCCAAAATAACATGTGGTTGATTTTACTACCTACATGAACCTACGTGTACCTAAAGAATACAGACTTATACCTGTGTGATGTAATGTGCAAATATCAACCCTCTCATTGTCTATGTATTCAAAAGAGCTAGTGGAACTTGGGCCGGAGCCAGTCATTTTTTTCTCTGATATTTCTACCAGTCTCTCGCAATTGGTCAAGTTCACACTGCCACTTCTGTATTCATTTACTTTAATATTTATTTATTTTTCTGTCCATCCTAGGAGGTGTAAACATGATTTGAAGAGCTACATTGACAATTGCTTTACTTGCATTAAGGACGCTCCAAAGTTCTGTTTGTGTGCAACTTGATTTTACACTATGTGCATGACGTGGCACTTAATGAAACTAACAAATCAGCTATTTGGTATCAGCTAATTTGTCTTGTGATACTTTACTCTACAGTGCTGTGAAATAATGCAAATATGATTTTGATGGTAATATAATGGTTGTAACTGGGAAGCTTCTTTATTTTCAAGTGTATACTTTTTGTTCTTATCCCGTTAGATAAAAAAAAAACACTGTCTATGGCAATATATGATTAAGAGGCTTTTCTATGTACAATGTATTTAAAAATCTGTATGGTCTTTCACACATGTCAAACTTAGTAATGAAAATATAAGGTTGAGAGAGAGAGAGGGGGGGGGGATCGTACTTGTAGCCATGTCTTACTACCTGAGTGCATTACTGTTTATTTCTTCCTTTGGTGTAAAAAGTAAAACCAAAGCTCAGCATTCAATAGTGACTTCAAAATTCTGGCAAACTATGTCAACTTTAAACTGATATCTTAAAGGACAAGTCCACCCCAACAAAAACTTGATTTGAATAAAAAGAAAAAAATTCAACAAGCATAACACTCGAAATTTCATCAAAATCGGATGTAAAGTAAGAAAGTTATGACATTTTAAAGTTTCGCTTATTTTTAACAAAACAGTTATATGAACGAGCCAGTTACATCCAAATGAGAGAGTCGATGATGTCACTCAATCACTATTTCTTTTGTTTTTTATTGTTTGAAATATGAAATATTTTCATTTTCTCGTCATTGTCATGTGAAATGAAGTTTTATTCCTCCCTGAACACATGGAATTCCATTATTTTAACATTTTGTGCGTCAGGCAAGGAGGTCCTAATCGTCAAATTCGTAAAAATTGAAATATTGTATAATTCAAACAATAAAAAACAAAAGAAATAGTGAGTGAGTGACATAATTCGAAAAACTTTGAAATGTCATAACTTTCTTATTTTACATCCGATTTTGATGAAATCTTCAGCATTGTGCTTGTCTGATTTTTCTCTATTGATTCAAATCAACATTTTTCTGAGGTGGACTTGACCTTTAATACAGCTTTGTGCTTTATGTTGTGCTAGTGAATATTTTAACCATATCTGAGGAGAATGAGGGACTTAAACATTCATGCACAAATTTGTCTGCTCAAATTAAACAAATAATTATGTTTTAAAATCTTATAGTAATTTATAAGACAAAATTACTATTACTTTTTTTCTGATGAATCTATGACTACAGGTGTAGTATATAATTTTGTAATATTTTTCTTCTTATATATGCCCCATCTTCTGCGATAAACATGTAGAAACATGTAACAATGACCATCTGACTGTTTTTTTTTTGCATGGTTAGGAGTAAAAATGTTAATGTATTTTTTTGTAAAGAGAGGGTGTCACAAACTGTCAAGATGATATTGTCTTTCAATTGAGAATATCATAGTGATTCAACATATAAAGTGACTACCTGGTGCTGGCTTCTCCACTCATCATTTTTAAAAATTTATTTCTCAATATCATTATGGACCTGAATGATTATAATATTGATGTGTTTTGTTGTTATGTAATTTTAAATCCGATTATGATTTCATCTTATACATGGTCCATGAAACTTGTTTAAGATTGAGTGTAACATGTAAAATGTATGAGATGTAAAGTGCCATACTAGTAATTATGTATATAATTGCTTTTCAAATGTGAAAGGAACTGCGAGATTGAATATATTATAGATTGTAAATGGCATTCATTTGTTAGCCACTGCCAGAAGTGGCAAGTTAGTTGATGTATTTAAAATTTGAAATTCATTGGATTATCAGAAGTAAGTGGAAATATGAAATTGTTAAAATCTAACCTGGTGCATTTAGAAATCAATCTGAGTCATGATAATTTCAAACATGATTTTTGTCAGGAAAAATTTTTACCTTTAAATGTGCACAGACCCAGTGTATTCATATTGTAGTTTTAATTACAATATCAAAAGAAAAAAATGCTATTGAATATGTCAGTGGTTTTATTTCCTTATCTATCAATGTTTTGTTTTATGTTAGGCCACAGGTACCTCTAGAGGTATCCAATCATTTTTCTTGCTTCAATTATGGTAGGTGTCTTGAAATGTATTCTTATGTCAACTTTAAAAGTGTTTTAATCTTATTTTGTGTGCAAGATATGCTGTCTTTCAAAGTTCTATGTCATCTTGGTTTAGCATTAGCTATTAGCTATATTTATTGGCTATAAAGTTATATTTATACTGTAATAAACAATAACTTTTAATTTACAAACAGTTTCAAATGTTTTTGTGAGATGTGTAATTGATTTTGATTTTTGATAGTGTTTGGTATGAGACCAAATGTCATCTAAGTGGTATCACTTGCTTCTCTGGCTCTCTGTTTCCATAGATACTTTCCAGTTTGCACATAAACACATAAGTGTTTTTGAAAAGGAATTTCTTAAATGTTTGATATAACATTCTAAGATTATACACGATAGAATATTTGGGAAAAAACATAGAATTCAAGAGAAGTTGCTATTGAATACATGTATACTAATTGTCAAATATGCCATTTAACCTACTTAGGAATGTTGCATAGGTTTCACTCTCAGGAATTCAAGAAAACTTTTTTTATTTCATAAATTGATTTACATGGATTCTGGGCCAGTATCAATTAGATTTACCTCCAGGGATATTCACAAAGCCAGTTCTTTTCTTTGATAAAACACACTAAAACAATAACAATAAAAACATTTTTAGAATACCAATTTGAGGTCATGACGTAGATAAGAACAAAATGAAGATAAGAACGTTTTCAGATTACCGCTCCTGTACATTTATGAGTAAACAAAAAAAAAGATTGCTCTATTACAAGGTTTCAGTCAATTTCAAGTAATATAAAGAAAGGGGCAGACTTTTTCAAAACATCATTATTTATTCATCTATTGGTATTAAAGGGTTCGCTTCTTAAGTTAATATCTCCCTTTTCTATGTCTCATGTGTCTTTGAGAGGGAGTGATTAAAGGAAACATTTGTCTCTATCCCTTATAGACCTTACAGTTTGAGACTAGTGGAGTGTTTCATGAAAGGACTTGTCAGATGATTTATCTGACAAAGTGTGTTTCTCAGCCAATCAAAATCAAGGAAATTTGTCTGACAAATGTTGATGAATTCTTCATATTGTTGATGAGGCCTATGTATTTGATTTATTTTTGTATTGAGATATTTCTTAGAAATTTCTGTTGAATACACCTTTTGTATGTAAAATTGATGAAAAAAAATAATGAATAGAATCGGGGATTCAGTTTTATAATCTTGAGGGGAGCAGTAAAAAGCTCTTCTAAAAGTTTTAAGGGGAGCACTACAAAAAGCACTTCTTCAAGGGGATTTTTTTGTCTGATTACAAAATGGATTGAGGAACGTAAACTAAGTTGCAAACCACAACTTAGGAAACAAACCGTCAGATGTATAGGCAACATTGATTTCATTGAACTTTTTGTTGTCATTCTTGCAATGTTTGATATTGCCTTTTTTGTGTGTGTCATCTAATTTGACTGAGAATGAGGTTTTCAAGGTTGGCTCTAATAGTTTAATTATTGACTGACACTCTTATTCTACATTCAGGTTAAGCGATGACAGAACAGAGTCATATAGAAATAGAATGTACAAACAATTTTTAATTGTGTATGATGTTGCCTGTTTTCTGATTTTTCTGCATTTATCATTCCATATCACACAAAAATCCAATTCGCTGAGGCGAACAATAAATTGCTCTTCCTGAAATGGTTTATGGCAAGCAGTAGCAAGTGATCACTCTCACTCCCCTTAAAACTTATTTCCTGGAGAATCACTATTTTCAAAATTCTCCTGATGAACTTTACTATGTTACCCGAAAATTGATATTTGATAGAATTGACTTGTAAACTGGTAAACTTAACGAGAAAGAAGGGAGCTTTGAAAACTTATAAAATCTATGATAGGTTTATAAAAATGGTATTTGAAATTTTATGCAATGTTGTTTACTATATGAACCATAGTCCTACAATTGGTGTTTAACAGTTTAAACAACCATGCTTAATTTATTGAGAATTAAATATTAAAAATTGAACAATGTTGTGTAAGATTTTAAACATGTGTTTAAACTGTTTAAACAACTACTGTAAGGTTCATAAACAGGGGAGTAATATTCACAGCTGAAGTCAAGGAAGATCATAAGGAAGAGGATGGTCAGGATTTAAGGGAGACTGAGAGAAAGAAGGAGATAAGGGTGGGGTGTAAAATAACAAAATGGAAGAAGAGTGGTGGTGAGAGGAGGAAGAAGAGAGAGAGAAAAGGAGATACTGAGTAAAATGGGTTGAAATTGTTAAAAAAAAAAGAAGTCAAGTTTTTCTCTCCTATGATTTAAAAACTGAGGTAGTAATTCACTATGAAGAGTAGAGTTGTCATTGTAACTTATTCAGCAAAAATCAAGAACTTCTTTATCATTCTCAACAAAAATAGTATGAAAATTATAAGCTTTAAGCTACATCATTCCCTCTCATTTGCGTAGACCTATAACCCATTTACTTTTCTGAAAGTAAAGTTTTATAATGTCACATCTATCTTATTTTCCATCCGATCTTGATTATGCTACTTTTACTTGTCTTTATTGGGTCCATAATTATATAGGTGGGTCTGAAAATAAAGTATGATAAAATGAAAGGACTGGCTCCCCGCAGTCTGCAAATCGGTCTCTTGAGCCACTGCCCTAGACGCAAGTCCCGATGTCTATTTATATCACCCCCGGCAGCGATTTTTTTTTTCATAAATATTTAAGGCGACACGAAACAGGATATTTGGTAATTTCTGACCTATCGAGATCAGCTCCGTCGATCGGTGGCTCTCCGTTTTTTCATGCATCGGCGTAACAGGGATCGGGGGGGGGGGGGAGAGCAAAAACTTTCCCGGTCATGTGGTATGAACAGGTGTACAGGTGTTATGGTGTAATGAGGCGATGATTTTTGAGAGGGCCAGATATTGGGTATCGGGCAGAATTCATCTTTAAAAAAAAGTTGCGAGGGAGCAAAAAATCTGACATTTTTAATACAAACATCCAATTTTGTGATAGATTTGGCATGATATCCAGAAAATAATATATTTCACTTTTCTCTCTTTCCATTCCCTTTTTTGTGGTCTGTTCGCCATTGTGAGCAGGATCCTTTGCCGTGAAGAGTACAAAAAAAAACAAAGGGCACAGTATGGCGCATGTGCTAAAAAGCTGCTTGACTCAAGTCCCGAGCGAGCGAGAAAAAAAAATCACCTTTTTATGATCGAGAATCAAACTGTGAGATATCTTTTGACATTATATTCAGTAAATAAAATCATATCCTACACTCTATAAAATTTGCTTTTCTTTCCTCCTTTTAAGTTGGTTCTTGCATGGTTATAGAACTTTTGGGGCAATGGCCCAAACCTTCCATACTCACATACGGAAGTGCTATGCGGTCATGGGGTCCGGGGCAGGGCCCCGGATCTAAGTTGATATCAATGCCATTAAACTGACTTGCAGATTGCCGCTATTTTTAATCAAATCGCGGATAAATAGCTTTTACACAACACATTTATTCAACCCAGTTGCGTAATGAACCAAATATTTTGAGGGGGCATGCAAAACAGCAATGTGGGATATTTTTTTTTAAATCGCCAGAAAGCAAAGCGAGCTGGAAAAAAAATTGCCTATTTGCAATTAAATCCTAATTATGTGATATATTTTTCTATTACATTCAGCAATAACACATTTGATTGTTTCCATTCATCAATACGTTGTCTCCTATATATAATTTCCTCTTTGGTGTGGAACCAAGGCCCCCCCCCCCCCCCGCCTGTACGCCAGTAATTGAACGTAAGCTAAATATAGGAAGGGTCCCTATACAGGGGCGTTATATAGAGCGACGACGCCGCGGAAATAGTGATACCTATGTCTCGCTCCGCTACGCGAGACAAAAATGAAACATTTATGATTTCATTCATATGAAAATTAGGGAAAGTGGGGAGGTGAGCTAGGTGACATCCCGGGTGACATCATCAGTCCACCTAATGAATATTCATGACGATGTGCATACAACTGTTTTCACAAAATATTGAGAAACTTTAAAATGCAATAACTATGTTTGTTATCCGATTTTGACGAAAATTTCAGTATGTTGCTCTGTGAATTTTACTCTATCTTTAGCCAGCCCGCGCCGGCCGGACCATCCATTTGACCAGCGCGCGCTTTAGCTGGGGTGGGATGAATGCGCTGTATAATTTATAATAGACAGTAACTCGTGATTTTCATACTGAATTCGTTATGATATAGGGTATGGTTCCGGAACTAGTGTCTATTATTTTCTTCTATTGCACAAAATACGTTCATCGTACGTAAATATCTCAATTGCGAAATTTCATTCATTCGTTTAACAGTTCGATTCTTTGTGTCATCCGCCGACATCCACCTAACGAAATGGCAGATGTGAGTTTTTGATTTGTTAGAATTTGTCTTAATGTGTAAGATGTGATTTTCAAACGAACTTTGTCACGATTCGACATTTCTTATCCGTAAACCGTATAGATTTTCACATGTTGTGTCTGTTGCGTGAACTGAATGGGTCTTTCGTGCCGCTGTACTGTCGATCTTCTGTAGCCGTAATTGAGTGAGCCTGGGCTAGGCCCTAACGTTAGATGAGCATCTATCTAACTTATGCCTATGCATGGAAAAGGGATTTATTTTATTGGTTTGTCCAATGTCCACACTCACAGACATGAGTGAAGAAATTGAAATAGAATATTTAGGTGATCTGTCAGTGTCAATCGACACGACAGATCAAGAAGTAATTTCGTACTTTTACCATGTTTACTTAGCCTTGGCTTAGGCTAGCCAGGCGGCTTCTAGATAGTAAAAATCATTTAGGCCTATTAATGTACTTAGCCTACTCTCATATGAAGCCAGGTCTTCCTTCTCATTGACCCACACGACGGAAGCCAAAACCTGAAACTTTCACCCCCGAGATTTCTACTTTCCTTCTAAAAGATCTAGCCATGTAGGGGGGCCTACATGGGATAAATCAAAAGTTAAAACTTCATTTCCGACATTTCTACGCTCTCGTTATTTTTGAAAAAGAATTCATAAAAAAAATGAGAAAAATATTGTGAAAAGACGGAAGAGACTTGCCTGATGTTTACGCCGCCATCTTGCTTCCTAAGCCTATTGTTCTTCACCAACGTTACCCGACGCACGAGTCTACATGGTCTAGTCTGTAACGTTGGCGAAGAACAATAGTCAATAGGAAACAAGATGGTGGCGTAAACATCGGGCAAGTCTCTTCCGTCTTTTCACAATATTTTTTTCTTTTTTTTGATGAATTCTTGTTCAAAAATAACAACGAGAGCGTAGAAATGTCGGAAATTAAGTTTTAATTTATCCCATGTACATGGCTAGATCTTTTTTAGAAGGAAAGCAGAAATCTTGGGGGTGAAAGTTTCAGGTTTTGGCTTCCGTCGTGTGGGTCAATGAGAAGGAAGACCTGGCTTCGTATGAGAGTAAGTATGTTAGTAAATGATTTACTCTCTAGACATGCTAGAAGCCGCCTGGCTAGCCTAGGCCGCGGCTTTATTTTTATTTTCCACCCTTTTCTTGTTCCACCAAAATCTAATGTTACATCTTCAATTTTCTTCAAAATATCAGTTATGGGGACATGTCATGTCATGTGTTAGACAGCTTGCAGCTGTCTGTTTTGAGGAATTATTTTAACATGATTTTAGCCAAAAATTTAGGCCCTAGGCCCAATATTTTTTTAATTTCTCCTTGACATAGACGGCTTGCTATCGTGGCGGGGAGCCCGTCAGCCCGGCCCAGGAGCTCACCGTGTGTTTACTTGTCTTGTTGCCATCTCTCCCAATCCAAAATTTTGCTCAACCTAAAATCCAAAAGATGTATCAGTGCCTAACGTAACAATTTGAAAACTGACATTACAAATATAGATAGGCAAGTGACAAATACAAGTAGCTCAAACTGAACAATACAGGAACTCGTTCTTCCCATCCACTAAGGCACTATCATGGAAACACCTGAGTGGCTCTGTCATCAACTCGACATCGACAAGCTCATTCAAGAATAGGCCATTGACAGAACCTTCTAATCCTCGCTGCGCCCTCTCTCACCCGATGTGTCTGTGCCCAGGAGGGCCCTGCATCGTACACATCCAGATCCAGATTTAAAATGTTAAAAAAACTCAAAACCGACCAAAAAACTTTTTGAAAATTTGCCTCTGAGATTTCTACTTCCCTTCTAAAAGATCATCTAGCCCTAAATTATGTAAATGGGATACAATTTCATTTCTGACATTTCTACACTGGATTTTATTTTTAAAGATAAATTCCAGTTTTGGTAACGATCTAAAAATGACTTTTTACAGAATCTAATATAATGACCACCCAAGTGTCTGTTTGTATGAATAAAAAATATGTGCCAAAGGATTCTGGAAGAAATTGTGTAATTGCAGAGAAATCAGCAAAATAAGCGTGGATTCGGTCACTTCCGTCGGGTCTTTATTCCAGCAATAATAATACACTGTCCCACGTGTGCCTATCTGTGTTGGTTATCTTCAGTGTGAACATTTTTCAGCGTAGATTTCAAGATTTCACAAAGTTCAGTTTATGTAACTGTACCAGATCTAGATCCGCGATGATAAACTGACAATTAAGCCTTGTTTTACAGACTTTCTCATGAAATCAGTCTTTACTGCAACTACTGGCATTTCTCTTTAAACAAGAATAAATTTAAAACATGAGAAAAATAAAAAGACATGGAAAACTTGCTCGATGTTTACACCGCCATCTTTCTTATTCTTCTTATATAATATAATTTCGAAGAAAGGTTTTCTTTTTCAATTTTAATGTTTTTAATATTGACTTGATCCACATAAATGAGGTATGAAATGATGAAATCGCATAAATACTCAACCATCTTTCGGGGCTTAGCTAACATGCTGCTGAGAGAAACGCTTTCTGATCATGCCTTTTTTAAGGAGATTAGTCTTAATCTTTTAGATTTTTTTCCTTTTTTTTTTAATGGTGGTGACTTTAAGCAGGGTTCATGTACTATTAAAGCCTGTTTTCCTTGTTCAAATGTTAAGCAGAAGTGAAAATACAAGACTATGTGAATTGAATTTCACATAGGAATTGCACATACGGGAGATGGGGGGGGGGGGCGTGATTGTTGGCCCCGGGGTAAATAAAGCCCCCAGTTAGTTTTTAACTCACTGCTCAAGTAACCAGTGTCAAAGGGGTTTGCTGTTGATGTGGTGTATCAGATAGATCCTTGGCACAGATTTTGAGCAAAAGCAATGTTTCATATCCCAATGCACATGGCCAGGAGCACAAACCCAGCAGCACCTCAAAACCTAAGTTTTGAAAGTAGCATCACCACTTTCGAGAGGCGAGTACTGTAGGCCTACATGTATATACCCAGTTTGTTCAATAAAGTTTACATGTATCATAGTTTACTATTGTCAGGTATTATTGTGCTTGCCAGTACTGTAGTAAAATTAACCAGTTTCTGTTTTTTTTTCTGACTGGAAACCTATGAACCCATCACACTCTTAAGGACAAAATTGCCTTTTCTGTTTCGGAAAATCTCAAATTCCGTTTCAGCATGTACGAAAACGGAAATTCCATTTCCCCATAGACTTTGTAGTTTGTACACATGGAAAAGTGACAACTCCGTTTACACATAATCACAACACGTACACACATAATCACAACACGTACACGCACTGGTCAAAATTTGTATCTGCCACTGTACCAACAACACAATAGAATCCGTTCTAATCAGATCTATGCGGACCGTGCATAAAGTATATTTACAAGCACATTTAGCATGCATACATCCTCACCTTTCATCTTATTAGCATTTTTTAAGGTGAAATGAAATTTCATCAATAATTTAAAGGTTTTTTGGACATCGTTATCATCAGTCAACGACTTTAGCCAAGCCGCCATCTTGGATTTTTAGACCATGTTATCGTGCTGTTACATCTCCGAACGTAGAGGGCAGCAACACACGACCGTGTTGTTGGGACGAGATGAGTGCATGTGATGTGAAGCCCAACCCAGCCGTACGGGGCCGGGGTACAATCAAGTGTGCTGATGTCGATTGCAGTCACAATGTGTGAATTGTCATCAGGCCTCGAAATAGGATTTTTGGGGGGGGCAAGGCCACTTTTTTGAGGGGCACTTTTTCACTGAGGCCAGGCAGCAGAGGGCACCAAGGCCATACAGAGGGGCACCAAGGCCACTTTTTAAGGGGCATGTAATAAATTATTTGTAGGTGTTACAGTTTCGCGGCGTGGGGGGGGGGCTTTCCATAGTCGATGTTATACATCAGATTCATTACCAAACCACATTATTTACTTAAAGGAGACACTCGAAGAATCCAAAGTATTTTATAATGCCTTTTTGTGGTCATCATTGTAAAGGGGAAGTATTACTAATCAGATATATAACTTCACTTTTCAAAATAGTCATTAGAGTTTGCAGAAATCAGCTCTCAAAAATGATTTATTTTCATGCCATATTTCTGCCTTCCATCGGTCCTCTTGCGAGCTCCAGCTGAGTGACGTCACACAATGAGCGTGAGCAGCTGAGCTGACAGCAGCCCATTGAAGACGATCTTTCCAATCAGCGTTTTTTTGCTCTTAGAATTGTTTATTCCTCACAAGATTGGTCTTGTTATATAGATAAAAGTTTGAATTTACTGAACAGTGAAATAAAGCGCACATTTAACGTATTTTGGTAACCGATATTTAGCTTAGAAAAAATGATTTTTTTTCAAGAAATATATTTGAATAAACAAAGCATATTTTCACTTAGAAATCACACTTGCGACAAATTGATATTATAATCAATATAAAGCATAGACATTCTTCGTCACGACTGAAAAAAAATTATGAAATTTCATTACGTAAGTCGTAACAAAGTCAGGAACCACAAAATAACATGGCAATATCCATCGCGAAATGATTGAAATTGCAGTTGAATTGCCGAAACATGATTAGCCCACAGCGGCGAGCGGACTTTGTTTGATATATCTTAAAAGCACGCTACAATGTAGGGAGTGGTCTGTGGCCAAACGTGTTGGCCATCGTTTTGTCGTGTGCGAGGACCCTGGTTCAAAACTCGGATTAACTTGGTTATTTTTTTTTAATTCCTTCTCGTCCCTACCCAGCTTTTTTTTCTTGTGAAATCCCATTCAGACCTGTATTTATCAAATCTTATTTAATTGCTGCTTTTGATTTTCAAGTTCTTGATTAGATTCTACTCTTATTTGGGATGGGAGGGGTACAGGATGAGTTAAAAGTCAAGTCCACATCAACTAAAAATTATTTGAATAGAGTAATTTCCCTTGCTGTTTTTACTCAAAACAGTCACAAAACAATGATATGCAAATTAGTGTTGTCACATCACATTCGTTTCTAATTTTTTTGTGGCATTTTGTTTTTTAATTCTTTGCAGATTTGAGTATAGGAATTTCTTCATCCGAACACAATTTACATTTACGGAACTGTAACTCTAAATGTTATTTGGAGGAATTAAAATCCCTCTGAAAATTTTTCAGAAAATAAATAGAAAATGAAATATCAAATCTACATGTCATGTAAATATATCAAACAACAAAATACAAAAGAACTTAGTGCGTGTGACATAACGGTTAGTGTAATTTGCACATCGACACAGATGAGCATATCATCGTTTTATAAATTAGGCAAAATTTCTCAATGTTAGAGTAGTAATTATATTAATTTGAATTAAAGTTTTTATGAAATTTCCTGCAATATCTTATTTTTCTTTAAATTCAAATGAATTTTTGATTGTGTGGACTTCTCCTTTACTCTTAATGTAGGGAATGCATAGCAATATTTATCCAGAAACAAAATTGTCTTAAAATATGCAAATCTGTAATTGGGCACATGTTCACTTTTCTTTCATCCAGGCCACTTCCTCACACCCACCAGGCTTACAGTCTTAGAACAAAAAAAAATGATGAACCATCACACAACAGCACACAACATTCAGTGCTTCACAATAAATATTTCACTTCTGTTCATACATGTACATGCAATAAATATTGTGGAAAACAAATAAAAGGCGTACCCATATTCAAATACCGTTTAAAAGGACAAATATATTATACCTTTCGAGAAAAATCAGCACGTTAGATATCTGATAACAAAACACAAATATGGGGCACTGCAAGAAACTTATGTTCCATTGCAAATCAAGCGTAAGTCTTAAATTCAAATTCAAGCGTAATAAGGTTGAGTTGCAATAGCAGTTCAACTACATGTACATGTTTGTCTTTAATCAAAGGACTTACCCTTGATTTGGGACGTGTGATTGATTAGAAAATTTCTTGCAAAATGCCCTAATAACATTAAAATTGTTTTTTTCGTTTTAAGTTGTGTGTTCTTATTTTCGACAAGCTGTATTCCTGTCCAAGTCAATTTTTTAGTTCTCTCCAAAACTGTGCTCAAAATCGTTTCCAAGATCGATAAAGATAAATTTTCTGTTGCATCATTATCAGTCCAAAACTTGCATCGTAGCTCCTGGAAAGAGTGAAAAAAAATGGCTATATCCAAATCAGTAAGAAGACATGATGGAATCTCCCAGATTGAAGTAGCGAGCAGAGACCAGAAGTCACCAGGGTCAGCAAGTGTGCAGATCTGTGTGTAGAAGAGAGAAAAAATAAAGAAATAATTTAAATAATCAAATCAAAGTATGAATTTCATTATCTTGATGATTGACAACGCGCGGTGGCATGTAATTCCCGGTCAACAACAAATAATAGTAGGTTTAGACACCTGAAAAATTCCACTCAGAACACTGGTGCTCTACCTCAACGCTCAAGTGATGTTTGTGTAGGCCCCACTCTACTTACCACTTAGCGGTAGTGAATCACTTGAGGTACGGTACTCTGTGTCATTACAAAGAGTGCATTTATCTTCATTGTTTTATGTTGAAGGCACTACGCATTCATATGTAGAAGCACTCTAATCAGAAAGAAACACCAGACTCTAGTTTTGGCCAGGAATCAGCATGATCAGGGTAACCACTGCTGAAAATTTGTCTTGCTTCATGACATCGGCATTATTTATGGTGATATAATTCTGTGTATCTGGATGTATACGATACAGGGCCCTCCTGAGCATAAACGCATTGGGTACTAGACCTGTGTATAATAAAAACTTAAACATTTGGCCTTATCGTGAAAACATTCGGCCTTATCGTGAAATTTGGTGTTTGTGCGCTCGTTGTGTACAAAGTCAACGGGAGTGGATCACCGCCGTTGACGAAATAAACGGCAGTGAATGGACTGGGGACAAAAACTACGATAATGCCAAACATTCCTCTGAAACAGCATATTTTCAGCCATGGTCCATGCCAGTGCTCCTAAATAATTTAATCGCCTGAGTCCTGACCAGTTTATTTAGAATTAGAAATCTGACTGAAGTCTTTGTGAAGAAAAATCTGCTGGAATTGTGCAAAAACATTATTTCTAAAATAAAGACTTTTTAATTTTAATAGTAGTCATGCCAAAATGCATGATTCTAAAATTATATCAGATCTGTATCTGTCATCTGACCTGAATGCATCGTCAGAACAAGTACAGACTACAGTTTCCAAACATGCTTACCTTGACTTTTGACTGGATCAAACAGCGTAACCTGCATCGGCAGCAAGTGAATGGGACCGTACAGCTTGGAATCAGAGCAACACAACGAAGACTGTCGAGTGGACAAAATCGGTCTTTCCAGTTCATAATTCAATAAAAATGGACAAAGTAACACAGTTCTGGTTCTCTTATAGTCTGAAGATGTCGAAATCGGATATCACAACACATGAAGAAAACGGTAAATTCGAAGAAAAATAGAGACCAGGAAGGTGTATCAGTGTATTTATGCACAGAGAGATAGTGTGTAGTCGATCATGTGACGTCATTCTTCTCGACTGTTTTCGATCGCGTGAATGTCTGCCTGGGGGCGGCTGGGGGGCTGAGAAGGGTCTCTATTAATGTCATTTCTTGCATTTCCACAACATCTGTAAGACTTTTTAGTGACATGTTTGTGTATAAAAAGACAAGACCTTTCCATTCATATATAATTTGTCTATAATCATCACTTTCGTGAATTTTCTTTGTGTGTATCCTTTAAGAAAAAATGAACTTTAATAGTCTGACAACACTCACTGTATAAGGTTTTAAAAGAAAGTTTCATTATTCTTCAGAATCACTTCAGGACAGGATAACACATCATTGCATTGCTTTGAGTCTTGAATTTGACATCCAACATGTAACATGTACATATTAACAAATCAAGTAGAAGTACCTCTGATAGAAGTAAATTAATTTCATCTAATTCTTTATCCAAATTACCTCATGGCATGCCAAGTAATTATGAAACACTCCCATTCAAAGTACTGTACTTACGCATCACGCGCGCTCGCCAGGACAGTACAGCGCGCGCGACATTTGTGTAGTACACATACGGAGCTCGCGCTCGTCCATTCTTATGCTGCAGCTTACATAGCATATGTAAAGCGCGCTAGCGGCCGGCCGGCCGGCCAGCTGTGTATAGCTAGCTCATCGTTCGGCACGGCTTCGGACTAGACTGCATACATGCACTGGACGTCACTGGTAAAGCTAAGGTATTGAATACTTTTTGAGATCGGAGAAAAGTTTTCCTCGCTCAGAAAAAAAGGTGCAGACTCTCAAAAGGGGCACATTATATATCAGAAAAAGGGCACATTTATGAGAAAAAGGGCACCACAGCCATATAAAAAGGGGCACATTACATGTATTAGTGGCTGTAACTTTTAGCAAAAAGAAGAAGGGCATCGACGGCCATGGCCGTCGATTATTTCGAGGCCTGTGTCATGATTGTAGCGAAGTCGGATCGTGTTTTCTGGGGGTTTGTGGCCATTTAATATTCTCATTTTGTTGTGATTTTGGAGTAATTTCTGTTGCAATTCTGTGTATTTTGAGGGAAAATACGTTTTCCGTGATTTTCCGTTTGAATATGCAACTTTCCGTGAATTCTATCCGTTTTCTGTGATAGCGGAAAATCACTGTCCCTACACTCTACTATGATGCAAATGAGCCCCCCTCCCCCTGGATAATTACATGGGTGTGAGAGTTCAGATTTTTAGCTCATTTCAGATTTTTTTTGTTTGGATTTTCAGCTTAATTTCAGCCTATTTTGGGCTTTCCTCTACAAAAAGTATGGGAGCTCTTTCCATTTCAGACTTTTTCAACACTCTTCAGCTTTTTTCAGATCTTTTTATTTGTGACCACTCACACCCCTGTTAATACATGATAATGTATGGTTACAAATTATGTAATATGCAATGTAGACATCTTCACACTAGATCATGTACGCTAAAGTGCCCACTGCCAAATAAAGCATGTTCATGTAGGTACATAATGAAGTAACTGTCGGTGAACGGGGCAGTAATTGGCAGGAGGGCCCCAGGCCCCATAGATGAAGCTACATGTAGGAATGACCTGCGAATTATGCAAAACTAGACTTTCGATAATTTATAAGACATGTCTTATGATTTATAGAAATCACCATTATTGTTATTCTATATTGTATATTATGTATTGCACTGCACTTTCCGCCTTCATCTGGTTTTCACCAATGTGATATTAAATGATGGTGATTTTTTTTTAGTTATATCCCATGGTATATTTTGCACTTGTATTTAAGTGTAACAAAGCTTGCATGTGCTTGCGAAATCTCTTCTATCCAATTAACGGCTTTATACTTCTCAAATCTTAAAATATAAGGCCTTATCTACTGAAAATGATAAAATAGAACATTTATTGTTGTGATCGAATAATTTTGTTGTCGTATACATGTTGTATATGTATTTTTTTAATGAGAGCACCGTTAAAAACAAACAGAAAACACAATCTTAAAGGTCAAGTCCACCTCAGAAAAATGTTGATTTAAATCAATAGAGAAAAATCAGACAAGCACAATGCTGAAAATTTCATCAAAATCGGATGTAAAATAAGAAAGTTATGACATTTCAAAGTTTCGCTTATTTTCAACAAAATAGTTATATGAACGAGCCAGTTACATCCAAATGAGAGAGTCGATGACGTCACTCACTATTTCTTTTGTTTTTTATTGTTTGAATTATACAATATTTCAATTTTTACGAATTTGATGATTAGGACCTCATTGCCTGAAGCACAAAATGTTAAAATAATGGAATTCCACGTGTTCAGGGAGGAATGAAACTTCATTTCACATGACAATGACGAGAAAATAAAAATATTTCATATAATAAAATACAAAAGAAATAGTGATGTCATCAACTCATTTGGATGTAACTGGCTCGTTCATATAACTATTTTGTTGAAAATAAGCGAAACTTTAAAATGCCATAACTTTCTTATTTTCTTATTTTACATCTGATTTTGATGAAATTTTCAGTGTTATGCTTGTTGAATTTTTCTCTTTTTATTCAAATCAAGTTTTGTTGGGGTGGACTTGTCCTTTAAATTCATTTTTGTCTCGCCCACCAGAGGTGAAGGCGAGACTTAGGGATCCAAATGTCGTCCGTCCGTCACAAATCTAATGACACATAACTCCACAACTGTAAGTCGCTTTTCAACCAAACTTGGATTGTAGATGGACTTAGGGGACTTGCATGTTTTGCTGCAGTCGGAGGTCACATGGTAAGGTCAAAGGTCATTTTCAGGTCAACGTTAAAGTTTACACGTACATGCAAGACTCTTATGACACCTAACTCCGCAACCGTACATTGTAAGTCACTTTACAACAAAACTTGGATGGTACGTGTAGATGTACTTAGGCGACCTGCATGTTATGCTGCAGTGGGAAGTCGCATGGTAAGGTCAAAGGTCATTTTCAGGTCAACATTAAAGTTTACAAATTACATGCAAGGCTCTTATGACAAGTGTTATTCCATCCCAGTCATTTCGCAATGAAGTTTCTATACAATTCTGTTGCATGCCCTCGCAAGTCACAATATTTTTGGTTATTTTCATAAGTGGGCGAGACACAAAATCGCTTTTGCCTTGTTTTCCATAATATTGCATTGGACTCATAAATATAATTCTGCAATGGTGGCTTTTTGGTAAATAACTAAATATCAATTGATACTGTTGATGTTACTAGTTGTTTAGTGATTATATAAAATCAACTGAACTATTTTTACTTCGAATAATGCAACACAAATTCAAGGCACCTCTCCAATAGTAATAAATGCTCATTAATATGCAATTTAGATATTGGATAATGTAGGTCTACTTTATCATAGAGTATTATATATCTAATTATGTTTCTACTGCTTGATTGGAATTACAAAAAGGGGGCCTTATTTACCCCACTCCCCCTATATGTACTAGTGGTTGAAAATTATTTTGCAGTGTTAAAAGTGCTGTAATATGAAATCTGACATTTAAATTTGAAATCAGTTGTCACTCCTGGGATGTTTCACAAAATTATGTGTACAGTGCAGGACTAGTGTCACACTACAGTGTCATATTTAAGTCTCACGTTAAATACAAACTCGCACACGACATGCAACTCTCAATCTTATTGATTTAAAGGTGTAATGTTGTGCATGGATGAAAAATCTGTGGATCTGAGTCATCTGACTGATAACTGGCTTGGTATGAACAAACTGTTTCTTAGCCAAAGTACAGCTGTACTTGTAATGATTACTTAAAATATATGATGTCTGAATGTAGCCGGCTTTCAGTCAAATCTTGTTTGCAGGTTTGATTATCCTTGATGGTGTTATAAATTGAATTTTCTTCCCTCTTGGTTTGATTTATGCAGCAAGAAGAAACCACCAGCCCTGATATCTACGTTGAACCCATTGTCAAACTCGAGCCAGTGGATGTCAAAAGCATGGAGGAGGATGAAGAGGAACTAGTCAAATTGTGAGTTCATTTTTCTTATGAAATTTGCGATCCTTTCATTTTATTTCTCTGGTGTGAAATTAGAATATAGTCAATATTTCTGAATATGTGCATGGTTGATTTACTTGATTACAAATGTCTTGGCATGAACTACATATTAAAGAAAAATGTGTATTCTGAAAACCCTTTCTTGATTTTACTTTTCACATCAAGGTAGTCTAGGGATTATGTGAAACCATTTTATTACACTGAGTAGTTACACAATTTTTTTTCAGAGAGCAAGGACTTAATGACTTTATTTAGAAAACATTTATATTGGAAAAAGAGTTTTTTTAATGTGAAAATGGTCAACTGAATATTTTATCAAGATGAATGTCATCTCTTTTACTGTTTAACAATTCAATATTTTGTTCAACTTTGACAGGAGGGCAAGGCTTTATCGATACGCCAATGAGGAAAGTCCTGCAGAGTGGAAAGAGAGAGGAACGGGAGAGATCAAACTATTGAAGAAAAAAGATGATCCTGATGGTCATGTTAGGGTACTCATGAGAAGGGATAAGACATTCAAGATATGTGCAAATCATTATAGTGAGTCATTCTTTTGCATTTCAATGAAACAATATTCAACCTTTTTGCACATTCAACCCATGTTAATTTAATAGCATGATAACTTTTCAGTTTAACAATCCAAAATTTATTCAGAATCTTATATCATTTAATTTCGTCAAATATCCTCATCCTGTTTCACCACCACCACCACACTTCCGACATATCAAAACAGTGAGCAAAACACACAAATTTGAATTCTTTTTTACATGTTTCACCAATCCCCATGAAGTATTCTAAGCCCGAAACATGTGCAAAACAATTACAGATTTAACAAACTTAACTAGGGACAGTGATTTTCCGTTTAAAAAAATTGCGTTTTCCGTTTCGGAAAATCTCAAATTCTGTTTCAGCATGTCAGAAAACGGAAATTCCGTTTCCCCATAGACTTTGTGCACACAGAAAAGTGACAATACTGTTGTGAGTCCATATTTCACAACATGTAAAAAAGAATTCAAATTTGTGTGTTTTGATACATGTCGGAAGTGTGGAGGTGGTGGTGGTGATACAGGATGAGGATATTTGACGAAATTAAATGATATAATTGAATAGCAAAATTACACGTACACTCGCACTGGTCAAAATGTATCTGCTACTGTATTAACAACACAAAAGAATCCGTTCTAATCGGATCTATGCGGGTGTATATAATATTTTTACAAATACATTTTACATGCATACATCCTCACCTTTCACATTATTAGCATTATTTCACGGTGAAATGATATTTTTCATCGATAATTTGGGAGTTTTTTTACATCGTTATCATCAGTCAACGGCGTTTGCCAATCTGCCATCTTGGATTTTAAGACCACGATATCGTGCTGTTCCATCTTCAAACGTAGAGGGCAGCAACACACAACCGTGTAGTTGGAACGATATTTGTACAGTGCAGCGAAGCCCAACGCGGCTGGCCGGCCGGGTACGGGCGCGGGGACGGGGTACAATCGAGTGTGCTGATGTCGAGTGCAGTCACGATTTGTGAATTGTCATGATTGTAGCAAAGTGAGATTGTGTTTTCTGGGGTTTTGTGGCCATTTAATATTCTCATTTTGTTGTGTTTTTGGAGTAATTTGTGTTGCTATTCTGTGTATTTTGAGGGAAAATACGTTTTCCGTGATTTTCCGTTTGAAATGCCACTTTCCGATTCAAAAGGCCCTTTCCATGAATTCTGTCCGTTTTCCGCGATCGCGGAAAATCACTGTCCCTACTTAACATATAAAAAATATCTCTTTTTATTCCTTTGTATTTGTCTTTCTTTCAGTCCAGTCACATATGGTCCTGAAGCCAAACTGTGGCAGTGATAAAGCCTTTGTTTGGAACACGCTAGCAGACTTTGCTGATGAAGAACCTAAACAAGAGACCTTAGCTATCCGCTTTGGCAATGCAGAGAGTAAGTAATAGTTTGTTAATTTCTAGAATAAGGGAATTCCCCTTTTGATTTCATCCTAACTTTCAATAACATTAAAAATCATTACTACTTGAAGAAATTGATACTATACTGAAATTGATGATCGCATTGGTCTCATTTTGAGGCAGTGGTCTCGTTAAAGATGTGGTTAATTTAATAATGGATATTCTATTAATGCCAGTGGGTAATTATTTAGTAAATAAATGTATACTGGGTTCCTGAAAAAATATTATTTTTAATCTTGAAAAAAAAAGCTAAGGAAACATTTGCTTGAGGAATAGCTGAGGTGGACACTATTACTGAGTTTGTTTTGTACAATTTTGTGATATTTGTAAAGGTCTCTGGTCCATATGTAATTATTCTTGCAATGTGCAAGGTTCATGAAAAGCATTTACTTATTTTTTTTTTATTTGTATCACATTTTGTTGTTCCAGATGCGAAGAAATTCAAGGAGAAATTTGAAGAATGTCAAAAAGTGCTGAAAGAGGCTGCTGCAGGTGAGAATTTTTTTTGCCAAAAATTCTTGAAGCAATGAAAGGTACTCAGGGTGCTACATAACTTTTTAGAAGCACTTGCCCGGGCAGGCAAGTAAATTTTTAAATAGTTGGAATATACTTGCCCAAAAATCTATTTCACTTGCCAGAAAAAAATAATTGAAAATAAAAGTTTTACCTCTTCAAAAGAAAGTTTTGCTGTTTTATAAACCATTGACCTTTATCTCTCATGAACTGATCTATTTGTTACTGCATTTCTCTTTCCCGGCCCCGATCGAGGGACTGCTCAGCTAGTCAACCCCCGCCCACGGGAAACTAGCGAGCCCGCCAATTTTGGTCTCATTTGCATATTGCCGACCCATGGCGTATTTGCATATACCCCCGGCTTATTTGCATAACTCCTGACCAATCACACAACGGATCAGTGCCCACCTATTGTTCTCGCGTTTGTGCGTACGGTCTTGGCGATTAGTATAAATAGAGTACGATATCGGACAATTTTCGTCTCTTGATAAAGAGTTGCAGCGGCACCCGAAAGCTCGTGAACTTGTAAGCTAGTGAACACTTTTTGCGAGAGTGATCACGAATTTCCTAGAAAGCCAGTGAACACTTTTTGCGAGAGTGATCACAAATTTCCTTGTTGACCATAGTAGATTGCGAGACAAATGAATACCCTCTAGCAATTATTTCAATCCGCAATAATGAACCTATTTAGTATTAGTGATTTTATCTTGCCTGCCATGTCCAAAATTAAGGTCAGCATATCATATAGACCATAATTTTACTCATTCTATGTGAGAATTTTGCTTGCCCAATTCGGGCAAGAAGTTTTGTCTTCAGACCACTTGCCCAACTCTAACTTTTACTTGCCCCAGGCAAGTGCCTATGTAGCACTAGCCAGTGATGGCCAATTAGTTCAAAGCGGACAATATAATAGAATCATCCCCAATTGTAAATTAACGTTGTTTACAAATTGTGTCACCTGGTCCATGCAGTGGTTCCCTTTTTAGGGTTGAATATCACATATTGGTATACTAGGCAAGCTTACTACAATAGAAAAAGTCATTGGCAGAATAAGTAGCTCTAGAGCTAATTACAAAATGACTTAGTTTGATTTAAACCTGCTTTTCTGTGTCTCTCTAGCCAAACAGCTTGAACTACTTGAGAAGATCGGAGGTTCTATTAATCAGCAAGCGGAAGCTGAAAGTCAGGGTATGCTTCTCTTTATATCCTAATTAGCATGAATTCGCACAACCAATATTGACCTCAGAAAGAATGTCTTACATACTTGCTTTGGCATAACAGTGTTCTTCATCATACAAATAATGCACATAAGCGTGTGCATGCAGGGCCAAATAATGAACAATGAGCGAGAAGAGCCACTAGATATACCGCACCAAGGTCCACAGGACAGAGTGCGGTTTATCCATTTGGCGAGTCGAGCACAGAATTCATTATTTAGGTCCTCTATGCACAAGAATGCATGTATTGTTGGTTTTATACACCCCCCCCCCCCCCACTGAGTTGCCCCAAATGCTTTATTTGATCTCAATCCTAGATAATTCCAGAACTCGCACTGTCCTGCACTCTGACGTCGGAGTGCAGGATTTTGCATTTTGGATGCAATAGTGCAATTGCTGAATATCATGTGATCCGATTTGGACCAGTCAGATTACGGAACATTCTTGGGAGTTGTATGATATACTTTAATGCAATGACTACCCTGTGCCAGATTATAAATATATGGGATTTGGAGGAACGCTGCCTTGTGTTTTTCCAAACTGTAAGCGTGAAGCCTTTTTGATTATTGACAGTTTTTCATAGATTTTTATTTGTAAATGGATTGTTGAAAACAAATGAATAATTTTCTCACATTTCGTTCTACATTGATTGGATTGAGAGGAACCATATCTCTTGGAGATCCATCAGATATGCTCTGAAAATCTCTTTAAAAGGCCAAACTCTTTGATGATTTGCATTGGAATGTAATAGGTCTGCCGTTTCATTAACTAGTTTGTGGATAATTGTAAGAGAAGGATTTGTGTTAGGAAAGTAAACTGATGGCTTCAAATTCATAACTTGTACCCCCTACCTGTTAGAATAGACTTTGTTTATATATACAGTCAAACATCTGCCAGAAGTTATCATGATGTTTGTTTTTTTCTTTTTTTTTTTAGAAGAAAAATCCGATGAGAAACCAGAGAATGAGTCCAAGCAGGCTGAGAAGTCGGAGAAAGATGCTGATGATGTAGCGGAGAAGCTTGGTGGAATGACGGTGAAAGACGCTGAGAAGACAACAGATGGAGAAGCACCTAGCAAGGAAACGGTGAAGGCAGATGAAGAAACAAAGGGAGAGGAGAGTAAAAAGGAGACAACAAAAGAAGATGAAGGTGGAAGCGGGGATTCCAAAGATGCCTCTTGAAACAGACTTTCTCCATCTTCTATTTAAAGGGGTGGTTTCAATCCAGGGATGGCTATTTTTTAGTAACACCAAAAATATAAAATTTCATCATCAGAGAGACTTTTGGATGATTTGAAGGGCAGTTTGGACGACCATCGGAAATAGTCGGGGAAAGTCTTATTTATATCTACTCTCTGCCTAGGTGAAGGAGACAATTGGGTTCCTAAGGAAAACAGAATCTTGTTCCATATCGTCATTTCATCTGCTAATGATATGATACATGTGATTGACTTCTAAAAAACCCAACAAATTATTGGTTGTAGACGGATACTTGTTCCAGGGTCTGCGGAGGTTAAAATTCTAGCTAATCCTACACCTTGTACTTATGTGGTAAAACAATTTTCCACTCTAATGGTATATCTGTATTAATAATTTTGTAATCTCCCTATGTGTTTTTCTTGGTCATATTCCACTTATCAAATTTAATGGTTGCAAGAGATTATGTGGAAAGAGGCAAATTAAATCTGTCATTTGTTTATGATTCCAGAATCATGTTACCAATGTTTTAAGCCAATGAGTAGCAAATTCTGTAATTCCCATATCCGTTCCAGTAGGTAAATGAGTTTTAAACATAGCAGTCTGATTGACAGAATAACTTGAGTGAGGCTATGTATCCAATAGAGTATAGATGTGAGCTTTATGAGTCAGTCATTTCAACGATTGTTAGGGTGACTTATCAGTTGGTATACTACCACTTGGTCTAATTCTCTGTTCTTGACATGGTCTATACCAATTTTGTCTACAACCTGTTCGTCTATTATCTATTTCATCTAATTTCCACCAAGTCTAATTTCCATTTTTTTTAATGACTAGTTTGGATAAAAATGATTGGTATAACAGGACACAATATTGTTGCCCTTGTATGGATGTGAAATAATGGAGAAATCTCAGGGGCATCAAAAAGATTATTTTGTAAATAAGGAACTGTTAAAATAACTCAATATTTGGGCTTATTTTAATTTATATTGAAGGAAAATTGACTTTGTAAATGGATGAAAACGGTGGATGCAGTAATACAAGAAATGGGTCGAAACTTCAGGATAATTTACATTGGACAGATTCTTGTAAATTGGAGTATTTTAAATAGGTCATGCTAGTCATATGTTTACCAAGAATCAGTTTGGGTGGCTGTCTGAACAAGGCAAATTGGAAAGATCTTTGTACAAAATCATTTGAGAATATACCGTTTCATATACAGTCTACCTTTCAGATTGTCTCTGAATTTTACACATTGTTTTCTTCTGATATATTTTGCTTTTACAATAAGTATTCAAATGTGGAGTTGTAATTGTAACTGGAAATCATAAATTCCTTTTATATATAAGGCTTAGAGCCAGGACCAATTAAAATTAAAGATGAGGTATTCACTAGATCTGCCATGTGATCTAGGTATAGTAAATGGATTCTTTGCATTTTACCTTAAGTGTATGGAGTGCTGTGGAGTTTTCATGGATTAAACCCTTATGTCAGAGTTGGCACCTCATAGTACACATTAATCACAGAGCTGCTACATATATTTATTTATGTTTGGACCATGAGGAGCTCTTACCATCTTTGCAATGCTTGTATGCCTGGTTCAGAAGCTTAGCATGATTATGTACATGCCTGACAGAAATGAAATTTCTTAAAAGAATGATTTCTTGTAATACAAATTGAATTTCAAGCTTGATTTCATAAATTAATGGTCATTCTTGGTATTGTTAATTACAATTTGTTTTTAGGCTGTTTGGTCATACTTTAAGTGAATACAATATAAAAACAAGCCCCCCTGTCTTTTTAGGTTGTCAAAATGACTCAGCCTTTTTATTATATTAGGGTTGTGAGCGCAAGACCATTGCTAGCTCAGCTTATTGAGATAAGTTCATTATATTCTCACTTCAATGACAATTATAGATGGAGGTATGTTATATTTCAGATTTAGAGTCAAACCTCTTTCTTTCACAAGCCTTGTTGATTGCATTCATCAAGAAGAGATAAGATTGCAATTTGAAAATGAGACTGAAATCGTTTCCATTTTAGATCATTGGCATCCATTTTGAAAGTACTACCGTTAAAAATAAACAGTTTATTTTGGTAATTGATGAATGCTTATTGTAATTGTATCCAATTCTTTGGTGCATTATTATTTTTTTATATAAGATGTGATTATAGAGAGATGTGATTTAACCATTCCATGCATGCAAATATTATTAAACATTAACACTGTTTATATAACCCCCCCCCCCTCCAGCCCACTTGACCTCAAAAATGTCGTTTGAGACAGTCAATTTGTGTAGAACTTACTATTTATTGAAACTTCCACTGACACTTTGATTTTGATTGTCTGTTACCATGGTAGTTGCCATCAATAGTAAGTTCAGTGCAATCAGATTTTTGCTTTGAAGCAGAAATTCTACGTATTAATTTCTAACAAGATAAATCTAAATGAATGCTGCTGCTGTGCTATGTTTGATTAGGATTTAATGAGATTTACATGCCATTGAAGAAAAGTCAGCATTTTCCCATTACTTGTTGGATATTTTGTAATTTTCTCGATACTTATTTTTTTTCAGGTCAAGATTAATTTGCTGCAAATTAAGTCATTTGTAATGTGTGTGTTAATTTATTATTACTTTTAAATTTTAGTCGCCCGTAAAAGAGTTATGCGAAAATGTTTTTGTATGCTGGTATATCATATTACACCACACAGGATTGTATTAAAATGTTCAATAAATAGCAGATTCAGTGTCATATAAGATTCTTGAAGAATTTAAATACCAAGTAAACGGAAATGTGTACAGATTACTCATGACAATTTTTTTTCCAGATAATTTTTTTATAAAGTCTGGAGGTTTCCATGACGAAGGAGAAGAGTGTAGGAATTTTTCAGATACATGCCCACGAATGAATACATAGTGTACCATGAAACCACTACACTCCAACATATTTTACCCAAGTAAGTGAAACATTGTTAGGTAACTGTCCAATCTGTTGGGACCACAGATAAGGATGTACAGTGTTATGCATAATCTTATCTTAAGCAAACTTTTGACTTCCAAATGGAAGGTCAATTAATGCAAGGTTACCTGTATGTCATTGAATTCACTATTATTTATTTTAACGAATTCACATCTAGAATTCATCAGAAATTGATGATTTTAGTTTCAGCTGCATCATTTTAATTTTCTCATTTTCCCTTGCTCATAATATGCAAAATTTTTCAGTTCATTTTCTGAGAATATTGATTGTGCAAACATTAATTTTCATTAAACATTTGAAATTGTAAATAGTTTGGTATAATTGAGTTTGTTTTGTTTATTGCAAGAAGTGTTTCATTAGTGTAATACAATTGAAACTTATATCCTTCAATTACTTCTACCTTTAAACATGTCATCAATTTCAAATCCAACTTGTAAAAGACTATCTTTAGTTTTGGTAATCCCAAAGTGCATGTTGCCATTCAATTCCATTACAAGATATTGATGATCCATGTAACCCAAAACAGAAATAGTGTTAAGGACATAAACTAGAAATGTGGTTTATTGGATAAATTTACTTCAAAATTCAATTCAGATCTGGTGCCCAATCAAAAGGAAATAACCACTTCACTTATGTAATATTGGAATGTTAGATGATACTCTAATGCATACACTACTGACCTTTTCCTAAAGCTTTATATTGGCTGAAACCATAAAAAAAGTTTGGGGGGGGGGGGGTGGATTCCGCTCCCCATTTTTTGTGATAAATCCGCTGTGCGAAATTTTTCAACCACGCCGCTTGCTGACTTTTTAGACCAAATTTGCGATGCCTGGGTACGCAGTTACAAAATTACACAACATAGGTGCATGTCGGACTCAAAATTGCTCAAAAATGTGAATTCATGTACAAATCCAATGCAAATTCATAGATTCATTATTTCTACTTTTTACTGATTAAACTTAATTTTGTCTTGTTTATGATCAGAATTACGTCTACAACTGTTTTTATAAAAAAAGTTAAAAAACACAAAAGAAATAACATGAGATATTAAATTTCTTTTTGAAGTACATATGATTTGATCGGGATCCTACAAAGAGTCTGAATAAAAAATAGCAGTTTTGGGGCCGTATGATAGTTCATTAGAGCAAAATGTTTTATTTCATGCATGAATTAGCATAAATCATTAAATGAAAAATCTAAAAAAAATTACCATATAGCCTTGTAGATTTTATCGCACACTACCACTGCGCAAATTTCGCAACGATAGAAGTCCGAGATTACCCCCCCCCCCTTCCCTGATAGGGGTCCAAATAACAGTTGTTTTAGGGTTAAACCCCAAAACACTGGGCTATTTTGACACCCTTGGGCCTAGAAGTGTATTTCATTAATTTCAAAAATTTCTCATGTATCCAACTTATTATGATTAAACGATATGAAACAAATTTGGCAAAAATCACAATTTGCATTCGATTTTACATGAATTTACGTTTTCAAGAAATTTGGGGTCTGGCATGCACTTGAGAAATGTTGCCATAAATTTCAAATCATGTGTATGAAGGTTGTAAATTTGGTCTCAAAAGTTTGTGATACTTGGAAGGAAAAAGACAACATTGCGGCGCCAGAATTTCATGTAGCAGGTAATATTGTGTAGCATGTCCCACAGGAGAAAACTTAACAGATAAAAATATATTAACAATTTTACTACTGATATATCTGGTTTTGTATGACATTACAATCTCTTTTCAGAAGGAACCAATCCTTACACTGCATCAACAAAAATCTACTGTTCAGAAGATTGGAAATATACCCCCATAATTATTTAGACAAGATAAAAAAAATCAACTTTCAATAATAAGACGTACAATTAGAAATAACATTTCACACATCTTTATTATTGCATAATGCCTGCTATAGCATGCATCATTCAATTAAATTCACATTATATAGTCGAAATCTGTCTCTTCCAAGCAATCCATCACTCATTGAATGCTCATAGGGGTGTTCCTTCTACTTCATCTTCAGTTCTTGTTCAATGTGATACATTTAATATCCAATTGCCAAAGTGATGGAGATTTGACAGCATGAACACACCTTAAAGATAAAAATCTATAATGATAACACACTTTCTTGAAGTAAAGCCCATGAGTTATTTTCCACTCCCATTAAGAATACTGAATGTTTAGAATGTCAAATAGAATATATATAGTTTAATCTGCTGCAGAAGTCGAATCCAATGGGACTGCAATAAGAAACTTTGAATCATTCAACATTCAACTCAGGAAATGTAAATAGAAATTTATGGGAAGATTTATGTTTTGACCAATTTACCCCAGTAACAATATACAAGCACGGTTAACCATACATTACTTCAAGTCATTGTGGGACATTAGTGTATAGGTGTTGTGATTAACCTATCGTATCTATCAAAAAGATATATGGCCCAAGAAGTGAAGAAGATGACCATATACTATAAAGATATAATATCACAGCATATCTTATATAACACAGTGTTAGTAATTGTACACTAAGTCACACAGCTACAAACATAAAATCAATCTCCATGTTTTCATTCCAAAAGAGCTCTGAGAAGAAATATGTGTTGATTTAGACGAGTTTCCTTTTGATCAAATTCAGTCATGCAAGCACACAAGCAATAACCCATTGATTCTAACCAAAGAATCCTAAGTGTTTGGACATCAACTGCAGATCATTTTCAAATGTACCGATAATTAAATAGTACACATTAGGTTCATTTTTTCAGAACACACAAACTGAATACCTGTAGGATGAATTCCTATATTTTTAAATGCAGAAGTAATTAATCAAACTTTTACTCAAAAGTGAACTACCTTCCTATTATATCAAAAATATTTTCGATGGAAAGAGTGACTTATGAAAGTTGTAAGATGCTCTTAATATCTTGCCAACTGCCCACTAGAAAGGTACGCCAAAATAGATTTTGAGAGAAGGAATATCAAAGAGAGATTAGCAGAGAGAATATGGAGTGGGAGGGGGAATAATTACATGGTGATTTCATTGAAAAATCTTAAGTATACTCTAGCGAATGGCTGAGAAAACTGATATCATGTATTAAATACACAGAATGTGTAATCGAATCAAATGCTAGGTGTAAGAGAGTATCATGACCCATAAACAAAATATGTAATGAACTCTTCTTTTACACTGCATAAACAATATTTTTCTAACAATAGATATATCTGTATGATTATCTTTGGACATTCTCCTGCTTCTATCTGTATAGATGATCTGCTTGAATGTTTGCTGCGATCTCCGCCTCCCACTTATCTCCATTGTTGAGGAGCTTCTCCTTATTGTACAGTAGCTCTTCATGGGTCTCTGTGGAAAACTCAAAATTGGGACCCTGGAAAAAAAATTGAGTTCAGGATAATTATATCATTTTAAAAGATACTTCAGCAAATAAAAAGAAACAATACAAAACAAGAAAAGACAACTGGGGGGGGGGGGGGGGTTGTAATGGACCATTGAAAAACAATCATCCTGACAGTGGATGTACCAAAATATTAGACCAGTGATTCAATGTAGACTGGCAGACCAACAAAATGAAGAACTATTTAAGAAATTCAATGTCAATGACTTCAAAATTTAACCAGTTTAAAAATGAAATTTCTTTATCTATATTATTGAAATTTTGATAGTAGACTTCAAACCTAATTAACCAGGATGAGCTATGATTACCAATTAGGATTTCTCAATTTTTGTGCTTGAATTTAACGACCTATACCATTTTGATATTGTTCCAATCTAAACCCCTCAAAAAAAGTTCCGCAACTCAAGTTTGAGTGCTAATAAATTTCTTAGTGTGCCATCATCATATGTAAAAGTGGTATCATTGGAAAGTATGATTATTCCTCTTTACGATCATGTGTCATTTGTAATGCTAGTGTTATCATGAAATACACAGACATGATAAATATGCAGCAATATAAAAAATGAAATGTTGCAAAATTCGTTGCCATGTCATGTTTGAGTTCTGCAACTCAAACTGCAAGTTTGAGTGGTAATAAATTTCTTAATGTGCCATCATCATGTGTAAAAGTGATATCTTTAGAAAGCATGATTATTCTTCTTTACAATCATGTGTCATTTGTAATGCTAGTGTTATCATGAAATACACAGACATGATAATATGCAGCAATGTTAGAAATGAAATGTTGCAAAATGCGTCGTTTGCAATAGCGAATTTCCAATTGTTTCGAGGATGGACCGAGTGCATTCACTGTCACCTGCATGGTTGAAATTCTATAGAAATGGAGACTCTTGTTGGAAATCAATGCATTTTGCAACATTTCACTTCTGACTTTTCTCGATGTTCAGGGTGATTGCATATTCCATGATTACATAAACACAGCAAATGGCATGTCATTGTAAAGAAGAATAATTCAGCTTTCCAATGATACCAATTTCATCTTTTATACTTCATTAACCAAAAAGATATCATCCCCCAAAACTGAGTTGCAAAACTTTTTTTGAGGGGTTTATATTGGCACTGCAAACCTAGTTTGCAACTTGTAATACTCCACTTGGAGTAAGAATAATCTCATGGAAAGCGTCAAAAAATTATAGTAGTAGTAATGAATAAGGCAGCACCCACACAGAAAGCAACAGCATTGTAATGCTATGGGTTGATAAATTCAAGCAAAGAAAATCGAGAAGTCCTGCATGGTGATCTTATTTCCATAGTCCTACTTGATTGATTTAACCTTATCTATGCCAGGGGGGGGGCCTCGGAGGCTCCCCTCAATGATTCACGCAAGATTTTGCCACGCGAATTTTTTTTACTGCGTCGCTCGCTGACTTTTTACTTTTAAGTCATAATGTGAAAAGATAAATTGAATACCCACCTCAACAATAGCATCAACAGGGCATGCCTCTTGACAGAACCCACAGTAGATACACTTTGTCATATCAATGTCATAGCGAGTAGTCCTTCTGCTTCCATCAGCTCTTGGTTCAGCTTCAATTGTGATTGCCTGTGTATTAACAAAACAAAACCTACTTCAAAGATTGTTTCACAACTTTAAAACCAAATATTATTAGATACACACTTCGGCATATAATTTGAGTTTCTCTTACTTGGTAAAATCAATGACTGATGAGAAGAGAACAGTGTGATCCATAAAGATATTTAAATCCAGGCATTACCTTTTATCATGCAATGCTTTAGATTTCATTATGATATTAATCTAAAATCCAAATAACATTTCAATTATGTCAGATAATTTCTATGCTTAGAGATTGAGGAAATTTCTAAACAAAGAAGCTCCTACCATTAAAAAAAAAGACAAGTAACAAACGACTCCTACAGATATCATGCATAGGAGCCAAAATGTCATGTGATCAACAATCATATTTTGTGCAGGTCTGCCTCTTGACAAAGGTGACTGCGGGTTTGAATGGGTGAAATGATGCAGCTTTTTATCTCAGAACTAAACGACAGGCATATTAAAATCACATTAAGACTCTGCTTTTTACTCTAATGAATAGGTTTGCCTTGTTTCCCGGGGGGGGGGGGGGGCAGTCAAATGTATTGCTGTACACATGCATGACTAAATTATTGCCAAACACCCCCAAACATGTTTTGTCTGTGTGCAAAATAACACCTAAACAAGTTTTCCACTGGCTTTATTTATACATTTTGGCCCCTGAACAAGTTGTCGCGAGAATATGACCCAGGGGAAAAAGCTTGGGGAAAAAACATACCCTAAACAGGTTTGGCTAGTCTAAAAAACAAAGAAAAGCTTTGAAAAAAAAATACCCCTAAATACGTTGAACCTCGCGACTGACCATTAACCAGTCTTTAAGACCACCCTTTTCATTGAAAATCAGTGATTTTTTATACCCTTAAAGAGGACGCGCAAGACCCACGTCCAAAACTGAAAAAAAAAACACCCCTTTAAACATGTTTTTTGTCATGCATGTTTACAGCAATATATTTGACGTGTCCCCTTCCCCGGGCCTTGTTGTTGATCTGCTCTGAGATCACATGTCAACAAAATGAGTAATGCTAGTCTCTCCTTGCCGACCGATAGTACAGTGGCAGTCAGGAATTTTTTAGTGTAATTACACTCGAATCTACACTCATGCCCAGACAATAGAGTGAACAAGCCAGAACAATGGATTCAATGGACCATTTCCTCTGTTCTGCCATGAGTCTAAAGTTGAGTGTTATCTATGCTTGTAAGTAATGGCTTTGATCAGTCTGGAATCAGTTTCACTGGTGTAAATGTGGCATGAAACATTAAAAAAATAGCAAATAACTGATCATACTAGGTCATCTTGGGCTTCCTTTTGAATAAGAGCATTAAAGAATAAATAAGTAAAGTGCCTCTGGCCGTCTCACCTGCATCACTCGATTCAACATAGCAGCAGTGCTGACTTTGAAAACTACTATAACTCGCACAAGATGTTCAGTGATACTTGGTTACTCTTATTTCCACGTTTTATGAAATAGACCAATACACTTATAGAGATAGGATGGTAATTCAACAAATACCCCCAATGTGGCCAAAATTCATTGACCTCACATGACCTTGATCATGTGACCTGAAACTTGCACAGGATATTCAGTGATACTTGATTACCCTTATGTTTAAGTTTCAAAAGTCAGATCAATAAAGTTGCAAAGTTATGATGGTAATTCAACAGATACCCCCATTATGGCCAAAGTTCATTGACCTTTGACCTTGGTCATGTGACCTAAAATGCGCACAGGATGTTCAGTGATACTTGATTACTCTTATGTCCAAGTTTTATGAACTAGACCAACATACTTTCAAAGTTATGATGGTAATTTAACAAATACCCCCAATTCTGCCAAAGTTCATTGACCCTAAATGACCTTTGACCTTGATCATGTGACCTGAAACTTGCACAGGATGTTCAGTGATACTTGATTACTATTATGTCCAAGTTTCATGAATCAGATCCAAAAACTTTTAAAGTTTTGATTGTAATTCAACAGATACCCCCAAATCGGCCAAAGTTCATTGACCCTAAATGACCTTTGACCTTGGTCATGTGACGTGAAACTCATGCAGGATGTTTGGTGATACTTGATTAACCTTATGTCCAAGTTTAATGAACTAGGTCCATATATTTTCTAAGTTATGATGACATTTCAAAAACTTAACCTCAGGTTAAGATTTTGATGTTGATTCCCCCAACATGGTCTAAGTTCATTGACCCTAAATGACCTTTGACCTTGGCCATGTGACATGAAACTCTATTAGGATGTTCAGTAATACTTGATTAACCTTATGGCCAAGTTTCATGAACTAGGTCCATATACTTTCTAAGTTATGTCATTTCAAAAACTTAACCTCAGGTTAAGATTTGATGTTGACGCCACCGCCACCGTCGGAAAAGCGGCGCCTATAGTCTCACTCTGCTATGCAGGTGAGACAAAAAGCTTTACCTGAGCAGGGCAAACAGCTTCACATAGCTTGCAGGCAATGCATCGCTCCTCTCCAGATGGGTACCTTCTCAATGCATGCTCTCCTCTGAACCGAGGGCTTAGAGGTCCCTTCTCAAAGGGATAATTGATGGTGGCAGGTTCACGAAACAAGTAGCTTAATGTCATAGCCAGGCCTGAAAGACATTATAAAATGAAAAACTTATTCACTAATGTATAATAATTTCCAGGACAAACAAAAAATTAAATGAATCAGGAAGACAAATCAAGATCAGTTTTGGGGGAAAAATACATTGGAATACATTACAATAAAAACTATTTTTTACAATAACATCAGCCTGAACTCAATAAGAGCAGAAGGGTTCTTCAAAATATGTTTTGTACTAGATATGTAATGAATATCTGCTTATCCCATCCCTGGAAGAATTTATTCTACGAGCTGGGTATATATCAGCATTTTTAAAACAGAACAGGGTCATTATATTCATTTATCAACAGTGTACAAGCAACTAATGTGCATTCCAAAGAAGAATCGAACCATGTGGTCCAATTAAAGATCATAGTTAATGTGGGGTCTTACTTCATTTAGTTAACAACCAGTCTGTCTTATACACAGTATGGCTTCTTTGTTTCATCCAAGTCACTTAGTAACTTTCATTTATAATAAGAATGGTAATTAGACAAACTGCAGTGTAGCAATTAGACCAAGAGATAATTCACAAAACTGGTGCCAAAATGTCAAAATGATAAATGCACTGAAAGGGTTCAGCCTAGTTGATGTTGTCCCATCTAGAAACTAGGCCAAGTCATTCGAGACCAAATGTGGATAAAACAATGTGACTTCTTCTGATGAAAAATACTTGCAAATAAACCCAATAAAGGGCTCTCCTATCTCACCTCTTGTCAGCTCAGTGAAGAATAATGTTGATGCGGCTCGATCAGTGATCTCTTTGAAAGAATCACCCTTCTCCGTGGCATTAACATATTCTGCAAAGTGAAGAGTGAATACAAATTAAGAATTTTCATGCATGAACATACATGTACTATTCAGTGTCTGGTGGAAAAAAAAGAAGATTGGTATTGATCAAGAATTAGCCTGGACAAAAATTAAAGCAAAATGTTTGCATTTAGTGGGATAAACCATTTCTCAGAAAGAGTGAAATAAATGTTTGTGTGGATGGGAAAGCTTTCCACTAAACAACTTTGATATATTGGAATATTCAGTAAAGTTTTAAAGAATAAATGTAATTATTAAAAGTCAAGTCCACCTCAGAAAAATGTTGATTTTCATCAACAGAGCAAAATCAGACAAGCATAATATTGAAAAATTCATCAAAATCTGATGTAAATTTGTAAAATAAGAAAGTTAAAGTTTTGCTTATTTTTCACATAACAGTTATAAGCACAACTTAGGAAAAACAACTTTGTTTCACAGGACAACGGGAATAAAATTAAAATATTTAATATAACAATATACAAAAGAAATAGTAAGTTAGTGATGTCATCAGTCCCCTCATTTGCATACCGACCAGAATGTAAATATAACTGTTTTGTGAAATTAAGCAAAACTTTAAAATGCCATAACTTTCTAATTTTACATCCAATTTTGATGAAATTTTCAGTGTTACACTTGTTGAATTTTTCTCTTTTTATTCAGATCAACTTTTTGTTGGATTGGACTTGTCCTTCAAAGAAAGGTTTTAAAGAGAACAAAAGACTTACTATAGCATGACCTTGCAGATGCATATGTCACTGGCTTTACTGCATCACATAAAACAGCCAAAGAGCCTGAAAATGAATTGTAAAGAATATTCATATAATTCTTGTTTTTTCCAAGAAATTCTGAGTGCTAACAACAAAGTGAACATTTTCAGTTTCTCAGTTTTTGCAAATTAATTACATGTAGCTCATTTGACAACTTCAGAATTGTCCAAAGGCTAAAGCCACTCAGCTGTGCATCTTGGCTTCAGAAAATTACTAAGCTTATTGCATGCGCTAGTTTGACCTACCAACTCTGAGCTACATATGATTTGTAGGCCTATATATCATAATGATATAAGCGACACAAGAGTGTCGCTTAGGCGAGCACATAATACGTGGTCTGTAACGCAAAAAATGTAGTTTTTGGTCAAGCAAGAAAAGTGGAAGATGGCGACTTCTCCTTTGACCTTCTGACCTCAAATCAATAGAATTGCTAGGAATACATGTAGGATCTATCCTGGTACCATATACACCAAATTATATGAGCCTTGGTTAAGCTGTAACGTTGGCGAAGAACAATAGGAAACTAGATGGCAGCGTAAATATCGGGCGAGTGTCTTCCGTCTTTCCATAATATTTTTCTCAT
Source organism: Lytechinus variegatus (assembly GCF_018143015.1). NCBI lineage: Eukaryota > Metazoa > Echinodermata > Echinoidea > Temnopleuroida > Toxopneustidae > Lytechinus > Lytechinus variegatus. The sequence goes on along the minus strand of NC_054741.1, from coordinate 77,645,447 downwards.
TTTTTAAAATGAATTCTGTTTGAAAATATAATCGATAGTGTAGAAATGTCGGAAATGAAGTTTTATCCCATGTACATGATTTAGGGCTAGATCTTTTAGAAGGAAAGTAGAAATCTCGGGGGTGCAAGTTTCAGGTTTTGTAGCCCTTCGTGCATATGAATGGGAAGGAAGACCTGGCTTCGTTGAGAGTAACCTTACATTAGTAAATGATTTTTACTCTCTAACGTTAAAAGCCGCCTGGCTAATCATGGACTGAGTGATGATGGAGTCCCAAACTTCTCAAACATCCAGTCAAGCTAAGATAATTTGACTTTGGAATCTTGCCTTCGATTTGGTATTCATGATTTTAATTGGCCTTATCATCATCCAAGGAACTGGGGACAAACTTGAGACACACCTCAAATATCAGCAATCTTTCAATAGAATCCATGGTTGGAAGATTTTCAAAAGAAATCTATTGTTCGCGATGCGAAACGGTGCGAAGCTTCTCATTGAGCGGGGAGTTCCTTCCACCACACGTTTTCCCATTGACACAATAACAACCGACTCGGACACTTTTTCAAATGACAAAAATAGTCTTTTTCTTTTCTCTCCTGTGGCTGTATATTCTTCCAAGTTGATGAAACAATGATCAAAAACACTAAATAAGACAAAATTAATCACACTAAAAACACTATTTAACTGTCTAAAGACACCGTGTGATCTGAGTCCCCTTCCCCGGTGTTGAGTTCGTCCCATTTCCCATAGGAGGGGATTTGGATAAAGAGGAGTACTATTAGTCATTATCAAAGTCCCCTCCTATGGGAAATTGGAAGAACTCAACATGGGAAGGGGACTTGGATCACGAGGAGTAATTAGACAGTTGAATAGTATTTTTAATGTGATTATTATTGCTTTTAATGATTCTAATTATCGGAAATATTCATTAATTTAATCATCTCTAAGAAACTGTCTAAAAGTGGCAGAGTGGTTTTGAAGAGGGAAATGAGGGGTAGATGAATATCAATTGCCATTTTGTATTTTTAGGAGAGGGGACTTGGATCACAAGGAGTAGTATTTTAATTCAATTCTATTGATAATACCTTACCTTACCGCAAATACTGGAAGAATGCTGAATTAGCAGCCGAGCTTCCAGGTCTATCTTCTAATAATAATTCATCATCGAAAATAGGAAACAAGTGACACAGTGGTTTACTTTGGATGAAGGGGGATTTGAATCACGAGGAGTAATATACAGACATTCTTCTTACAATGGAGACAGTTAAGAAGGAGATATGCAATTTGATTTATTTAGTAAAAATGTGATAGACAAAATAAAGCATAATCATGACAAACATACATAATGAGATTTATTTAGGCCTGGGACTTTTTGGGCTTTTTTCTCTTCGGGTACCCATGGTAATTTTCGGGCGGGTACCCGAAAATCATGTCGCTCGAAATATGACTGGTGGAAAACCCCAAAGGTGACGTCATCAAGCCAATGCGATGCAAGCCAATTTATGAATGAAAATATAGTAAGCATGCGCATTGCAAGCCTCCCGTGCCCCACGCAGTATTCCATCGAAACAAGTCTGCAATACTCTGTCACCTCGTACCAAAATCGACCTAGAATTCCACTTTTCTATATTTCATATGAATTATAAAAGGTATTCTCAGAGGATCTGTTTTCTCACCACCGATACTGCACAGGTAAGCAAATTTTTATTACTTCTTGCTTTTCCGTCAAAATCTTACGAAGTATGATGGTGGGCCCCAAGTCTGCGCACCTAACAATTTGAGTTAAGATTTAACATGAATTTCTTCTTATTTCACAAAATCTTTTAGTTCATAATGTTCCTGATATTGTAAGTGTACCAAATTTCGCATAAAAAAATGAAAGAAAATTTAAGGTTTTCTTGAAAAAACCTCGGGCAGTCATTTTCACTTTGCACACGATTTGGGGATTTTGATGAAAAAGGCCTCACTTTGAGGCCGTCACATGAAATGCCCTAAATTCATTATTTTCGCACCATTTTGAGTTGGATTTTTTTATGAATACCTCTAGCTATGTATTGCATGTGTAAAGTTCGTGCTCGTTGCGTATCTTCTTTTACTAGAATCGCGCAGATACGCGGGTGCGCAGACTTGGAAGACCACGCAGACATGGGGGAACTGACCATACTAAGTTGCGTCAATATTATCGTGTTTGTGAGTTTGTAGAATCTATCGCTACGTGAACAAAGTCAATTACCGGTAATTTCCGGGTTTCGGAGCGTCAAATGCGCCAGCCAATCACGATCGTGTTACCATTTTCGGTTCATGATGAACTGAAAATGGTATCAAGAACGTGACTGGCTGGCGCCACGGTAAGCCCCTGGGCTCCCGACCCCCCATCTAGTATGGAAGTGGATCGTATTACCAAACACTTTTCATGAATTTGATCATATCAAACACATTATTCCAATAAAATTCACCAAACTTTCACCATAAATACACAAATACCTACAAAATATAAATATGCAGAAATTTTGCCGAAATTGTTTTTCATTTTTACGACATCAGCTTCCAATCGGACCCCTCTTCGCAAGTGAAATATTTTGGTCACTTGAAAAGGTATCGTATTACCGAACGTGTGTTTTCAATCACTCACACAACATGCGAGGTTAGTAATACTAACCTCGCACAACGCATGTGGTTTCATAGTGGACTTTGACGTTTTCATTCATCACACGAATGTGAGGGAATAAAAAACGCCAAACGTTTCAGTATTTCTCCACTAATGATTTCTTTTTAATAGTTTAAGTTTTAAAAAAAAAATGAATTGGAAATTATTTATAAAACTGTTTTTATCGCTTACCTCCAAGTCTCAACAAGGGTACTCCGTTCGATCCGTCCTTAATACTGCGGTGGAAAGTACGCAAACAACAGTCGAAAAGCAATTTTTCGTATCGAACATTCTCAATTCAAGTCGTCAGCGCGTAATAGGAAATTGTACCAAAAATCAACAGGTTGCATCTCATGTATATACTTATTGGTAAAGTACGCCATCTTTTGACAAGATGATGATGAAAGTGGATTGAACGAGCAAGAAAATAATGCTGATCGCCTAGAATGCAGCTAACTTGCACCACCGTAAACAAAGGTACGGTAGGCACTTAAGAACCAAGTTTGAAAGGACACTCGTAAAATTATGTCACTCTCGCGATGAATATTCATTAGATCGTGGTCGTGCGTGTTCAATACAAACTCTCTGCATGCATGCACTCGGTGTGTATTGAACACGCACGACCACGATCTAATGAATATTCATCGGCGAGAGTGACATAATTTTACGAGTATCCTTTCAAACTTGGTTCTTAAGTGCCTACCGGCTTGGTGAATAATATCGCGCGCCCTCTTTAGGCAAAAGTTGATATCAACGCTGATCAAGAGGCATCTACGTGAAGATCACGAAAAATGCTCTTATTTTATTAAAAAAAACAGCAAAGAGAATTCAACAAACGATCCATATGGTTCGGTAAGTGTTATAGAAAAAGTATAATTCATAGCTATGATGTAAAGTCATAGTTATTTTAGTAAAAATGGTGTGAAAGATTCGCGTGCACCAGGTGCATATGAATCCTTCACACACGAGACGATTTGAAACCATGAGTGGTTTTCAATGGGAAAAGTTGGGAAATTTTTATTTTATTGTTTTGAGGATAAAGACTTCGAAATTGTGTTTTTGATAATTTTTCATCATTTTTCTATTTATTCCCTTTGGAAGGAAGTTGCAAAGATTTGAGCGTATTTGATTATTTTCTGGTCGACGCATATGATGCGTTCGGTAATACAAGGCCGGTCGGTAATACAATCACTCACTATACATGTTACTTTAAGTAACATCCACAAAAATAATCACATGGGACCAGACCACCGGCTAGACGGTTTTACTGGATCTGGAACCTACAGTCACTCACTGACACTGTACACTTCTACATGTTCTTTCAAGTTCACAACTAAATTTTATGAAAATATAATTCATCAATTTCTTCATTTCTGCTATTGCTTGCTGTAAACATAGTAAACAAACTTACCCGTTCTTGAAATTTGAGACACCAGCCGAAATGTCGCCATTTTTTCTAGACCAATTATTCTCGAGATCAGACGCAGATGGCGTACCGGGTACCGACTTACTACCGGTACCGTCCGTACCACATGTCGCCGGATTTGTTTTTCTATTCTAACCTGTCTAGGTGAGTGTTATAAAGTTCTCACCTCTGTAAATTTGTGAAAATATGGAATCTTCATCTATCTGTCATGTTTTAATGCATTTAATCATTCTTATTTTCGGTAGTCGTAAATTGTTAGATCAAGTCCACCACTCACTCCAGCTAGCGCCACCTCGCCTGCCAGGGCCAGGCCCCTCCAACGCGGCAACAGCGCGGGCCGGGCACGGCGACGGGTCTGTTTGCACTCCCGATCCGGCGCCAGCCGTAGGATGGGGGCTAGGCTCGGGTGTCCGGACACTTTATATTTTTGAAGCCTTCTTTTTTGTCTTTGGATTACACTAAAAATGTGAATTCAATGGAAGTAATCATTTATATTTTGTTCTCTATAATACTTCCTAACATTTTGTACTAAAAATTGATGAAACTTCGCTTGCAAATTTTTCCAAATGACTTTCTAAAAGTAAAACACACAATTGGGTATACGAGACTAGCCAGGAGGCTTCTAGAGAGTGAAAATCATTTACTAATGTAAGGTTACTCTCAACGAAGCCAGGTCTTCCTTCCTATTCATTTGCGTGTACCACCAAAAGACCTGAAACTTTTGCCCCCGAGATTGCTTTCTTTTTAAAACAAAATCTAGCCCATGATGTACATGGCCATGGGATACAAATTACAACTTCCTTTTCGACATTTCTACGACTACGCAGTACGCTATGGATTTTATTTTTAAACAAGAATTTATCAAAAAAATATCTTGCAAAGACGGAAGAGACTTGCCCGATGTTTACGCCGCCATCTTTTTTCTATTGTTCTTCCCCCACGATACGGACGCTTGCGTCGCGTAACGTTTCCTAGATTTCTTGAAAGTCCAAAGTCCACTATTCTTGTTACCTGTGGCCACCTCGGCTGACTCTAGATTGAATTTTTTACTTAATAAAAGGTCTGTTTTACCAGTTAAAAGATGTCTTCTACAGATGAGGAAGATGTGGGAAATCTGGTTGTCATAGTGATTGATGTCAATCCAGTTTGGTGGGGGAAACGGAGCCATCATAAACAACAGGTAAGTTGTAACTAAGCAGGAACAATGATATCCTGGTTTAAGCTTTGAAGATGGTAAGTTATCATCCAAGCTATGAAACTCAGAATATTTTGCAGAATAGAGGACCAACCTCAATTTCCCTAATATTTATCAAATATATTTATGAAAAATATATTTATCAATACTTATCAAACTATTATACCTCGGTCACATTTGCTCTATGGCGGCCGTACGGCAAGTTGAAAACAGCCGTTTTATTCATTTTTATTCAAACCACCTATATCTAGCTGGTACAAAGAATGTTAAAACAGCTTTTTTTTCAACTCGGCTTACGGCTGCCGTAGAGCAAATGTGACCGAGTTATTACCGGTACCTTTGATTGTTGGAGAAATAGAATCATAGCAATAATATATAGCATTCGTATGGACTTGTGTTTTAGGCGAATCTAGTACATATATATTACAGTTGATTAATAAAAATAAGAAGCCCTATGTCTTTGAATGGAGAAAAATTAGTCTTGTCTTAAAAAAAGTAAATGCTTATTTTTTGGGGACGTGACATTTAAGATGTAATGTGTAATTTGTTGCAATTTTTTTATAAGGAATTCTGTAATGAAACAATTTCTTCCTGTTTCTTTGTAAATTTAAGCCAATAAATGTTGTAATATCTATGATTGTTTGCACATGAAATGGATATTGTTTTCTTCTAACAAATACATATTTTAAGCTCAGCAGTGTAGTTAGTGTAGGCATCGGATCATTCATTCTTTTTTCATTCTTTTCTCATTGCAGAAATTATAGCAATTACTTGAATCTTATTTTCCCCTTCATAGATGATTTGTGATTAGTTAGTATATCTACTGAAAGATAGTTATCATTGATTTATTTGGGAATATTGAGTTTATTTTATTGTTAACTTCCCTTAGATTTATATGTCAGTAAGATGGTTAAGTATTGAGTTCATGTAGGATTATTGAGTCTGTTGCTCCATTTTATTTGTTTTCTTCTGACAGAAAGATGTTTTAGCAATAAGCCAGTGCATGGATTCTGTGATGGTGTTTGTCAATTCACATCTTATGATGGATAGACGCAACAAAGTAGCCCTCATTGCAAGTCACACTAATGAAAGGTAACCAATCAATTTGAACAGTAAGCTTCTTAAGCGGCCAGATACCTTTGGCCATGTTTGTATGCCATGTTTACCCATGATTTTTTATTTTTATAATGCTGATATTGGATCCATTAGATTCAATTAAGGGAAAACAACTTAGAAATGAAACTATCCCTTCTTTAGATATGATATATATTTTAAACTGGTGCATTAAGGTACTGTATTCAATGCATTATTTTGATGTCATCCCAAGGCAGGGGCCGCAGAACGGTTTTCAAAGTGGGGGGGGGGGGCTGACCATGCAAAAAATTCACAATCATATGGTAATTTTTACATTTTTGTACATGGTTTTGGAAAAAAGTGGGGAGGCTGAAGCACCCCCCCCCCCCCCCCCCGTTTCTGCTGCCCTTGCAAGGTACACCGAGGCCATCGTGGCAATATTTGCTTTACACTGAGCTGTGATTTACATAAAATGGCTTAGGCTTGATTTTCATTTTGTTAATCATTGTCAAGCATGGGAAAGTGTGGAGAAACAAGTATTAAATGAAAAATGGAATGCAAACCCACTTTAAATGATGAAAAATTAGTGAAATAATGCTAGAGATGTCTGATATAAACTTTTGTTCAGATTCAGTTATGTCCTCAGATCCAGCTTGCACAAAAAGAGTAAAGGTTGTGTTTACTAAGTGTTGAAATGTTAATTTAGGTGGCAAAATTGTTAGAAAATGCTTGAATGTATCCGTTTTATTTCAATTGACTAAAAGTGCAAGGGAAATGTAAGAGAAATGTTTCGCATTAAGGTAAGATTGATTTAGCCCTTTCCCCTTGACACAGCGTACAAATGAGCATTTCTGTGCAAACAGATTTTGCGAGCTTTACAAAAATGGACAGTGCTCACTCAAGTGTAACATTCTGTCAAAACTTTTACTTTCATTGGATAGATGAGACCCAAACCCAAGACTATATGTGAAAAAATTATCCACAAAGACCACATGTATATTTTTTAATTCCTAGGGCTTGATCAAACTGTAAACTTTTTTGATACGCACTGTAGAGCACCTCTGAGTTATATCAAAGGCTGTTACATTCTCTAGACTATAAATCAATTAGTTGTGCACTACAAGATCGTTTGACTTGAAAATTATAAGTAAGTTTACTTCTATAGGAATTTTCATGCTTCTTTATCTTATGACTATCCAAGAATTCTGTTCTCACTGTTCTCTTAAAATTGCCGCGTTTCATACAGTTATTTTAATCTATGTTGCATAAAAATCTTTAAATAGTTCAAATTAATAATCTTAAACCTTATACCTTCAGCCGGTTCTTGTACCCAAAGAAGACAAGTGATTCGCTGGACGATGTCGATGATCAGAGGGAGCAAGATGAGATGAATTCTGATGGAAAGTATGAAGTCTTTGCTTCTATCAATGATGTAGTCATGGAGGAACTTAAGAACTTGGTAGATGAAAGTAAGTAAAGAACTCCAGTATGACAAGGAACATCTTAGTATCATTGACTTGATTTTAACCCCAAATAGACTGGGCTATTTTGTTTTTTAAATGGATATTGTCAAGGACTTTATTTTAACCATAAACAAGATGAAATTAATTGATTTTAATCTGTAAAAAGAAAATTAATGATACATTTAATGATTCATTGATGAATTTTGGCTAAAAACTCTATTTGCATTGGATTTGTACACAAATTCATGTTTTTTTGAGCAATTTTGAGTTTGCATGTACTTACAAAATGTTGCATAATTTTGGAACTGCATACCTTGGGGTTGCAATTTTGGTCTCAAAAGTTGAGCGAGACTTGAAAGTAAAAATACAGTGAGCAACATGGTAGAATAAAAATTGCGCGGTGGATTTACCACAAAAAAAGGGTGGAGACTGAATCAGCCCCCCCGCTTCAACATTTTTTGTCTAAATCAGTGTTGTTGAAGCAAGCAATTATTTCATCAAAAAGTCTGTAAAATCAATATAGATTGACACCATATCATCATTTGATATTGTAATTGTAAATTCTAATCAATAATATGATTTTGATGCCTTGTCTTTTCCTGAACAGACCCAATGGTATCACATACTGATACCCTTCTGGCTGGATCTTTGGCGATGGCACTGTGCTGTATCCTTATACATGTATGGGTTATGGTTGTAACATTGAATTTCTAGGAAACTTTCTTAAATTAAGTTTGAAGATGTAGTGCTCCTTAGATTTAATGTATTTTGTTAAATCTTTAGAATTATCAAAATAATAACAAATTTCTTTTATATCTGAAGTCTAATTCTTTGCAGTGGTGCTTTTCACAACAATATTATTGAAAATCCTGATGGTTGATGTAACCTTTTATAAAACAGCTGAGTTTCCTAAATCTTTAATGTTTTGTTTAGTATCACATGTCTTATATGTATATATTTATGATGTTCATTATTGATATATATTATATTGATTCAAATGATCCAGTTTCTGTCACAGTGTATATACCGTCATTAATACCATCTTGATCTTCTTGTGGTGATTTTTTTTCTTAATTGATAATCAATTCAGATATTCATAGAGTTGAAAAAGAATGTTCAGGTAAGGATTGTTTACATCACCAATTATCAATTGTGAGATGTCAATAATTCATGACAGGTCCAGTGTCCCATTAAACTGCTATTAGTGTACCATACTTCTGGCCCATTCATTTTCTGCTGCTTGAAATTCTACCAATAGATTAAATTCATGTATCCATGGTTAAACTCTCTATCAAAGCAAATTCCCTTCTTTAACTCATCAACAAGCCATTATTGAATTTTTGCAACTGCTACGGGGATTGGATTAAGAACACAGTAAATGTATTGAAAATGCCTGTAAAACAATAAAGAACAGCCGTGAGACTTTGTCAAATGTTAGTGTACCGGAACAGCAGCTTCATCCTAAGTTTTGCAGCTGCAAAAACTGGAGAAAAAAAAATCCTTTGTCCAGAGTCCAGGACGAAACCAATTTTGATTCACCAATGTGCTTTGCCATGAAAGGCACTAATTGTCTATGTCCGTGAATCTGTCATGCGTTGTGAAGTGAAAACTCCTAATCACATTCACAACTTGTCATGTCCCCAAGTCATTTCTTCCTTCCCTTTCTTTGTTTTTTAAGTATGATACTAATTAAAAATATTAATTTATTGGCCCCCTTTTGAAATATATCTAGTTAGAATGATCAGGAAGTAATTTCAAGCAACAGCTTGTATCTTCAATATGCTACATAGTAAATTTGTAATCGTACTAGTGCAGCCACTCAACCTATTGTAACTTATGATGTTTTGCAAGCTCATTTTAAATTCTCCAACAATACATGTCATTACTGCACTGAAACCTTTACATCAAAGAGATTCAGATTCCTTATCCAATTTTGTTCAGTTGGTAACTTTGTATATGTTGCTTCTCTTCCTTATTGTTTCAGTTGGAGAAAAGATCAAGTCTAGAATCCTTGTAAGTACAGTTAAATGATGTTGATTTGTTCTTTTCAGTCCTATTCATTTATGGTGTAGAAAGCTGATCGTAAGGCATGATTTTCAACTTAAATTGCCCAAGAAGTGATTGTGATATGAGTAGAGAGTGATGAAGTAAAAATTGAAGAATGAAAAGAAAACCTGCTTGTAATGTAATGAAAATATCAATCAACATGACCGTTGAATGAATAATGTAGTTCATACAAAGAAATTGTTGACATTTGTAAAGTTGTTGAGTAACTTATCTCCAGATATTGCATTGGACAGAAAGTAGATTCATAATAATGCATTTAGTGAGAACTTTATTATAAGTTTCCTCTTATGTTATTTTTTATGTCTTGATTTTTTTCTGTTATTTTTAAGAAATAATATTTGCAAGACAAGATGTAAAAATTCAATACTGTTGTCTGTTTGATATCCAGAACGAACTAGAGCTAGTACTATCAATTAGAGATGACATTCTTAAATTTCTAATGAAATTGTATTTTAATTAGGTACTCAAAGCAGCTGATGATAGTGCATCACAGTACATGAACTTTATGAATGTCACCTTCACAGCACAGAAACAGGTAAAAAGTAGAAATTGATGAAACTTAGTTTTTGCCTCGTCTAATTATGTTCTATTTTATCTATCGCTGAGAGTTAAATGAATGACAACATGATGAATTTTGCTATTCTGTCTTGATTGTTCATCAAGCACACTAAAAAAAGTTGAGTTGATGAAATCAAGTAAGGTCGAGTACAAAAAAAATCAGTAGTTTGTAATAATAAAATTTTGAAATCAAATATTCACTAGTTTTATCTAATTGGATCTCTTTTTTCTCACCTCTGCCCCTCTCTCTTTCTTTGTCTCTCTGTCCCTCCCTTCCCATCCTTCTCTTTCCACCTATTTTAATATAGAACATTCCTATCGATGCATGTATCCTTGATAAGGATTCCAGTCTCTTACAGCAGGCTTGTGATATTACAGGAGGGAAATATCTCAAAGTCCTCACAACAACAGGACTACTACAATACCTACTGGTGAGTCTCATCTAAGATGCAATCAATTAAGCACAAGAAAGTTACAATCAGTAGTAAATATCTAGTGTATCTCAAGACGGGTCTATTTCAGATATATTCCTATTTTAAAAGCTCTGAAAATTTTTTATAACAGGAATAACCAGTCAGAAAGAGAATTTGATGAAAAGGGAACTGAATCGTTTCATCTGAATTCATGTTTCATTTTCCAGTGGGTATATCTACCTTCTCCTAGCCTAAGAGAGAGCCTAGTCTTACCACCAGCCATCCATGTTGATTATAGGGCAGCATGTTTCTGCCATCGAACCCTAATTGATGTTGGTTATGTTTGTTCTGTCTGCCTTTCCAGTAAGTATCAATAGAAATCAAGGTGATGATTTATAAAAAAAAAGTTTAAAAATAAACCCGAATTATAGTTTGACTGTTTATACCAAAAAAGTTAAAGGACCCACTGTTCACTTCCATTGTGCAGTGGTTAATGTATGTTTCTTTTGAATGGAGGTATTGAAAATTTTGAGATTTCAGCTATTTATTAATGGGGCTCAAAGTCACTCTTGATAAAGAAGGCAAAACCTACAATAACCTGATGTTTAATGGTGTACAATATACTACGTAATTGTTGTTAAAGCATCATCATTTCATTCAGTTAGCATTTTCCCTCTTACATATGAAAGGCTACAAATTCTCACATGATGTTATTCTCACTTATACTTCTTTATGTCTTTCCATGTGATCCTAAGTATTATTTTCCTCATTTGCTGTCCACTTGATCACATGCTCTTTTAACAGGTTCATCTACTTCCTATTTGCATATGTGTAGATTACATAAGGCATTATAATATGAAGTATTGAACCTGCTGGGGGCCGTAACACAAAGCTTAGCGATAATTGTAGAATATTTATTATGGGTCGTCATGTCAAAATATAGACTAGGGGGAGGGGTACACAGTAAAGAAAGACAGAGGTTAATGACTCGGATTTTAGTGTCTTTCTTTGATATTCTGATTGGATTCTATTACATGAGAAAGCATGATGTGTAAAAAAAACCTTGCTATTTATTTTCTTTCGTTATATTCTTCAGTTTTCTGCACCTATAGTCCCATCTGTTCAACATGCCAGTAAGTATGTTTGGTTATTTTCCTTTCTTAACGGTTATTGAGATGCTAGAACAAAATAATTCAAATTTATCTTAATTTAATTGGTGACTTTTTGGTATCCTCTTTCCAAATAATGTTTACTTTATTACTCATGCATTAATGAGGAATAATGTAATAATATCTCAAGTGAAAGAAGAAACTCTTAAGCTATATAGTGATAAGCACCTATCTATTGTATTTGTGATTGTTTGATAAATCATCAGTAATATTTTCTTTTGCTTTTTTCTGGGACACACTGTACAGTAGACAATTTTTTCTAGGAATGTATTCCTGCCAGGTACCCATTTAGCTTACCTGGGTCAAGTGAAGCACATTATGGATAAATTCCTTACTAAAGGAATAACACCATGGCTGGGATTCAAACACATGTGTGTTTGTGTGTGTTATATACAAATTTAGAGGATAAACATACTTCATTACTCTATAATGTTTACTTTGTCTCCAAACACCTATCCAACTTTGTGGTATGGACAACCACATTTTGAGTTCATTGTGTTTTGTTTATCTTTTCATTTCCCTCAGTACGGCCTTCAGGATCAAGGGTGCTCCTTCCAAGATGAAAAGGAAAAAGAAATCATCTGCTGTAACTTCTATAACATGAAATGAACATGTGGGATCCATGAGTGACATTTCAGAAAAGCAATATATTCAAATGCATAGGAGTGGGTACTGGTCAACTGGAGGCTCAGAGAGGGAGCTTTTTGTAGGACAACAATGTAGAATATCATCTTCGAATTTGGAATTTGTATAGTGAAGAGAAATGACCAAGAGGACATAAATGTATTTGTGAAGAGGATTTGCTCAATTTCTTGCAACTGATGTATTTGTCATCCAAGAAAAATGTCTTGATTCTGGCCTACTGTGAAACATTTGAGTACACATACTTTGTATCAGCAAGAAATGCTGGATAATAATGATGGAATCAATGGACAGAGGTTGTCCTGCTTCAAGATGGAGGAACAGAAAACTCATTCTTATTATTGTTTTACAAGTTTGTGGAAACATGTGGCTCTCAAAATCAGTTATTCATTTGACTCTCGTAACAGTAAATTAAATCTTTGTCAATATAGTAAATGGAATTAATGTGTTGTTGTTTCTGACGCATTACAGTAAAAGGAGAGCAACAGTCAGTGTTTACTAGATAGACGATCAGTTACTTGTGATAATGGTAGTGGTGATGATGAGAGTAATCATTATGATGGTGATGATGGTGGTGTTGGTGATAGTGGTGACAATGCTAGTGATGATGATGCTGGTGATAATGATAAAGATGATGGTAGTGAGAAAGATGATATGCTATCGACAATGACGACTGCTATCAGTGATGATGATGGTGTTGATAGTGACAGTGATGATGGCGTTGATGATACGGACAGTGATGATGATGGCGTTGATAATAGTTACAGTAATGATGATGGAGATGGTGTTGATGATAGTGACAGTGGTGATGATGATGGCATTGATAGTGATAGTAATAATGATGCTGATGGTACTGATGATAGTGACAGTGATGATGGTGTTGATGATAGTGACAATAATGATGATAGTGACAGTGATGTTGATGGTGGTGATGATAGTAATAGGGAGTTTTCGCACAGGGGTGGGGAATAAATCCTACAATGCAGCATAAATGTGTTGAAAATTAAGTCAAATCACAATGAAGTCTTTGTCGAGGGACAGTAAATCGAAACTGCACTTGCGTCCATGAGTCTGGACGAACATATTTGCAATTTTTCATCAGCTTTGAAACGTCGGACAAAACTGCAGTTGTGATACACTGACCCCTGACAAAGACTTAATTGTGATTTGACTTGCATTTTCAATGATTTTGCTGCATGATAGAATTCATGCTTTGCTGTTGTATGAAAACTGATGATAATGTTAGTGTAGACAATGTGTTCAGTGTTAAAAAGTCACCCCCTTTTAAGGAAGTTTCCTTACAGACTACACAACTAGTGCATGGATAGAGCTAATATATGCCCCATATATTAAGTTATATAAAACACAAACATTTCAATCTTTTAATGATTCATGATAATTAAACCTTTTTTTTCCTTCAGGAGTGGGTGTGAAATAACTTGTCATGTTGATATACTGAAGGAACAATCAAAACCATTTAAAATTTATTAAGAAAATGAAATTTTGTTGATTTTTTTACCATACAATATGTATGGAGAAACTTCACATATGACTACACACAAAAAAATACACAAATTTCAATCACTTTAAATTGATGGAAATTCCTCAAACCTTCACCAATGTTTTCTTATTATGCTCTCTGCTATTATACGATAGACTTTTTATCAGTGTGAACTTCCCCTTTAAAAACCTGTCACAGCCAGTTGACCTTTATTTTAACCAGAAAATCTATTAAAAAATCCTACATATCTAGCACCCTCTCTCACTGATTTTTATATCTTCCTTTAAAAGAGCTCTATGACCATCTATTTTACAAAATTAGGGAATTGATTTCAAGAAGCTACAGACAAAGATTATATCCTGACGTTTTCAGCCCAGTCTGTGCTTTGGAATAGGTTTTATATCATGGAAAAAATCAAACAGATATTTTACTTTGGTCACAGATCAAAATAAATTTTCATGTAAAATTGCCAAATTTATCATGAAAAACACATTTTTATTTCATATCCTCCACATCATACCTATTTTAGGGCATACCAATTCATATAATCTGGTAATGAATAGGAAAAGTGATAGTTGCATTATGGGGAATGAACCAAAGCTAAAAACAGGGTTTAAACAAAACAAATACATCCTACAGAAAAGTGAACAGACTGGTCTTTTGAAGGTATAAATTCCCTCTACATAGAGAGTCTATTCTGTTCTCAAGAGATTACAAATACATGTATTAAACATGAAATTAATCCACATGACTTGCAGTATTGAGTTGATTTATCTAAATGCTTGAACATGTTTCATCTTTGACAAACTTGCATTCTCCCTCTCTCAGGGTTTTTCAACTTTGTATTCACTTTCTACATTTTATACCTAAATTTTGTACTTATACATCATCAGTTTACTCTCATCCCCCCCACATATTTGTGCAGAGCTATATCTCAATATATCACCGTACACATAGTCTCCACTCATCAACAAATGCTTGATCGCTCCATAACCCATGTCCACCTGCATAAAAGTTACTATTATGGTAACTTTGTCAACCAATGGTAATGATCAACAGCCAATCAAAATCAAGGATTCCATGCAAGTTACCATTGCATGGAAAATTTACCTTAATGGTAACTTTTATGCAACAGGGCCCCAGAATAAATCACAGATCATGCTTTTTCAGACGTAGGATCATAGATTTGGAATCAACTACTTATCTGATTACACTAATCTTTCAAAACATTCAAATCCAAACTGAAAATCTAGTACTTGATCATCTCTTAGTAATGATTGAATAGTGTATTGTGTTCAGGGGAATCCGAATTTAAATTTCTAATCTATCTCTAATATATGATTTATATATTCACTTTCTTGAAGCGCTGAAAGGTATATCTGTGTGCTATAGAATTAGCAGGTATTATTAAATAAATAGTGTAATTGTCAAATTCAGAATGACATTTTAATTGAAGCTATCTCTTTGTAGTCCAAGGTCTATCTTGTTCTCTCTGCCGGTTATATATTCTCATTGCTTTCTTGGATGGAACAAGTTTCTCACTCAGTCCTGCTCTTTCTTTTCTCCTCTTTCTTACAGTCTCTTCCTCATCTTCTGCTCTTTGTCCCTCACTATCTTGATAATATCCATCCTGGAAGGGCGCCCCCATGTAGCCTCCACTTGAAGCACTAGGATAAGGTTCTTGATTTCCCCCAGTAAGCACCACAGGCTTATGATCAGCTCCATGAGAGAACTTACAAGTGTCTCCGAACCTACATTTTCCCTTCTGAAATTTATAGCAAATTTTTTTATTTCCTCTATCACCAGCACTCTCTGGCTTTTCTTGTTCCTTCAACTTCACATGTTTTTCAAGGATAGATAGTTGATCTTGTCTGGCTTGCTCAAAGGGATTTGCAAAGACAGATAAACTGATGAGGTTCTTGGTTCCTTCAGAAGATTCTGATGATGAGAAACCTTGAGGCAAAGGCAAAGAACTGTTATCATCGCTTTCCTTTTCTACGGACTTCCCGATTGCAGATTTCTTTAGAGATTGTTTAAACAAGTCTTTCTTCTGATAATTATCCGAGTCCGAGTCTGAGGTGTCTTGACTTGTCAATAGATTCTGTTGCCTGTGGGATAAGAAAGAAAATGAATTCCTTTGGGTGAGACATTTCAGACATATCCTTCTGCCACCCCTACACCACTCATCCAATGTAAAAGCTTCACTGTAGCTTTCTTTTTCCCACCAACTATACACTTCCATTGGACATTGAAATGAATACCAGACTATTTTGTATTCAGATTCAATTACCCATGACCGGTGTATGCACACACGTTGCATAAGAATTCACATTTCTGTAATCATCACAGTGAACCAATTTTAAACTTTAAAGTAAACAGCTCTATCAGAAAGAGTAAGATTAATAATTGCATGATGTACATCTAACTTTAGAAATGAAATATATTTCAATAAATTGCTAGATATAGATTACAGCTAGACGCTAGTATAACAAAATTATTTTACCAGGCATATTTAAAATGATAAATATAAATTACATTGGTATATATGCCACTGGTTCATTCACTTGCGTTCCTTTTGTTGGCGATTGGCACGGATGACATAATTCAACAACCCATTGATTTACTCAGTAAGCACATGCAATCACACTCATAGTCATCACACACACAAGGCCAAGCAAGGCCAGCTAGGAGGATCAAGAGAGGTGAGAAATACAATTTAAAAAGAGGCCAATGCAATATCTATAATTTAATTGCCAATAGTCATAGATCTAGTATCAACTACTGCAATAACTTATAATTTACTTGGTTGTTGACCAAAAGCTTTGGTAACTGGATCTGGACACCAAACAGGGCCCTCCTGGGCATAAACGAATCTGTACCTTGGTTAAGTCTTAAGAAAATAAGATTTCAACGTTGAC
This sequence comes from Lytechinus variegatus, assembly GCF_018143015.1. Lineage (NCBI taxonomy): Eukaryota > Metazoa > Echinodermata > Echinoidea > Temnopleuroida > Toxopneustidae > Lytechinus > Lytechinus variegatus. Next base: position 77,628,377 of record NC_054741.1, on the reverse strand, counting down.
GCTGCTGACTGAAAAGCGGCGGCTAACACTAGCACGAGTAGCAGTTAACTTTTTGTTACATGTTTTTGTCTCACTATTTAGATGCATAAGAAAATTATTTGACATTTAACCCTACCCCCTTTCTTTTCCTTGCTCCTAGTCATATAGGCCTACATAATACTTGACAGAGACAAGATCTTTTTCAATGCCAAAAAAATCAAACTTGGCTTTTTAGAGTGTACCCTACACAAAATTGAACATGTGGGATAACGTTATTAAGTTCTAGAAGACAATAGTCAAAAATCGAGATCAAGTTACATTTTAATTTCCCAATTTGGCAAAAATGTTGTCATGGTACTTACTTTTCACTTTGTTTTTCTCGACGATAAATCGGAACCCTAGGCTTAGCTTCAGACTCCGATTCTGAGCCTGAGGAAGAAGCGTAGTCTGCTACAAGAGAATTCATGTTCGGTTTGGTTGGCGTAGGCCGTATAGGGCCGACAATAGATGGCGTTCAGGAATAGGGCTCTCTATCAGTTATTTTCATTTTCGGCAATTGATTGAATAATTATATCTTGCTTAAATAATTGGGTCTGATATGAAAAATTAAAACAACTTTTGTCGGGTACCAGTCTCATATAGGCGGATCCAGGGGGAGATGAGAGAAGCGGTCGCCCCCCCCCCCCATTGTACCGAGGCGCACGCAAAAGGAAAAAAGAGGGGGAAAGAGAGAAAAAGAAGAAGAAAAAAGGAAGAAAAAAATTAACTCGCGTACATACATATATGTGAATAAATCTACATGCAAAACTATGGCAACTCCGGTTTATTTTTGTAAAGATTGATATTAAGTATAATATAATATAAAATATAAAAATTTTGAACAATTATACGAATCGTATAATTGTTTAACCAGGCTTGAACATATTTTGTTTAGTGTTTAAACAACTACTGTATATATATATATATATATATATATATATATATATATATATATATATATATATATATATATATATATATATATATATATATATATATATATATACATATATATATATATATATATATATATATATATATATATACATACATCATCATATATATATTGCAGGAAACCAGCTACTCAAATTTTCTACGCCCCTACGTGTTCATCAGAAGTAGATTAAAATGGTCATATCAAGCTATCGATCTGATCAAATTTCAAAACGAAAACCCATATTTTTTTTGCAGGAGTTTCTGCATTTATTGTAAAGTCAAAATAAATTTTACAATACATAAACATAACGGTAGTATGACATTAAAGTACATTGTAATGTGACAAATTTATAGCAGTGTGATAACAAAATTTAGACATGAATACAATTTAAGGATAAGACAAAGTAGTGAAAAACAAATGCAGTGGCAAACTATATAAGCAAAATAAATTATTGAGTAATAGCAGCCAAACGGGAAAAGGGGCTACATGGAAACCAATTATATTCCATAGGTTTGGAAGAAAATATTACTTCATAAATCATCAGAAAAGGAAAAAGAAGAAAAATGAAGAAATGAAGTGTGCGTAACCCATATTTGAAAAGTTGATATCGAGTAAATGTCGAAACTTGTGAAAAAGAGAGCCCTTTGATACCTTCACATATTAAATACATGACCGAAAAGGATGTCAATACATCTATAAAACTTTGCTTGGAAAAACAAAATGTGTTCATTTTTTATGTTCAAAATGGGATCGGTATTTAGATGACCCTCCTGATTATATGAAAATGGAAAAATGCCATATTATGATATTTCGTTTTTACTTCAGACATCGGTTTAATATATTTTCAGTACAAGATATTAAATAGAATATTATTTCTGAACAAACAATTATATAAGATGAAGATTGCAAAAAATGAAAACTTTTCATTATGTAATAGGGAGTTGGAAGATATTGTACACTTATTTTTATGAATGTAAATTTAGTAAAGAAATTTGGAAGAAAACAGAAAATTGGATTAATGAATGTGCTCAGGCATATAGTTTTTAAAAAATGTAATCTTTGGTGATGCATTGAATCGTTTAGTATGTATAATTAAATAGCGTTTATTTTTTCAAAAGTTAGATAGTAAAGAACCAGTATTTACATATGCAAAGAAAAAATGATTCAATATTATGAAGATGAGAGATATATTAGTTCTATATCGGGTTTGTTTAGCAAATTTTATACTAAATGAGAGACATGTTTTAGTATTATTATTGTTTGAGTTCATTTATTGATTGTGTAATAACGGTTGCTTTTGATATTATTTGATTCAACTAATAAAAGGCCTTTGGAGGACTAAAAAGTTGGAGAATTTTATCCACCTTTCTATTTCTAAGGAAGATTATATAAGGGAAGGGGATAAACCCATAATCCCTCCTTTCGCCACTGTATTCTAGAGAGCATGTCGATCACTATTTCCTTATCTATATATATATATATATGTATATATATATATATATGTATATATATATATATATATATATATATATATATATATATATATATATATAATCGGTAATACATCGATGTGTAGAAGTTGAACACATCATAGTCATTATACATCTAATAGCCTGTCGTCAAATACACGGTATACATGGTTCTGTCGGTTTCAACGTTTATCAGGGTCATACTGATTCAATATACGAATGATTTTATTATCCAGAATTCAAAAAAGTTTTGTTGAAAAAACATGGGTGATAAATGTAAATGAGAGTGATGATTATAATACACACTCGAAATTTCTTTGCATTCTTATCTTAAAGTGGCATTTTCATTGTTGTATAAGATCGACAATAAAAAAAAGTTCATGGTAACTGGCAATTTTAAATGTTCAAGAAGAAACCAAAACCATGACTATGTTATTGGAATAAATTTGATTTCATTATGATAAGCACAGAAATGTGTCAATCATTTATTTTACTATATTTTTAGACTACAAGAATATGAAATTGGCTTTACCTTGATAAACTCAATGAAAATTGGTAGGCATCGAGAATCAACGCAAACTTAAGTCATTCTTAAAAATTCACTCTAATAGAGGAATGAAATCTGAATTTGTGTTCTTATACATAAACTGCTTTGAATTATATCGATATTATTAGAGTCATAAAATATTATTAGACTCGGCCACAGCCGGCATCTTACAGACGAAACTCATTCCTCCATGGGTGTTACATTGTACATCGTCCCATTGTCGTGTAGATTCCGAGTCGTTGTCGATTCTCCAAATGATGACGCAGTCTTCATTAAGTCGACCTCGTGCGTGGTAGCCGTTATCAGGTTGTCCTGGTAACCAGTGGTTGAAATCGTTTGAGGAACCATCAGACCACACCCATGGACCATCTTGTACCTCTTGGTAGAATCCTATCCAAATCCCAGATGGAAGATTGGTGTCTGGGCTATATCTCTGTATGGCAAGAAAATTTTTGATATTTAGATCAGAAAAAGGGACATTAAGGACTGATTGTAGGAATTCTTGAAGAGCAGACATATCCCACTAATCAACTAATCAACATTTTATTAAGACCTTAAAATGAATCACTTTAAGTAGTCATGAAAAAGAAGTATATGTAATATAATCTCATAATGGACATTAATTTCTTATTTCACACTACGTTCCTCTTCCTTTCTCCCTCTTTCCCCCCGTTTTATTTGTTACCAGTTGATGGGGCAGGGGGGAGTACGTGCCCCATGCCCCCCCCGTAGTTACGCCACTGTACATAAGGCATATACCCTCTCGCCCTGCAACCCGTCAACTATCGACATTACTTCTCGCGATGCATCTGAAATATCGTCATAGATATTGACATGGTGCTTCGCAAAAGTTTTATGATGATAAGAATTTGTATCTGAACTTTTAGTTATATGAAAAAGTCATGCAAAAATTTGATGAAAGACTGTTATTTTGGAATACTGGCGCATAGCCAAAATAATAGTCACAGTTCTGTGTATTGTCATTATCATAAAAAAGTGTGTTAAAGTTCCTTTTACCAGCCATCGGCTATACCCTATATACATGTTTGACTGAGGATAAGCTTAACTCCAATGTTTTCATCGTCTCTAAAGAAAGGAAGGAAGGAAACGGGATATAAAATGAGGGACAGTGTCTGACAAACAGTTATATAATGACCTATAAATGGATGGTATTTGCCATGTTAACTGGATCATTAGATTCACCAGGCGCGGTTCGATCTAGACTAAAAGTTTAGGGGTTCTTCTTTTGGGGGCTTGAAAAGTTTTTGACGTTGGTTTATTAAATATACTATATAAACAAAGCCTATTGTGGATAGCCTTACACATAGTGTCCCCCCCCCTAAATTTTAGGTGGGGGGGAAAAAATTTTTTGCTAACCTTTTTTTTTTTTTTTTTTTTTGCTTGCTTGTCAATTTTTTCCCTGCGTCCCCCCCTAAATTCACGTGGACCCCCATTGAAACGTGTGTTGTCCCCCCCCTAAAATTTACGTTGATTACCTTTTTTTTTTCTTTTTTTGCTTGTCAAAAATTTTTGGAGCACTTGTCCAATTTTTTACATGTGTCCATCCCAAAATTTCAGGTAGACACCCCCAATTTTTTTTTCCTTCCGCCGCCGTCCTCCTCCCTCTCCTATATATTTTTTTTAATATCATGCGAGCAGCGTATCGACGAGCAATTGGTGTTATAGAAGTAGATGAGGGCATTAACGGCAAGGCGGGGGTACAGGGAAACCTAGTATATTTTTGGAGCAAAAGGTACATCGGCTATACATCTTTAAATAAGTGAATGGGATACTCAACATTCATAAAAGTTGCAAAAGAATACGACCCAATGATCACTGCCTTGCATAACACAAAAGTATACACAATATTGTAGAGAATAGATTAAAATCATTGTAAATGTTGCTCCTAAATGGCCGAGGGGCAGGAGGCGATCGCCATGTTTGGATGCGGCAAACATATCGACAAGCCCTGCCTAATAATTTTTACAAAATTAAACATTTTAAAGTCCATTGCAAAACTGTTTTTTACAAAACATTAGAAAGCGTTATAAAATTGTCATACTTGACATGAAAATAGTATTACACTATTGTATTTTTTTCGGTGTGCTTCAAGTGCAAAATTCTGCAATAGAATTTGGTGCGCGGAGTACGCCGAAAATTTTGGATATTGTCTTTACCCCCCTCTCGCCATCCAAAACATGGATCGACACTCCTGACTCTAAACTATATGTTTTCAATAAGTTTAGCCTCAATCAGGGAGTATACAGCGACAGAGCCATTTTCTAAAGAAAGATATCATAAAGCATGACAAAAATTCGGAGAGCTTTTGTCAAACTATGGTTTAGAATTTTTAAACTACAATACTAATGCCATAAAATTGAAGTTTTAAAGATTCCATTTTGTGGTATTAGTGTTATATTCGTGATGAGGTTAATTTTGAAAAAAAAAAGTTGCAATGCAATCTACATGTACTATGTTGCCGGAGATCATTGACTTCCTATACTCGCACTTTAAGAGAGCATTAATGTATTTTGCATTTCGATGATGTTTTGCTAGGGAGCGTGTCGCGACAGAGCGAGAAAATTCTAGAATTTGAATAGTAAAAACTTCGATTTTATAGCACTTGACGACATGAACGAGTACTGCATTCATCTAGGGCCTTTACATATATATTTCTTTCAGTCTTTGTGGTCATTTTTTTTTGGGGGGGGTGGGTTTCAATCCCCAAAGCCTCCCCCACTCCTCCTAAAAACGCGACTGTTACTCACTGTCTTCAAAAAGCAAAAGGTCTACAGAATGTCCAAGATTATCTTGCTTATTCTTTTCTTTCCCTCATTTTGAATTCCTTAAGTTTTCTTATTTGCATACAAAACATTCCCTTGCTTAATTCACTTCTCTCTCCTTCACCCTTTCAATCTTTTTTTCTTTCTTCTTTCCCCAGATCTCTCTCTCCCTCTCTCTCGATCTCTTCGCTCTTTTCACTCACGTTCTCTTCGCTCTTTTCACTCACGTTCTCTTCCTCTTGACCCTTTTTCTCTGCCCGCCTTCTCATCACCCCCCCCCCCCTGTTGATGATCCTCTGCTGTCAATAGCATCTCAAAATAAAAGAGAAGAAAACTCACATCACGAATTCCTGAGATGAATGTTTGGTAGATGAAGTCGTTCTCGGCTTGGTCATGAATGGATACGAGATGAGCTATGCCGAAGGAGTCGAAGTGTTCATGGCATCTTGTCTCTGCATCCGACCAGGGTAGCGTCTCTTCGAAGAATCGGTAACAGAACCCATGTCGTTGAGTCCAACCGTGGGGGCAAGCGTAATCAACGGGATTGGCGTATGTGTATAACGTTGCAGCAAAGAAAAGGAAGATGACTAAAGTCTTCATGATTAATCTGAATTTATGACACGAACAAAAATGAACAGAACTATGATCTCTATATAGAGATATACGCTTCAGTAACTGACATAACATAAAGATAATTTTTAGTATCATTATTTTTGTGTGTGCCTGTTTATAGTTTACTCTGTTCAAATTCAAAATTTAAATTTCGATTCAGCGTGTTAGTGCCCCATTTCCAATAGGGCCTCTGAACTTTAAAGGTCAAGTTTACCTCAGAAAAATGTTGATTTGAATCAATAGAGAAAAATCAGACAAGCACAATGCTGTAAAATAATAAAGTTATGACATTTCAAAGTTTCGCTTAAGTTCACAAAATAGGTATATGAACGAGCCAGTTACGTCCAAATGAGAGAGTCGATTATGTCACTCACTCACTATTTCTTTTGTTTTTTATTGTTTGAATAAACAAATCTGTCAATTTTTACGAATTTGACAATTAGTCTAGGAGCCAGGGGGCTTTATTCAGAATTTTTGGTGGGGAAGGTTTGACAAGCTTATCCGGGGTAAAATTGTGCGCTGATTCCAAAAATGCCACTCTTATTGACCGTACTCACGCCATTTTGGTCATTTTGGCAAAATTTTGGCCAAAAATGACCATTTTGACCACTCTTTGGAAAATGGTCCCTTAACAGACTGCTTTTGTAGCCACATGTGATTAAAAGGGTCTATCTTAAGTAAAAATGCACACAGATTCCAGATAAAGTGCTTTCATTTGCCAAATCACAATAGCAGTGGTCATTTTGGCCATAATTTGGCCAAAAATGACAATTTTCATGATTTTTTGGCCAAAATGTGTTACAAATATTGATCAGAGCTTCGACTGGATGTTTTTAGAAATCCACATTTATTTTCAAAATGTGCGCTGGATCATAACCATCAACCTCATGTAATTTATTCCGTCAGTTTTGACCTATGAGGGTCATTTTCGGTACTTAAGACATAACTGACCATTCGCTCAATTTGCATTATTAACTGTTCAAATAGGCAGGAAATTGAGGTCTTCAGCATGTTTTTTCTTCTTCCCTTATAAAATGAGATGCATTTAAATGTCCTTCATGTGTAAAATTTTATGCTGATTCCAAATATATCAGTCTAAATGACCCTATTTAACAGTTTGAGGTCATTTTGGCCACTTATGACCCTTAAAATGACCAATGACATCAGTTCAATTTATCCAAAAATACTTTGAATGTTACCAGAATCGTTACAAGGGCATACTGTGACAACTAACATTGGTGTATTAATCCTTGAAATTGAACATCTCAAAAGTATTTTGACCTCATGCAATTTATTCCATCAGTTTTGACCTATGAGGGTTACTTGGCGTACTTTAGCCACAACTGACCATTCACGCAGTTTTGCATATAATAAACTGCACATACACTGTAGACAGGAATTTCAGGTCTTCAGCGTGTTTTATCTTCTTCCCATATAAAATGGAAATGCATTCAAAAGTTCATCTTATGTAAAATGTGATGCTGATTCCAAATATATCAGTCTTAATGACCCTATTTAACAGCTTTAGATTATTTTGGCCACTTATGGCCCTTAAAATGGCCAATAACATCAGTTCAATTTATCCAGAAATACTTCGAATGTTACCAGAATCTTAACAAGGGTGTGCTGTAATACCCAACACTGGTGAATGAATCCTTAAAATTGAGCATCCCCAAAGTTGACTACCTTGGTCATTTTGGCCACCTTGACCCCCCCCCCCCCGGCCAGCCCTGCTCATTGTGTATGTTAATTCAGGTGATATCGAACATGGTGAGGAGAAATTTTGGATTGCGTTAATATTAGCATCAATTATTGTTAAATGGGGAAGTTTGAAAGCTTCTTGGTGGAAATCAATGAAATTATTCCACACAGACCATAACTATTGGACCCTGTGGTCATTTTGACCACGTTTCCCTCAATATTGACCAGTGACCATGGACCCTAGGAATCTCCAATTAGTGGAGAGATCAGCTAAGAGAGAGATCTTGCATGCTTTGATGAGTCAAAAAGGGCTCAAATGCTGGTCAGTATCATTATCAGCATGAGCTACCAATAATCGGTGAAGAGTGTTGATAATTGTGATAAAATCCTTTACATCGTGCATACATAAGGTTGTTTGACCATGGCACTGGTCATTTACATGATTTTAGCCACCTTGACCACACAGTAAATGTTTATGGAAACCTCACATATATGGGGCAGTAAATTCAGGAATGAGACACTTTAGCATCATTTACATGTTATTTTAAGACACTTTTCTAGATTAATGTAGATTAATGATTCCAAATATATTAGTCTTAATGACCATTTATGAGCTAGTGGTCATTTTGGTTGCTTTTGGTCCCGAAAATGACCAATCACATTTGCATGTATCAAAGAGGATTCAAATGTTGTTGTCGCTCCGTATTGTTAATAAGATGTATTATATCAATTATTGATTTCAATATGATATGACTAATAGCACATTATCAAAATTTTGAAACCAATTTGGCCATTTTGACTATCTATCGCATGTATGACTTTTGTAAATAAACATGACAGGAGCAATTGTGGAAATGCGTTCAATCCCTTTCGATTGGAAATATTAAAAGCTCACCTTGAGTAAAAAAAAATTGTGCCAAATACCTCACCATTTGGTTATTGTGTGGTCATTGAGTTGAATAACATCATTCCCTCCTTTTTTTTTAATTATACAGATAACTATATTCTAGAGGAAGGCACTAATCCTGAACTCAAAGGTGCGTCATTACAAAGCTATTGGTCAAAGTGGATTTCACGAATAGATTTAACCATGGTGCATTTTTATTACCTTTGCCATTTTGTGTAATGTTTCACAAACCTCACATTGGCATGATTGGTAAAGTTGAAAGTGGAAAACTTGCCCTAAATTGTTAAAGAGCGACCAAAATTCGGCACAGAGAATAATTTCATATGGAGAATGTATTTTATTACCCAGTACGTCTTCAAAAGAATTGAGGGTAAGTTTGCTGCTCACCAATCATGCCAATGTGAGCTTTGTGAATCACTGTACAAGAAAAAACAAAGATTGTAAAAATGAATGATAGTCAAAGCTCTTTGTGAACTTCACTGTGACCTATTTTGCTTTGTAATGATTCTCAGTACAATTTGACTTTAAAGAAGGAAAATAATTCTGGCTATTTAGGAACATACAGTGATCAAAGGGGCCACAGTAGACAGTCACATGATATCTGGCACAATTTTTACTCAAGGTGAGCCTTTAATATTTCCCATGAAAAGGGATTACGCATTTCATCATGTTCATAGACCTACAATTGCTGCTAAGTCATGTTTATTTCAAAATTCACACATTGGATAAACGGTCAAAGTGGCCAAAGTGGTCACATTTTGATTATGTACTATTAGTAATATCATATTGAATTAAATAATTTGTCATTGATTATGATTGATATAACAAATCTTACAAAGATGTAGAGCAAGAACATTGGAATACTTTTGATACATGTAATTGTCATTGCTAATTGTAGGGACCAAAATGACCACTAAGTAGTCATTAAGACTGATATATTCTAAATCATTGTATTAATCTGGTGCAGAAAGTTTTTGTAATATGTCTTATCTAACATCATTCTTGAATTCGTTTCCATGAATTACAAAATGGTTAATGTGCCTAAAATCATGAAAATGACCAAAGTGCATGGTCAAACAACCTTATGTGTACTTGATGTAAAGGTTTATTGGTGTAGTAGCTCAAGCTGAAAATAATATTAAGCAACATTTGAGCCCTTTTTAAATCAAATAATGTGTGGTCACGAGAAATTATTGAGGAAAGGTGATCAAAATTACCACAAAGTCCAATAGTTCGGCCAATAACACTGATTTATATGGAATCATTGCATTGATTATCACCCCAAAGCTTTCAAACTTTTCCAATTTAACAATAATTGATGCTAATATTAACACAATCCTGAATTGTCTCCTCACTATGTTCACTATAGGCTAATTTAGTATACACATGGGCAGGGGACAATCTGGCCAAATTGACCAAGGTTGTCAAAAATATTTTTGGGACACTCAATTTAAATGATTAATACACCAGTGTTAGGTGTCAGAGCACACTCTTGTAACGATTATAGTAACATTCAAAGTATTTTTGGATAAATTGAAGTATTGAACAGATGGTATTGGTCATTTGGGGCCAAAAAGTGGCCAAAATGACCATAATCTGTTAAATGGGGTCATTAAGACTGACATATTGGGAATCAGCTTGAAATTCTACACAAGAACGACATATGCATCATTCCCATTTTATAAAGGAGGAAGATAAAGCACACTGAAGACCTCAAATTCCTGCCGATTTGCACAGTTATTATGCAAAATTGCACGAATGGTCAGTTACCCAAAATGGTCAAAAGTCAAAACTAATGATATAAATTACATGAGGTCAAAATACTTTTGAAATGTTCATTTTAAAGGATTAATACACCAATGTTCGATGTCACAGCACATCCTGGTAACGATTCTGGTAACATTGAGGTATTTTGGATAAATTGAACTGATGTTATTGGTCATTTTTATGGCCATAAGTGGCCAAAATGACCATTAGGTGTTCAATAGGGTCATTAAGACTGATATATTTAGAATCAGCATAATATTCTATACAAAAGGGACATTTAAATGTATTCCCATTTTATCAGGGAAGAACATAAAACACACTGAAGACCTCAAATTCCTGCCAATGTGCGAATGGTCAGTTATGTCTAAAGTATCCAAAATGACCCTCATAGGTCAAAACTGATGGAATGAGGTCAAAATAATTTTGAGATGTTCAATTTAAAGGATTAACACACCCCAATGTTAGGTGTCGCAACACACCCTTGTAACGATTCAGGTAACGTTCGAAGTATTTGGGGGTAAAATGATCTGATGTCATTGGTCATTTTAAGGGCCATAAGTGGCCAAAATAACCATAAGCTATTGAATAGGGCCAATAAGACTGATATATTTGGAATCTGCATACAATTCTACACAAGATGGATTTTTGAACGCATTTGCATTTTATATTGGGAAGAAAATAAAACACGCTATGAGACCTCAAATTCCTGCCTACATGTATATGTGCACTTTATGCAAAACTTCATAAAGGGTCAGTTATGTATAAAGTACCCCAAATGACCCTCATCGGTCAAAACTGACGGAATAAATTACATGAGGTTGATGGTTATGATCCAGCGCACATTTTGAAAATAAATGTGGATTTCTAAAAACATCCAGTCGTAGCTCTGATCAATATTTGTAACACATTTCGGCCAAAAAATCATGAAAATTGTCATTTTTTGCCAAATTATGGCCAAAATGACCACTGCTATTGTGATTTGGCAAATGAAAGCACTTTATCTGGAATCTGTGTGCATTTTTACTTAAGATAGACCCTTTTAATTGCATGTGGCTACAAAAGCAGTCTGTTAAGGGACCATTTTCCAAAGAGTGGTCAAAATGGTCACTTTTGGCCAAAATTTTGCCAAAATGACCAAAATGGCGTGAGTACGGTCAATAAGAGTGGCATTTTTGGAATCAGCGCACAATTTTACCCCGGATAAGCTTGTCAAACCTTCCCCACCAAAAATTCTGAATAAAGCCCCCTGGCTCCTAGACTAAATTAGGGCCTCCTTGCCTGAACCACAGAATGTTAATGGAATTCCACGTGTTCAGGGAGGAATGAAACTTCATTTCACATGAAAATGATGAGAAAATAAGAATATTTAATTTTTCATATTATAAAATGCAAAAGAAATAGTGAGTGAGTGATGTCATCAGTTCCCTCATTTGCATACCGACCGAGATGTGCATAATTATAACCGTTTTGTGAAGTAAAGCGAAACTTTAAAATGTCTTAACTTTCTTATTTTACATCCGATTTTGATGAAATTTTCAGCGTTGTGCTTGTTGTATTTTTCTCTTTTTATTCCAATCAAGTTGTTGTTGGGGTGGACTTGTCCCTTAAGAAAGTGAGTTAACTATCATCAGCTCAAACACTGAAAGGTATCATATAGGCACAAAATGACGAAACATCCAATCATTACACATTAGAATATTTCAAAATCATAATCGGAATCTTGCACCTTTCTTCTCATTGGGTGTTTGGTCCATGTTACTTTGTGGAAAGAAAATTGAACTTAAAGGGATGGTCCAGGCCGAAGATATTTATATCTTAATGATAAAAATCACAAAGCAAAATGATGAAAATTTTATCAAAATCGGATAACAAACAACGAAGTTATTGAATTTTAAAGATTTTCATTATTTCGGTGAAACAAAATATTTATAAATTTCAAAATTCAATAACTTCGTTTTTTGTTGTCCGATTTTGATGAAATTTTCAGCATTTTGCTCTGTAAATATTACTCTATCTATTTATATATAAATATTTCTAGCCCGGACCATCCTTTTAAGGGGAAGGATCATTGAAGGGGGTCGAACATGTGGAGGCGAAAACTCGATAGGGGTTGGAATAATAATTTTGCGATTTTCATATTTTACCATAAAACATCATGAATAGGGTACAGAAGAGAAAAACCTTTGAGTGTATATCAGTGAAACTTCAAAACTTTGTTACTTTTGTATTAAACCAATGGCGTACATGTTGTAAGCACGGCGATTGTTGCAACTGAGCAAAAAATGTGTTAATTTAGCGAAGCTGGCAAAACAGAATACGCAATCATTATGCGGTGAAGAGCAAGAGGTATACAACGATTATAATGAGTAAGCGTATAGTGATAGACCAAGCAAGAGAATTTTTATTTTTACCTCTGAATACAAGCATTTTAAAACTACTAAAACGGTATAATGGCTACATCAGTAACTATCATTTTACTTTTTTTGTCGTCCCTTTGTCCCAGGAGTATGCAAGTAATTTAAATTTAAAACATTTTGCTAGCTCAATAAGGCAAGCAGAAAGTCGGATTAAAAACAACGTTCAAGTCAACAAAGTTGCATGATTTAGAGACAAATCAAACGTATAACACTGAAAATTTAATCAAAACTGAATAAATAATGACACTTAAGTTTCACTTATTTTGTAAACAGTGATATCGAAAAAAAAATCACTTTTTCGTTTGCATTTTATATGAAAATGTATACCGCGAGGGGCCAAAGAATGCTTGAAATCGTTTTTCATAGAGAAATTCCTTTTGGGGCCGCGTTGAATGTCCCTCTTAATGTTGAGATACTGAGCTAAATTATTGAATTACCAGATATCAGTGGCGTTATGCTTTAGATCAATGTCAAAACATATCTAACATTACAATCAATGAACACATTAAAAAAATCATTACTTACCAACTTTTTAAAGTTGTATCTGAATCTCTCCTCCTCTGAAACTCGATAAAATGACTGATATAATTATGTTTCCAGAAAGAAACGGTGGTGCTGAAGATTGAAAAAAACCTGATTCAATAAGAATGGATCTCTGTGGTGATTGACTCAATCATTATACACTCTACGATGGCGATGCGAGAATGGTGAGCAACCGGGAATACTGCACAGAAGGTCCAGAAAGTAATTAGACGATATCAGATAGCCGATACAAGCTACCATCACATTCCAACATTGTATGTTGTTTAGATTAACTTTGATTGCTATACTACTGCTAATGCGATAACGGGTGGACTAGGTATGGACTTTCTTTGTCAGTGTGTTACGAATCTCCCATACTTCATATCCACGAATACACCAGAAGCATTGTGAGAAAAAATAAAATATGTCCAAAATTTTAATGTTGTTTCTGGTGCCTGAGAAGAAGGAATTGTTTTATTAGGGAATAGAAGTCAGACGAAAAAGCTATTAAAGAACAATTTGACTTTCCCGTCTCATTCGGCATACTTCCTCCCTTAATCCTCCACCATGGTGGGGGGGGGGGTCTTCTATTTGGCAACCATTCAATATGACTATTTTCGCCATCGTTATACCATATTATTCACGTTTGTTTTTTTGAAGAAAAAAAATGATTTCAAATATCTCTTTCTTTCTTCTCTTTTTCTTTTCTCTTCTTTTTCTTTTCATTTTTTATATAGCCTATAGGCTATATTAGTCTTTTTTATAGTCTAGGCTATCTTGGCCTTTATACAAGGCCATGTGCCAATTATGATGTTTACATCCAACTGAAAACAAATTATAGTCGAAATTAGCCTGGTTGATGCTGGCGTTGGAAAATATGCCCAGTCGCTCGCCGTCGCGTTCTCACTACTCGGGGTCTCACCAAGTCTTCTTCTTCTATCTTGTGATGTTCGTAACCAGCCAAAAAGTTACTGAGAAATCTCTCCTCAATGGTAGGGGAGACCAGGGGCTTGAATATTTGACAAGCAAAAAAAAAAAAACAAAAAAACAAAGGTTGACGTCTAAAAGGTAAGGTAATCTCGTCCAAAATACAGATGTTATTTCGATTTTAAATGATGTAATTCTTTCCATCATAAAAGACCAAACATGGTAGGGGGACATTTGATGTGATGTTTCTCCCCTACTATTTTGGGTAGAAGGTTACGTCCCCTGTCCCCCTGGGATTTCTGCCCATGGTTTTTTTGTCCACTGCTTTAATTTGGAGCCTTCTTTGAGATGAAAAGCTTATTTCCCTTCATCCTTTTTTTTACATTTTAATTCTTTTAATTCTGCTAGTCTGCAGGTACAGACCCCGCCAGTGAAACTTTGATCAACCAGTGTGTCTCCACGCAAAGACTAGCAGGGCCATCAGTACAAAAGGCTTGTCTGAGTAGACTGTGCATTCAGACCCTTAACTCGAGTGAAGGGTTTGCACAGTAGACTAAAATATAGCCAAGTCACGAGGCTTTGTCAAAAGGCTAAGGCTATATATTTTTTTTCTCTCTCTCCCGTACACCATTACTGTCTCGCTCACCCAGTCAACCTTTTTCATCGCAATAGTACCCTCACCCACATACTCCAATATTATTTTTTCATGTTT
This sequence comes from Lytechinus variegatus, assembly GCF_018143015.1. Taxonomy (NCBI): domain Eukaryota; kingdom Metazoa; phylum Echinodermata; class Echinoidea; order Temnopleuroida; family Toxopneustidae; genus Lytechinus; species Lytechinus variegatus. Next base: position 77,613,058 of record NC_054741.1, on the reverse strand, counting down.
TTGTTCGCGTTCCCATTTCCTTATAACTCCAACCTTTTTTTTATTCGCATAAAATAAAGCCGATTGAAGACCATATCCACCATACCTTTTCAATGTTTGTTTCAACGGATAGGCCGACCTAAACTTGTTACGGTTACTGCAAAATATTGGTGGATCAACCGCAAAACACGCGCCAAAAGGTCGACAAAAAGTTTTAACGAAGCCTAAACCGAGTCCTATGATAGTAACACATCCTTTTGTGATTATAAAAGTGCATATAGAATATCCTACTTTTTAGGTTTAAGTCTTAAAAAAATCAGTTCTCAGGTCATATTCGTATGTTCATAAAATGCCCCAGTCTTCAACCGAACCGAAAATGAAGGATTATACTTACCAGAAAAAACAATTGAAAAAAAAGTCTTCAGGTTCAAAAGTTGTGACTCGTCAGGGGGGGGGGGCAGGTATACGTCCCCTGCGTGTGTTGTGACTCGTCAGGCAGTCTGCCCCCCCCCCGCCCCACGTTAGGTGCTGAGAAGTGTTAAGTGCTCAGAACTGAAGTATGTTAGCTTTATTTCTACAACAGGACTCTTTTTATGATGATAATGATAAGCTTAGGGCATACCAAAATTCAGAGCAAAGAAAACAAAAATGATGGTCATCAACTCATCATGCACGACAATCAATATCATAGGTTCATGATCATCTTGTACTCCATCCGAGAAATACAAAACGGGTTTGGTTAATTCGTTATTCCGAAGGTTCGTTCGTCCGAAAATAGTCTTTGGCGAAGCCAGGAAAACCGGAAGGGCAAGCGTGGTGGTGGGGGGGGGGGTGAGAGTAGGTGTAGAAACACCATTGCTGTTCAATATTTATGTGGATGGGAAGGCAGGAATGGCGGAACGTATTTTCGTTTTTTTTTTTTTTGGGGGGGGGCAAAGCAAAAAAGGACACTATTATATGTCAAAATGTTGATGCAAACGGATATTTTCACCATGAGATTATGATTTGCGTGAAGTCGTTGTGTGTTTTGTAGTAATGAAGTTGAGCAAAGCATTTTTGAAGGGATTTCTGATTATAATATTTAGGCTTTATTTTTCCGCGAGAGAGCGTAGCGAGGGAGAGTTTTAAAAAATTCAAATCTGAATTTGTAAAACTCGCATTTTAGTTATGGCGCTAATTACTGTTAAAATAGCATCCTTGCGAGCGCGAATCGCAAGTTCAAACTTTAGACATTTTAATAAAAAAATGAGAATTAAACAGTCCGAGCAGTTTTTGTAATCTTATATACGTGCATGTAAACCCCGGGGGGGGGGGCACTTCCATTCACGAGTGGATACCATGCGCGACCATGGGGTCTCGAAAAGCACCCTAAACACGTAATTTCCATATCCTGAAAATGCACCCCTTAACAAGTATTGGCGTGTAAAACCCCATCCTTAACAAGTATTAGAAACAAAACAATACTCTTAACAAATATTCCCCGAAATGAACCCCTAAACAAGTACAGGAATGTTTTATTGTTACGGGTCCTTCGGTCGTCAGCTTTACCTTATTTGGTTTAGTGCGATCCCACCTTCTACATGGACTCTAAACACGAATTGTTGGGGCAAAAAGGACATCCTTTATAAAACATTTTAATTTTGTTTTATCATCCCCGCAAATTCGACCCTAAACACGTAATTTTTGTAGCGAAATTTGTGTTTTTGACACCCTTATCACGTTACGTATGTAACGTGCTCTATCGTAAAAAGGACATCCTTTTTACGTGCTTTTTTGGTCGCGCATGGTATCCACTCGTCAATGTAAGTGGCCCCCCGGGATGTAAACTAACGCGAGCGCGAAGCGTAAGCTGAAATTTGTAATATATTGACCAGGAAAAGGAACCTGTTAAGGAATGGATTCAGTGACTCATGAATAGGATACATATTTTGTCAATCAAATAATTCGAGAGCGAAGTGTGAGCCAATTTTTATCTATGGTTTTCTTACCTGTAATGTATTAGGGCCTGTACTTCAAAAGAGGGTATTTCATTTCGAAAAAGGGGCACACTTCATTTTGAAAATTTATTCTTCCAACGTGGAATTTTTTAGGGAGGGGCAAGTGCCCCCTGCCCAGGTTCGCCGCCCCTGTGGGAAGGGGCTGATCTATCGTTACCAGGGGCGTTTACGCATTATACGCAGGATTCTCTTGGAGGGGTGACCATAGGCTTATGAGACTAGTTCATGTAGCTGTTTATCCCTTATTGCCAGACCTGTACATTTTGCTAGGGAGTTGATGCATGCGGTCCATGTTCAATATTTCTACTTCAAGATCAATTCGTGATTAACGTTTACCACTAACAAACCTAAAAAAAAAAAACACACTCTGCGGGGAGGGAGGGGTGTTTACAGTGGCGTACCGTGGGTCACGGCATTCGGGGGCACCAGCAAAAATTGTGAGTCACTTAGTGAGCGCGCGAAGCGCGCCCAGTTGCCAAGTATACTGAGCTAATAGAGACATTTTAAGGACAGTGCCATCAAACGGATATGTATTTGACTGGTCAATAACACACAGCACCCCTTAGGAAAGCACCCTAGCATCCCCGCTTCCTTTAGGGCCATGATATTATAAACGTCCTGTTTTCAATATACATGTAGATACCTTTTGCTTTTAACGCATGCTTACCATTTTCTATACAGATGTTAATAATAATTATGTACCTGTATAAATCACAATAATTTACGTTTTTTTCTTATACATGTCAGATATTTATATTGTATAGATGTGAGCCGATATAGAGTCAATAAAATCTTTTTATTTTTTCTTAAATATTAGTCACCATGATCGTACTTGTCATGCAGTATGATTCATGATAAATATTACGATGCAATTGTTCGACCAAAAATTATTGGGGGAATATGATAACACGTACAGGCCACCCCCTCACTTGAAATAGTTGGGGGATATCCCCCGACACCCAGATTATGAAAGGTAGAAAATTTTCATTGTAATATTTCGAGGATGAAATGCTTAACAGAGGTTGCATCACTAGCCACGATAAGAAAAGCTAATGTGGTTTAATTTCGTAAACTATCATATTTAAAAAAAATCTTATTCAGATCGAAGTACAAAACCAGCGTTGGTCTTTGTCGTCGCATGGATAACCGCATGTAGTTCCATATGCCCACCCTTGCCCACACTACCATGAAGTTGTCTTTATTTCTGTATTTGTCTATGTATTTCCAACACTTTCTCTATTTCTGTTATTATTTTATTCGGCACTTAATCAAAAACAAGACAGCATGTACAATACAAGATTAAGAAATGGTGTTGAGCGATATTTCTGCAATTGTCTTCATTTCATGAGTTTGTCTATATTTATGTTGCTAGATTTAGTTTTGCCTTCTCGTATTAATTTTTGTGTTTGGTTATTTTTGACATATTTATATTATTTCTCAAACTTTTAATTTTGGCCCTTTTAGCCGTCCATGCGCGCATTGGCGGCGGAAGCCACAAATTTTAGGAGGGGACAACCCAAAAAATTTTGCAAGGAAAAAAAAAAGGTTTTCAACCCAAAATTTTAAGAGGAGACGTAGGAAAATAAATTGACAAGCAAAAAAAAAAAAAAAAAAAAAAAAAAAAAAAAAAAAAAAAAAAAAAAAGGTCATCAACAACAAATTTAGGGGGGGGGGGGGGGGGGGACCGTCCCCCCTCCTCAAATTTAGGGGGGGACACGTCCCCCCTGTCCCCCCCGCTTCCGCCGCCTATGCATGCGCGCCATGTATTTAACGTGTACCGTGTACTTTTTGCTTTGCATTTGGTGAATCCTCGTAAATACTCCACCGGCCGCGCCCAGCAACAGATTGACCCGTGGGAAAGTAATGTGAAACTATGCAGAATGTTGGTTTTATCTGACATCAGCATTTCAACTTCGTGCCTTTCCCTTGCAGGATTTTTCTGCCTTAATAAGGCTGTCAACTATTTACCTTCACCTGAAAAGTATGCCGACAAGAGCCGTCATAAATGGCGAAATGCACTGTGCTCTTTTATCCACGCGCTGATCGTGGGGATCTTCGGCACTTACTGGTAAGTTCGTACCGGTACGCCCGAAACTCCGGCAGCCGGCAGGGTAAAGCCAGGTAACATTTCAGCTGAGCGAGATTGTGGGCGAGAAATCTTCAACATTTTCTTGAAATTTTGGCGAAAATAACATGTATTGTGATTTAAGTGCTGCAATGTTTGTTTGTTGTAAATCTTTTTATGGAGATTTCAAGCTTTGGTATGCTTTAATTTTCACACAATTTTTTATTGCTAATAAAATGCTAAAAAGTAAAACAAAGTACAATTTTAAGTAAAAATTTAACCTAACTTAGAAGTAGGAATATTAGGCCCCTAGACTAGGCGGGCCTAGATCTAGGCCTAAGTTTGAGGTTAAAAAAAAAGGAGAGGGGGGGGGGCATTTCTGTCCACTTAAAAAATTGCTTAAGAAAAAAGTTTGAATATCTTTTATAAATTTACTTAACAATCAATTGTCAATTTTTGTCATATAGATATCTAGTCAGAGAAAATCAATTATTGCATTGAAAACTATTCTACCATTGAGGAAAAGGCTAGTGTCAGATGTTTCAATCTAGAAACAAAGATTATCATTTGGTCAGTAACAACTGGCATAAAGATCAAGTTGTATATGTGCGTAGTTTTGGTATTGCATATGGATATGACTTTGGGTTTTTCCATATTGGTCGTTGAAAGATATAAAGATATTGATAGAGTCGTTGTTAACTCAATTCTAATTTCAGGATTAATGACTGATTATTTATGTTTCATATACATCATACCCAAATAAGATCGAACTAAACAAAGCTAGTAATCGTGAGTGTACAGATGTTAAGATCACGTGTTACATTATACATACTGTAGGTGTCAAGCGTCCTATTCCCGTAGTTATTCAGAGTACTTAATATTATTTCTGATAATTTTATGAATAGAATACTAAGTATTAATTCTGAGAGTACTGAATATTCTGAAATTTTATGAATACAATGTAACTAGAATATTAATTCTGATATTAAGATGACAATGCAGGGTGCTGCATAACTTTTTAGAAGCACTTGCCCAGTTGGGAAAGGAAATTTTTAAATAGTTGGAATATACTTGCCCAAAAATCTTATTTCACTTGCCCCCCCCCAAAAAAAATGAATAAAATAGTTCTAGAGTACTTCTTGAAAAGATTTTATAAACCATTGACCCTTTTCTCTCTTTTGACATGTACTGATCTATCTTGTTATTGCATTGCTTTTTCCAAAGTGATTTTATCTTGCCTGCCATGATCAAAATTAGGGTCAATATCATTACATATCGACCCTACTTTTGGTCTGAGAATGTTGCTTGCCCAATTCAGGGAAATAGTTTTGGTCTTTACCTCAAAACACTTGCACGAATCTAACTTTTACTTGCCCCGGGCAAACGGGCAAGTGTTTATGTAGCACCTTGCAGTGTAATCAGAATGATTATACCACATGTAAATAATCAATGAAATGTAAATTCCAATATTACCAATCAGAAAGCATTTGTAAACAACTTGTAAATAATTTAATTGTCTGTGCAGTCATTCACATATTTTATTAAGGATATACACTCAGCAAAAAAAGTTCTTGGACAAAGTTAAAATATTCCATATAGATGTTTAATTAAAGGCAAACCACCCCTGCATGACTGTTCACATGAAAATGTTATGTCATACTGGAAGAGGAATATTGTCTGGTCATGTTGACATACAATAATTAGCTTTTAATCAAATATCTATATGGAATATGTTAACTTTTATAAGTGTCCAAGAACTTTTTTTGTCGAGTGTACATATGTAGACTAAAGTAAACTCAGTTAGATGAAGCTTAATTCTTTTTTAGAGTATTGACACTGTATTCTATGGTCAATTTTGTTAACAAAGGTGTTAGTCTTTCAGACTTGTTTTCACTTCGCTCTATTCTCAGACTGCAGGGATGAGGTTAAAGTTTCCGGTAGGTTGGTAGGCATTAATGTAAAGAAGGGTACTATGTGAGTCTATTCTTGAACTTGTGATGATTAGAGATATTTATGGATTTCTGAGGCTTTTCATCACAGAATGTTGGATACTGTTACAAACTTCACACCGACAAAGTGAGTGGAAGTTTTGTAGGGGCTGTAAGGCTGGTAAACAAGGCCCATTGAGAGGGTGATAGGATAAGGATATTTCTGGAGATTGGTGTGTTGTATTGGGTTAGTGACATTGGAAGGAGAAAATTTTTTTAGTAACTGCTGGCAATTTAGATAGGATTACTCACACAAGTCAGAGCGACAGAAAAGAACCATTGGTCTGAGAAGCTTTATGGAGAGTATATTACCATCTTAAGTTGAAACAACTCTTAGAGAGAACACAACTCTACAGAGTATAAAAATTTTCAGCATTTTACGAGTTTGCTTTTTTCTTCTCATTCAAATCAACTTTATTTGCTAGGATGGACTCGCCCTTTAGAGATGACCCATCCCAGTTTACAATTATTGCATAATATTGCCATTGGAGAGATATGTGATTAATGAATACCACCACATTGTCTTTTCTGTTATAGCTTCTTCTCCAACCCAGAGCTACAAGAAGACTTGGTAAATGGCTACACATTAAGCTCTGAAATTATCATCGCTTTTACCGGAGGTAAGAATCACCTCTCCCCAGTTCCATTGCTCCCTCTCTGCCCCCCTTCCCTCCATTCTGTCTTTCATCTCAAGTCCTGGCTGTCCCCCTCACCCTTCCCACTTTCTTCCAAATACCAACACTGCATTCTTGATTCTTTTGAAGACAGTACGAGTAAGCTGTTGCAAGTCAATTATATCCAGGCATTAATTTTCAATTTTTTTTTGAAAGTCCATGTTAAAAAAAAAAGTTATAAAACATGGGAGCACAAAGGTATTGATTTTCTCTAAATTAATGCAAAGTTAGAAGAGGAAAAAAGGTTTAAAGGACAAGTCCACCCCAACAAAAACTTGATTTGAATAAAAAGAGAAAAAATCAACAAGCATAACACTGAAAATTGCATCATAATTGGATGTAAAATAAGAAAGTTATGGCATTTTAAAGTTTTGCTTCATTTCACAAAACAGTTATATGCACATCTCGGTTGGTATGCCAGGCCTGGGTATGCAAATGAGGAACTGGTGACATTACTCACTATTTCATTTGTATTTTAGTATATGAAATATTTTATTTTCTCGTCATAGTCATGTGAAATGAAGTTTCATTCCTCCCTGAACATGTGGAATTCTATTATTTTAACATTTTGTGCTTCAGGCAAGGAGGTCCTAATCGTCAAATTTGTAAAAATTTAAATATTGTATAATTAAAACAATAAAAAACAAAAGAAATAGTGAGCGACATCGACTCTCTCATTTGGATGTTACTGGCTCGTTCATAAAACTATTTTGTTAAAAATAAGCGAAACTTTGAAATGTCATAACTTTCTTATTTTACATCCGATTTTGATTTTCAGCATTGTACTTGTCTGATTTTGCTCTATTGATTCAAATTAACATTATTCTGAGGTGAACTTGACCTTTAACAATGGACAATTCTAGAAGTTTTTTTAATTTCGTAGTTCTTTAATTGTTATGGTACATATTTTGTGAGTACCCTCAAATTTCTTATGGTAACAGAAGAAATAAAAAGTGTTCAATGTTTCTCAGAAAGAAGGACATTTAAAGTCATAATGGTTGATTCTTCTTACACATAGATTTGTTTGATGCTTGTCTCATAATGTACATTATTAATGCAAAATGCTGAAATTCCAAATATGTAGATTCATTTTTTTCTAAAATGAATTCAGGTACTACTTTATACTTAGCTTAAAAATTGTTTTCTTTGATTTTTAATACAGGATACTTTGCATACGATCTTCTTGATTTGATGGCTCATAATGCTTTCTCAAATGCTTGGCCACTTTACACACACCATCTTGTGGTAAGTAAATCAAGAAAAACTACTTTTCTGTAATCACAATATTTCAATAATATCACAGCAAAAATTGAAAATAAAGGACATAACAAAAGAACTCCTTTAAGAGAGGCATGGAAGTCATGAGTTGCAGGTCACATGATCAAGGTAAAATATCATTTAGACCATAATTTTGTATCAATATCAAAACTGTAATCAAGGTTCAGATCAAGATTTTTTTTAAGATAAGTTTGCAATTATAAGAAACTGTATTTTTAGACTTATAAAATGGTTATCAGGTTGCAGCAAATGGACAAATGTAATTTCAGGTCACTGGACAAACGTCAATAAACATTTCCATTATCTAATGAATGGGGATATTTTTGTTTCTCTTTTTAAAAAAACTATTTTGTACAAAAGACGTCGCTGTTTAAATAACTTTGTTTTACCCCCGACAAACAAAGTTTGAAGGGGATATATATAGGAATCAGTGTACAGTCAGGCTGTCTGTTGCAATTCTTGCGCATCGAAGTACTTCCTCAGTTTTAAACCAATTCTCATGAAACTTGGCACACATATTGGTTTTGAGGTAAAGATGTGCAAGGCATACTTTTCCATGTGTTGGAAATCATGTTGCCATGGTGACGATGTATTATATGGCAAAAATTTGGCAAAAATCTTGCAGTTGGAACTACATGTACTTCATCTGTTTTTAACCAATTCTCATGATATTTAGCTCACACATTGGTCTTGGAGTAATACTAGTCAAGACCTGTTTTCCCTGTGTTGGAAACTGTTGCCATGGTAACGGCGTACGGCCGGGTTGTAGTTTCCGCTGAATACAGGGTATAAAAGATGAGTTTTCAATGTACGTTATTATGTTTTCCTTTTTTGTGACTGTCACTCTCCCAGAGTGTGTTCATCCACTATTGATCATGAAGGGCCTACAATGTGCATGATTGATGCAAGCATGAGTGAACATCTTTTGATGCAAATTGTTCAAACGTTCAAATCATGATTTATATGACTACTCCCCTGGGGTGTATTCAACTATTAAATAGATACAATCAATACATACATGTATTGTACTCTGGATACTCATTTTAACGATGCAGAACTTGAACTTGTTTGCGAGGTCTTGCATTAGTTTTGCATCTAAAGTAAAAGAGATTGGAAGGTTGTGTACACCATAATTCAAATTATGTATCCCATTCTATGTACTAATTTGTTAGCATTATTTCCAAAATGTCTGTTCATATGTGTCTCAGAATACTGCAATTTCGCCACAACTTGTGGTAATTTTAGGGAGTTGTATGAACCGAGATCAGTCTGAAAAGTAGTCTGCATTTCTGTTGGTCACTTTGGAAATGATTACTTAACAATAGTTTGTTTTTTTTACTCAAAATAAAATGATTTGAACAACTTGATATCATCAAAACATGAATAAATCATTCATATCTACTCAGAACAATCAAAATCAAGTCAATAAAATCAGGTTAATCTTGCAAAACCAAAGATTTACATGTAGCTTATAAAATTTTCCCTGTAAAATTTTTCGTTGTTGATAATAATACTAAGTTATTGTTTTTTATGTCAAAATCCAACAGTGTTTTTAGAGGACAGTTTTCTAATAAAATATAAGAGTACATGTTACAAGTAAAGGTTTATTGGCAGTTGTAGGCCTACATATTGCTCTCCAACACCAACAATTTGTTCATACCTATCCATAAGCAATGGCACTTCGGAACAAAAAAAAAATATGTAAAAATTGAAAAAGAGGAAAGAGAAAAGAGAAACCCTAACTTCTAAGCCTGAATTCCATCAGAGATTTTTGTCAGGATGGGTTTGAACCAAGGCCTGTTCAGACCTTCTGTATACGATTATGTTTCATTCAGCCAGTACACTGAGAAAGGTTCAGTAATACATGTACATGTATTGAAAATTTATGCAGACTCTTGGCAAAAGGACACTGAATCATGGCAACAACCATAAATTTAGTGCCCTTTGCCAAAAATGAGCATTTATTTGTGTACATTCCTCCATGAATGTGTTGATTGAGTGCAATAACATAAAATCTGCATTGTCCTTGGTAACTAATAGTTAAAGTTATTAAGACGTAGACATTTTTCTGTACTGAAGACAACAACTTTCACAGGACAACAACTAAAAACGTCTTGTCAATGGAAATATAGGGACATCGTCTTACTGAAATTAATAAAGATAGTGATCTTCATGTAGACTAAAATATTTACGGCTTACTATAAAATACAAATTTGGATCAAAAGGAAACTTCAGAGAGTGATATGTTGTTATACAGAGGTCAAGCTGAATATTTTCCACTTCCAACTGTTATTCTTGAAAGCAGTACATTGTGTGGAGCTTACTTGAGTGTCAATGAACCCATACATGTATTATTTTTTTTACCATTATTTCATTAATAAAGCAATCATAATTCCTGTGCAAAATCTATCATACTCTTCAGCCTTAGTATTCCCTGGCCAACCGTGCATTATGGGTATACAGTACAATGATTGTAAAGACACTCCTTTGTTAAACTCCTACGCAAAAATGTCTCTATTTCATTAACCCCCCCCCCCCCCCCCCCGCATTTCCAAGTCAAACAGAAGCCTATGATTACTTTGTGACTACATGTACAGTACATGTACATGTATTTAAAAGAGCATGTGAACTTTGACTTCTAATCTATGTTATTAAAAAAATCCAAGCAGTACACAATTACATGTATTTACATTGGCATTACAGAAATATGAGAATTTTCAAGTTCATAAGGAACCCTTTGTAGTTTGTACCTTCTTCAAAATTTCATACCCCTTCTGTTTTTCACACTTTATTTTACATTGTTTAATTTGTACATATTTTTGGATACATGTAGATACATATTCAATATGTTTATGTACAGCCAGTTCTTAACATTTCCGTTATATGGGTTTAGTAAACAGTATATATGAACACATTCCTGAAATAATATATTCTCCTACATGTAAATACTTGGATACCATATATATGTACATGTTTTATATTTTTACGTTTAGATAATCAGGAGGTATTCTTTAATGTGAAATTTGATTTGTGCCAAAGTGAGGCATGACTGCATTTAATCAATTCAGACATCAATGAAGTCATAATTCTAAAATAGTTGCAGTGAAATCCAATTCAAAAGACCTTTTCAATGATTAACTTGACAATTGTTTATTAATGAAGACTTTTTAGTACCTACTCTCAAGTTTCATTAAAGGTCAAGTCCACCCCAGAAAAATGTTGATAAATAGAGAAATCAAACTAGAGTAACACTTGCATTTTCATCAAAATCGGATGTAAAATAAGAAAGTTATGACATTTTAAAACTTTCACTTATTTTTCACATAACAGTGATATGCACAATTCAGTGACATGCAAATTAGATGGTCATGATGTCCTTTACTCACTATTTATTTTGTTTTTTTCTCTTTTTATTCAAATCAACTTTTTGTTGGGGTGGATTGTTCCATGATGTTTACTGTAAATCATGTATTATTATGACATAATTGGCATCTGGTTTCAATCATTGCAGCCATGCCTTAATTTGGAGCATATCAGATTTCACAATTACGAATACCTTTTGATTATCCAAGTGTAAACATATGCTACATAAATATGGCATCAAATTATTTGAGAAAAAGTACTCTTTTAGACAAATGTGCAATAGGTTTATGTTCATGGCATCAGGCAATTTTATTAGTTTTTTTTTTTTTTTGGGGGGTCAATTTTTGCGGCTCCATTTGCAATGTTTATTGGATAATTTTGCCCTGGTTTAACATGTTTCGCATTGCTCTATATCATCTTGAACTATACTGCTTGAAACAATGTACATGTAGTACAAGTTATTGCATTTCGGCTATGTGAGATCCCTAAAGATGTAAGAGATTTTAGCATCCTGTTCATATGATTTTTTTAAATTTGGTTTTCTTTTTCCTCTTTCATGTTACAGGTACTCTTTCTGTGCTTCACGATCCTCTCTCTCCGCCAGCTGTATGCCACCATAAACATTGCTATGATCCTGGAGCTCAACTCTATCTTTCTCCATGGCAGACAGCTCCTTCTGATGTGTGGCTTCAGCAAGCAAGATATGGCATACCGGATCAATGCCTTCCTGAATATCTTCACCTATGTGGTCTGTCGAATGGGCTCCATGGGCTTCCTCTGCATCTGGGTCATTGTGACGGAGCAGGCTGTTCCACCAATCATACGCAAGACTGGACCATACACATTAGGTGCCATCTTTATCATCAACCTGGTTTTATTCTACAGACTAATAGCAAGTGATTTTGGAAAGAAGAGCAGCTCTTCTTCGAAACAAGACGTTGACATCATGGATTCATAGCATCTATTCACTTTGTTATCACCAGCATGGCTTCCATATTTTTCACATTATGTTCTAGTGTGAGAATTTGTGTATGCAGTTTTGATACCACTTTCTACAGTTAGTGGTAGTTTCCACATGTATTTTGTTTTTCCTTTTTTTGTTCTTGCAAAACCTAAAGGAGGGATCGACTGTAACTTTGTCCAAGTGTGCATTTGGGAATGACAGTAATTCAAGTAGATTTGGAGCATATACATGTACATGTATATGCAGTTCAAAGGTTGAATGTCAGCATGGTCTTTATTGAAATACCTTGTTATTGCGATACATTAAGAAATGCGTGAGAGATCAACTTTATATGGATCCTGTATTTATGTAAATGTATAATGATGGTAATATGATCTAATGAAAGTTCAATTCAATTTGAGTTCATTTCAATTTATTTATTCAACCATCATCAGGTACAAACAATTACATAAATACATATGACAATAGAATGATGGATTGGTGACCCCAGAGAAAGCAGAGCTTATAAAAAAGGGACCACTGAAAATATACAATAAATGATTATCATTATGCTAAGTACACCGATGCAAAGTTTGAAGTCAATATCCTAGAGGTTGTTGTAAACCTGAAAACTTTTCTTTCTCACTGTAACAGAAGAACCATTAGAAATCAATGTCAACTTGAACTCCTGTAAGCACATATCAATGAAGAGTGTGATTAGATTGAGGGTCACTAGGTCATATGCAAAAGGCAGAGGCTTTTACATGTACATGAAATAAAATTGACATGCATAGTGGTATTCAGAGGTCACACGATTGAAGGTCAAAGGTCACAGAGATTATTTATTTGAAGAAAAAAGGACAAGTTATAGTTGTATATTTCTAATAAGGCAAAAGCAATTGCCTGTAGTCAATTTTGTCTTCATTTTGTCAGAGCTTCCAATATCAAGTCGCAAGTATTATTCATTTTTTATATTTCAGTTCCTTTTCTGGAAGAGGCTTTTTTTATGAATACATGTGCATGTATGTGGTAATAGTTTTGGGATTATGTTTTTAGTCTTGATAGTGCAGTATTCAATCTTTCTCTGTTTATTTTTAATTTGTGGTTTAAGACTTAAAGTTGCTATGTACATGCAGAATGTTATACTTTTATTTTCCTAACAGTTTTTTTTTCTTCTATGATTAACTACTTCCATTTTGATTTTATTCATTTGATGTTGAATATCCAAACTGTTTGAAGTGGTGCTCAATTACGATAATGTTTTGTCTTTCCATAATTAAAAACATATATATATCCCACAGGTAGTGATAATCAATTTGACTTCTGCATGCATTTGCTTTGCATGCATAATATTATTTTCTTTGCATTTTCAGCTTTGAGAGTAAACATTTAATGTTTTCAGTAGTTTAATCATTGATCAATCCAAAGAAATTTATTATCAGGTGTATTTTTGAAGCATATTTATCATTGGGTGAATTTCCCCTTTTTGTATACTGAAGTCTGAAGATGGAAAATTTAAAATGTGTTTTTTTTTAATAGTGATATACAAGTGCATGTGCTAATACTTCTTTAAGGAGTCTCCTATTTAGAATTTGTGTTGTTTTTTATTCTGTTTTTTGTACATGTATTTATTGTAGTGATTTTATGAAGCAGAGATAGTACTTTTCAGTCTCTGTATTGTCTAATGCCATATACAGAACCATGGAACACTGCATGGTCAACATATTCGTACGGATTAAACCACAAAGACATTGGTTTATAGTCCAGTGGGTGTGTGATGTAATGGGTTATACATATAGGTCAAGTAACTTTTCTTGCCATGGGCTATACACACACATACAACTGCTTTTGAAACATTGCAGTCAGGATGACTTGTAAATAATTAATTGATGATGGCTATTATTAAAAATTATAATGATGATAATATAGATAGGGTATTCATTTTGTACACACATCCCCTTTACAAGGTGCTGAAAGCACTCCCATGATCTTGCTCTAGCTAAGCTAGGCTGCTAATTTTGATGCTCACAGCCAGGAAAGAATGCCCTGTCACAGTTACTGTAGAGATTTGTAATCAATCGTACATGTAACTCTTGAGTGCACAAAATTTCATATACATGTAATTACAATTGATGTAAAATTTCTTAATTCTTTTTTGCAGGAATGATGAATTACACTTGAGGGTACAAATCTCTTCCCTTTTTTTTACAACCAATCATGATCTTTAATTAAATCAATAAAGATTATATAATTGAAAGATCTGTATTTTTTTATTTGGATAAAAAAGTTAAAGAAAAATGTATTTTACAATGTGTTTGTCATTCACCTATTTGTCATATTGTATTCCATTATTCATATAATCATGCATATATTCAATTCACAATGTTAAGTTTGTCTTTGTAAAATCCAGTTAAGAAGATTTTTTAAATGAAATATTTGTATGAAATTTGTATGAGAGGAACTAATCATGTATCTAAATTTGACAAATGATTGTCAAGATGAAACTGAAAATCCATATTTCATTCTTCAATATAAACAATCTGAAATAGACATACTCTGTAAATTCATTTTACTCAATTGATTGTGGGCCCGGCAACCACTGTGAAATGCCATATCGACGTTCACCATATGTATGGAAGTTTAATGGTAGTAGTGTAGGAGGAAAATCTTAAAAGAATCTGGAATGTTTGATAATTTTATCTCAATTTGTAAAAAGAGTATCAAGTTTAAATACTACAGAGCCGTATGAGCAATAGGTAGGTGTCTTTGAAATGAACTCATGTACCACCGAGGAATAAAAATGATGCTGAAAATTTCTCTGAAATATGAGAATTCATATATCCTTAATCATTTTTTTTGATCTGTCAACTATCCAAAGTCTTTCTATACAACAGGGTTGTACATTACTGTTCCTCATACCACAAGGCAATTCAAGTATCTTTACGCATGTCTAACACAAAGCAAGGCAGTTTGTAAACTAATTTCTTTCAATGCATTAATGCTCTTTCATGTTACTAAGTTGTTGTTTTTTCTATTGGTTTTATTACTGAAGTATTTTTTTAATACATTTCTTCATGTATGCATGAAGAGAGTCTAATAATACCCCACTCTCATCAGCCATGATTTATACTTCTTTGTGGAGGAAAGGAGGTTGCGGTAAACTATTGCAAGGTACAATTCTCTTTCATGTATTCTTGTAATTTTCTTAACTCAGTAACAAGTGAATTCTCTAATTCCTCTAAATCCTCTTTGGTCTGGGGCGGACGTCGGAGGCAGCTTGACCTATGTGTAACACCCTCCTTATTTTAAAGCAAGACTGATGCTGGCTTAGACTGAATCCACCTTAAGTGGTTTAAAGGCGGCATTAGTCCTTCCTCAATTCTGTAAATGGTATGTGTAACACCCCCATATGAATTCAGACCGGCTTAAACAGTGTTAAAAGCAG
This sequence comes from Lytechinus variegatus, assembly GCF_018143015.1. Taxonomy (NCBI): domain Eukaryota; kingdom Metazoa; phylum Echinodermata; class Echinoidea; order Temnopleuroida; family Toxopneustidae; genus Lytechinus; species Lytechinus variegatus. The sequence continues at coordinate 77,597,326 of NC_054741.1, read as the reverse complement.
AAGTTGTGTTATAGCGAACTGTGCAAAAACAGTGCGCGATGTTTATGAAAAGCCGGGTGACACGTATCACATGAATAGGTGACATGGAGCTGGCCCTAGTATAGACACACAATTTTGGCCTCGGGCCATTTGTAACGGAGCATAATGAGCCATGTGTCCATAATACCTCTAAAAGTTATATCATCTACATTAATCTAAAAACATTAAATTGCTTTTTCTTAAGTTTCCATTTAAACAATCTTTAACAAGGTTTTAATTCTCCTTTCGTATTTATATTTTTGTGAAAGTCCTTGATATGTAACTCACGTTAAGAACCGAAATATAACATTTATATGAGGCTGTACTTGCACTGCCACATTTTATGCTTGTGAATAAAATATGTTCTTAATCATCTCTCTGAAACCTTGACAAAATGCAGGTATTGAATTAGCTGAAGGTTAAACAAAACAAAGAAAAAATGCCTTTTGGCTTTTATAATCATGGCCATATTGCAACTGATTGCCATTTATATCATTTTCAAGCCCAAGAACTTACAACCTGCCAATTTCTAATTTGTTTTTTCTCTCGCTCTCTCTCCATCTCTCTCCACCTCTCCCCCTCTCTCTCTTACTGTGATAGACTGCTAGGTTTTTTTTTATCACATTGTCAGTGTGATGTTTTAAAATGTTATGGATTATGTGTGTGATTGAAGAAAGCATATGTGAAGGAATTTACATGGTGTTTCAATATATGTATTATGAGGGTATTGGGATATATTTCTTATCTTCAAAAATATAAGCTGGCTTTGTTTTGTGTGATAAACCTTTACTTCTTTACTTAAAAACAAAGCTAGAATCACAATTCTGTGCTCTGCCATTTCTCCAGAGCTGCTCACAACTAAGTATGTCATTTTATATGTTCTACATCTTATAATCTAACTTGAGGCTGGAGCTTTTGTCTTTTCTGTTACACTAAACAGTATATGTAATAACCACCGGCTCCGCCTCTGTTACAAAGTATACATCTAGCAGATTTTAGTGATCATATTTCAATTAGTGAATTTTCTCATTTTGTGTTATACATATGTGATGGGTGACATTTCTGCCATCATGGCCATTGACTCATTGATGATCAACAAGGGCAAAATAGTATACCTGTACATTGATAATGTTTACACAATTTCATTGCATAAAGCAATGTTATAATTTATTTCAATGTTCAGACATATCACAGAGGCATATCAAATATCATTCATATGTTTTTATTGCATTTCAGCGGTCATTTGACAAGACCTTGTTCAGTATGTGAGTGGAAAATTGGCCAGCTTTATGTAGGATGGTTTCATAAGTACTGCCCTCTTGCTTAAAAAAAAATCCTGTGGAGCGTTTCATAAAGATATACATGTAGTTATAAATGACTTCACAGATAACTGAAATATGGCAAGCCAAATGTGATATTTATCACTTCAAATCATACTTTTGATCATGTGAATGCTTTGGCAAGTTATCTACTGTGTCATTCTCATTTCACAAATCAACCATGTGATACACCCCCATTAATTTAGTCATAAACAACTGAACTGAATTGTGATTATCCTCATAATGTCAATACAATAAGAATTGTATTTATATATGGTGTTTATGAAAAATTGAGTATGAGTTAAAATGATAATTAGGGCACAAGATATGTAGTCTTTACTGTCTCATAAATCATTTCATCTTGATTTGAACCGCCTTTGCCTGTAGATCATATTGTTTAGTTCATTTTTAGTGTTGCAAATTTTATTTGCTACTTTGTTTATTACAATGTCAAAGGTTTGATTTTGAATATCATTTGATATGTTAGATGTAAAATATATTTATTTGAATTCTTTATTGATAGAAGCAGCTGCATTGTGCTTCCTCTTAAACATAGACCTTGAATATTAGTGGCTGTATATTATTTCTTTTTATATTCATTTATTGTCTTCCATACCAAGGAAGTCTTTGGGATATCTCCATATATAACCCTTGTCACATTTTAAATGGATAAAATCCATTTTGTATTTTTATCATATAGTGAAATAAAAAAAAACTACACATGTAAAATTTTATTATCATTTTTCTTCATCAAATTCAGCACTGCTGCCAAAAAAATTGTGTAACTGCCAGAGGTGTTCCACTTTTACTTTTTTTAAACTCGATTTGAAAGACAAAATAAAAAAATTTGGAAGTTTCTCTTCTTTCTGATGTGTCTATTTTGAATTAGTAAGTGGGTAATAGTTGATGTTGGTTCGTAATGCCATTTGAATTAAAATATTATTTCATTGCACTGCAATGAATTTTTTTAAGGACAAAACTTATGTGAGCTCATTAATTTCCTACAAAGGCTATTCTACATGATTGTTTCATTCGAGTATACATCAAATAGTTGTCCTATGTTTGACAAATTCTTTCTATTACAGTATGTTTCAGCTTATTGTTGCTTTAATAGTCTATTGTATAATGAAAATTCTCTAGTCCCAATACAGTGCGCAGTAAACACTGTTCTGACATAGCATCTCTTGTATGAATTTTTGTTTTAGCAATGGTTGTACTGTAATGTTGTTCCTTGATTTGGTTGTGGTAACCTTTGTTATAATATAGTTGATTAAGTTTGGTTGTTTCTATATACCAGTAGGTCTCAATCTTACAAGGTCATATTTTTTTTCTACCAAGCAATTATCAATTGTAAACTCTTGAACATATTTATTATGATATAAATTTGCTCTTTTGGATGATGAAGCAGAGGAAACGCAAAATTAAGTTTGTTAATGATTTATTTCAACTCATTTCTTGCTGAAAGCCATTAGAGCATTTAAGTTTTGATTTGGCATATGGAATGCATTATTCTTTAAATGCACATGGAATTGGATTGAATGCATGATTCTTTAAGTGCACATGGAAGTGGATTTTATTTTACTAGATTATCTAATTTTTTAAAACAAACTAACTCTTGTGTCGTGATGCACATTATTACATGATGAAGTTAAGGGTGCACAATATTTTATATATTGTAATATTTTATGATGATCACTTTTGTAGATAATTGATTAAGAAAGTGGAGATGTTAATGAAGGTAAAGTGCATGTGGTGTTTGATAAATATCGAGTGATAATAATGGTTATATTGCAAATGTAATCATGTGTAAGTAATAAGGAAGTTGATTAGTAGACATTGTACATGCAGTTATGCAGTCACAGTTAGTATTAATTTACTTTATGTGTTTACTTTGTGTTTGCTTATTATCATGTATAGTATTCCTTCCCCATCTCATATGGTCATTCAATTGGCTGTTCAACTCTTATGATATATATTATATACATGTATATCAATCTCAAAACAGATTACAATTACATGTGTTTTATAGTGCTGAAAAGAATTCAGCATATATCTTTGAGAAAGTGAGCTTAATATTTTGAAATCCATCAAGAGTCTGACTAATGTAGTAGTTTTTGTGTTTTATTTGCTCCATGTAATGAATACAAGAGCACAAAATATGAATGGAAAAGCATAGGAACATTATATCATGTGATATGCACAATACAAGAAATGTGTTTTGTTATAATCATTATTAGCGAAGTCTCATGTGGGTCATTCTGGTTGGCCAAACGCGGTGATATTCCCATTTTCCTGGAGTGCATAGTCCAGGTCAGCCCTTTTGGTATCATGACAAACAAGACAGTACAAACTTATCAGAAATTTTGATCCACTTGGTCTAATTACTGTCAAGTCCAGCTGTCACTTGGTCTAATTTCCATGTTGTCAACTTGTGACATTTGTTTTGCACTTTGTCAGCTGAAAATTTGGTTCATAAACAGTTCATCTGGCATCACTATTAGGGTACTGCAAGAAAGTGCTTGAACATGAATCATCTGCACAATTTTGCACATACCTCAAAAATTGACATAAGTTACACTTTATTTGCAATCAGTTGCAAAGCTTGCAATTGATTGAATCGATCAATCGCAAACTTCTTCTTGCACCAGGATTGAATGTAACTTGTGTTAAGCTTCAGATTTGTGTTTCACTTTGCTCAACTTTTGCATGATTTGGGGATTTTTGCGTGCTTTGCAATCAACTGCATGTTTCTCCCAAGTCATTTTTGACCAAGTGGATATGAGACAAAATGGGTAGAACCTAAATGTAAATGGGGCTAGGAGGTAAATGAGCTTAATGGCAATTGGACCAATTGGTTACAGATGAACTGATATTGTAGATGAATTGGTTGTAGAGACAATATGGAAAGAAGACAAAGTGGGTGTAGATCAAGATTCAATTTCCTATTGTAAACAGAGAGTCAAAATGAAATGATACATAACTTTGTGTTACATGATTTTCATTTAATAAACGGGATAATGATGTTTATCTCCATAATTGTGTGTTATGTGATGGGTGTTTATATTCGGAGTGCAAATAATAGAGGTGAATATCTCTTTGTAATTGAGTATATCCTGGGATAAGTCAGTGTATTTCAAAGGTAAAAAATAAGTCTTTTTCTATTTTCTTTGCTTGTCCAAATTTTCTGCACGATTGCATGACACCCTTTAACCCCCAACATCTCAGGATAGAGTGGAATGCTCCTCCCCCAATGCATATATCATAGCTAGCCACCACTGGATAGGTCCATAGAATGAGAACATCAACTTTCCTTTTTTTTTCTTTCATATTTTTTGACAAAGAATGGGATCGTGATGATAAGGGTGATGATGATGGCAACAGGCGCGGATCCATGGGGAGGGCCTTGCCCTCCAAATAAATAAATAAAAAATGAGAAGGGTAAGGAAGAGAAAACGAGTGAAGGGGATAAGGAAAAGGAAAGATAAAGGAATGGAAAGGGAGAAGTGAAGTAAATGAGGGGAAAAGAGAAGAGGGGCAAAAGAAGGGAAGGGGGTGAAACATTGAGAAAATAAGAGTAAAATTGGACAAAGTCTGCCCTTGATGAGCGTAGTTTGATATGAAGGACGGGGTTATTACTCAACTGGGTGTTAATAATATTCTCCGACAAGTTAAATGCAAAAATAAGAAGAAAAAAAAACCTGGGTGCAAAAGGACGTATGTATCATTTCGTAAGGATTACATGGCAGTCGAGGTGTTTCGAGTCAATTAAAATGAAATAGCGCGAGTCAGCGCTTCACACTTTCTTTACTTTGTTTTCTGAGATATGCATGTTGATTGCAAAATTGTACATAAAACCCATGTCCTATTTATAATATGTGTCCGGCCGATAAAATTGGTCAATATCAACCAAAATAATTATTGGTCGATTTGAACCAATAATTATTTTGGTTGCTTGACCAATTTTATCGGTTGGACACCTATTAACCAACAGATTGGTCATTTTGACCAACCCTTTTTTAGAGTGTGGGTATAACAAGAATTTAGCACGCGCTTCGCGCTCAAATAATATCCCCTTCAAGAATCTATTTCTCCATGTACGTTTGTTTGATATCAAAGGTATTCGGTATAAACATTCTATTTCCGAAATTATTCAAACAGCGTTGGATGAAACTTAACACAGTAGTTGACGATATTTACCCAATAAAAGGCATGCAAGTTCCTCTTCAACAAAAACTAATAATTAGCGAGTCTGTTTGCGAGTGTTCTCTTATCGTGCACTATTAAACAACATAGTAAAATATGTGAATTATCAAGTGAAAACAATATTGTCGGATTTGTTTTTACCTTCCACTTAAGCAACAGAGTATAAAGTATTTTGGCAAAAGTGAGGCAGGTTTTCTTGAAAAAATAGGCAAAAAGAAGGATTTCCTAAGAATTTCTTGAAAAAAAAATAGTGGGAATTTCAAAATTCCCACTAAAAAAATTTCTTGAAAAAAAAAGGTGGGAATTTCAAAATTTTGGGGAAATATTAGAACTAAGGTAAAAACAAATCTGAGATATATATTTTTTTCACTTGATAACTGATATTTTACTATGTTCTTGAATAGTGCACTTCAACAAACTTCTCAGGAAGTGTATTCATTAGGTAAATTTTCGTATCGGCTTTTAATATCGATTCTGTTTTTATATCAATAAAAAGTACAAGCGCCAATTAAATCTTATGATTTTAAGTCAACACAGTGACTTGACCAGGTCCATGTACCGACGTCCATGTCAATTACTCGACGTATTTATTTATCATTACGTATTTTTTCTGTATTCTTTAGACAAGGTGGTCTCTTCAGTACATAAACTGCTTGTTATGAGACCTACAATACAAGGGAGAGATATAGAAAGAAGAAAAAAGGAGAGAGGGAAGGAGGAAAGAGAGGGAGGGGGAGATAGAACGGGAATATAATAATGCAGTGTATCAGAATACGGAGTATACACAAATTTGAAAATAACACAATGACTGCAAATAAAATTGAGAAAGACTTTTTTTTTATTTGTGATATCAAATACGTTTTCATTAATTTTATATACATCATTGTTTAAGATATATTCATTTTCCTTATTCTCAAACATTAGAGTGGTGTAACATATGCAAAAGGACAAATTCATATTTATTTTCGACATGTCTAATGAGACGATTAATTCTTTATATCCTTTTCTTCGATATTATGAAAGTATGAAAATTTGCAGTGTTCTCAACTACCAAATTTAAAAACTCCAAAACTAACCAAACTATCCGCAGCACGGCTCGTTACTCGAACAAAGAAACGTGATAACATTGGTTACCAGTCCAGTTTCGAATCCAATTTAAGATTTTGTTATTAGTATATAATGTTTCTATATATGGACTTGCTCCTTTCATACTTAAATGATTTAGTCACTGACTCACTGTCTAAGCCAACGTCATTTACGTTCAGAATTCATTTATCGTTCCTCCAATAATAATAATAAAAAAACATGTCGTGAAGGTTCATTTGCTCATGCAGCCCCTATTTTATATGGAACAAGCTCCCATTTCCCTAAAAAGAATCAGCTAAAAAAATTAAAACAGCCTTCAAAACCTACTTGTTTAAATTGCATTAAGCTCGACAAAGTGAGCTCATCAACACATCTCTTCCTCTACTTTACTTTCTGGAGTGCATAGAGACATATTTGTTATGTGTTATACAAAAACTGACTATCATTATTATACGAACCATAGCGATGTAAAACATATTTCTAACTAGGCTTATAAAAACTAAATAGGCAATAATAGGTTGAAGTGGAAGAAATTCAAAGGTAAATCAATATACACAAGTAGCTCTACGATTAAAACATTATAATTTACATGACAGCAAGTGTAGGCCTATTAAAAAAATAATCTTAGCAATGAAATCGTGCTTGAAACCACTAGTGCATCTAATCGAAAATATGTCATTTTTTTCTTTCAGTTTCCATTGATCAACATAAAAATAATTATCAAAAGATTACAAATAGACAGAAACTCCATGGTTTTGCAAACCAACGTCAAACAGAAAAGAAGCACACCGCTCATTCAATTTAAATCTCCTGTCTTATGAATGCAAGGAAAGCGTATATACACAAGTGAAAATACAATTTTCACAACCTTTTTGCAAAGACCCCCCAAAATAATATTTCAACATACGAAATGCTAAAATTTATTCAATGTTTTATAGTTTGCAACTGATGAACTTTGGTGAGTATGGTTAACTAGATTCAAAATGGATAAGATTTTCGCAGGTCGACAAAAGATATGAATATGTGTTCCGGAATCATTTAATTAGTATAAAAACAAATTTTCGCTGCCTTATTCGTTGCAGCAATTGAATCATCAGACAATTTCACTTTCTTCTTTCGTTTACCGAAATACCAAAACCCAGAACAAGCTCTTAAAATATCATGTTACCAAGATATGTACTAGGAAATACAAATCATTATATCTTAAGGTAAGATTTTATTTAACACATGACACAATACACAATTTTTTTTCTTCAATAAATGCTGATATGAACATTTTTGGATTAGGCTCGTATCACTATTATATCATGTACTATAATAAAGGGGCTATACTTTCCCCTTGTCGTAATAAGTGGATTTCTTGAAATAAAAATATATAGTACAGGCGTAATTATGAAAATTTGGATGCAAGAATAAAGTTTTGCTTATTTGTTTAATAAGCAAAGGGTTATTTGCACACAATGGATGATATGAGACAGACAATGATCATGTGGATGCATAGGCCCCCGACTAGGCCAACTTCTTTTGAATTAAATATAGAATAGGCCTTGTTCAACTCAGTGGATTTTACAATATGAGAAGCTTTTGATCAGATTGAATCACAATAAATCGCAACAATGGCAATCCCACTTCGTCTTCATTTCAATTTCCTTCAAATTTACTAAGTTTGCCAGCTTCTCCAGGAAGAATGCAGCTTTGGTTAATTCTACCACCAACTCTGCAATCTCTGCCACTCCTTCAGTAGCAACCAGCATAGCAATGAAAGCTGCAATTTGTGCAGAGGTGATGATCCAATCATACCACGGCATGCCAGACAATAAGGCTTTGGTCATATCCCAGAAGATATCCTCATGGAAACTATCAACAACGAGCACAAACATATCTTTCGCCATTGCTGGATAGTCGCCCTTTTCATAATCTTTCTGTATTTTGTCAACATCATTAATGAGCGTTTTGCTCTTATCAAGGTCATCCAAAGCAATTTGGATGGCCTTTTTCACTTCTTCTTCATCATCAGGAATATCAACTCCGATGAGCTCGAGGATGAGGATCACGCATTCTACAACAATACTGGCTATTTGTAATTTACTCGCTTTGTTACGGTTCGAGTTCAAACAAGTTAAACTGATGTCGGGCAGAAACATCGCACCGTCTCTGGTCACTTTGACAACCTGACCGTCAGTTGTCATTTCAAATGTTTTCTTTCCGAGTGCCTTCGCCATCCCATTGATTCTATCACCTGGTAATTGTACCAAGACATCCTTCAGTTTGAACCCTTTCTCTCTAGCATGTAACATTTGATTTACCTCACTAACCGTGACTTCCGTTGCCTTCCGCAATTCCTTGATCTTGCCCTGATCACTAGCTTTTTTGTAGTCGTCTGGAAAGCGTTCCATCACCGTGTGTAATGCAGCTTTGGTTATGAATTCATCAAACATCTGTTTGAAAGCCATCTTTCTGTAAATTATAAGAAAAAATATCATTTCATACAATTATAATTGATCCTCCAAATATGCAGCATGAGCGACATGGTAGACAAAGGTTTTTGGAAATTATTTTCAGTTGAATGCTGGATGTAGACTTACCGCCCTTTCACACGGTAAGAAAATCGAATTTTGAATGATGATTCCAGTGAGAAATACGGCCAATGACGAATATATAGCACGTGTGAAACCAAACTAGAACATGATTAGAATCACGAACACTAATCACAGTCACGTTCGATAACAATAGCAATCATCATTACAATGATGATTCAAAATTCAAGTATGAAAGGGCCCATAGACAATAGGCCTATGCTCAGAAAAGTTTTTAGGCGTTTTATGTTAATCGGCCGGGGGGGGGGGATTCTGAAGTTTCATAAGTTTCCTCATAAGTTACCCATTTTAATGGAGTGCTGATGGACCTCCAAATTCGTATTCTGAAAACTGTAAAAACCTTTATTCAGTTGCCAGTGCATGTGGAAAACATTATTGAATTGTAAATTTATGAGTTGCGCTTTACGTCTTGCGGACGTCTTCATGCACCGCAAAATGTAAAACGCATTCATGTTGTGTGTATATATACGGTATACACACACACATATATATATATATATATATATATATATATATATATATATATATATATATATACATATATATACATGACTCGAAAAGAGTGAGATACAGAAACGTATCTCACCAACAAATTAATGCGAGGGTGAAGCGCGAGCTGAATTTTTTTTAGCATACTGACCTTAAAACAGGAAAATTAAGTGTACCTGTTTAGGACTGTTTGTCGTAACTCATTAGGAGGATATACAGGATACATATCTCACTACACAGACTGAATGCGAGTGCCGAGAGCGATCTGAATTTTTTTAGATTCTGACCTGAAAGCTTGATATTCTAAGCATGTTTGGTACCAATGATTAAGATTGATATCTAAAATAACAATAGATTCGAGCGCGAAGCGCGAGCTGAAAATTGTGATATTACGATCTGAAAAAAAAACACGACAGTTTTTTTTTATAAAGAACAAGATATATATCCAACAAAAAATCATTGCAAATCGAAGCGGGAGTTCTTTTGAGGTTAAGAACTGAAAACGGGACATTCTTTTCACCTATTTAATCATGTAAAGTGTAGGTTTTAGCTACAAAAATGATGCGAGCGCGAAGCGCGAGCTTGAAATTTTCATATTCCAATCTGAAAAGCGGACATTTTGAGCACGATTTGAAATGAAGAACGAGTTGTGTATCTCAATCCCGCTTGCTGAACATTACAATCTTATTTTATATATGCACATCCGGAATTGTTGGGGGGGGGGAAACGATATGTTTGCCCCCCAATATTTTCATTGATGGGGCGATCGCCCCCCTGCCCCCCCCCCCCACCCTCCCCAGGATCGACGCCTCTGCTTCGGTTATAATGCTCATCCATTTATGTGCAATAGGAGTTTTAAAGAATTTCTCGACACGTTTTACGAGGGTCGATCTTTATTGATATTTTTTCCATTTGACAGGTATAGCAGATAATATGACAGGATAATAATTCTGCTTCAGCAAATGAGACATTCTGAAAATACCTTTATTATCCAATCTTTTCTAAAAAGTAAAGAGCCATCTACCAAGAGTCATTCCATGTAATTTGATTAACAAAAAACTCATGAGGAGGATTTTCTTTAAAAATTGACTCACACCAAAACTGAAAAACTCCTTTATTAAAAGCATTATCCGTTTGTATTTTTTATTATTATTTATTGTAATTCATGTTTTCTTAATTCCAAGGGGACCCTACTATATAAACACTTTTAACGATTTTACCTCTTATAGTCGTACAAATACGTATTCAGCTTTGACCCTATCTCCGAAATGTATACATAATTTTTATAGAAGTTTTATTAGATATGAAGGATGTGTCATTGGAACGATTTGGACAACATCAATTAAAACGTATCCATCTCTATCATGATGATATTTAGGGACTAACAAAGCACCAGTTATTTTAAACATAAATATAAATCGTATCTTGTCAACTCTACATTAACTGTTAAAGGACAAGTCCACCCCAACAAAAACTTGATTTGAATAAAAAGAGAAAAATTCAACAAGCATGACACTGAAAATTTCATCAAAATCGGATGTAAATTAAGAAAGTTTTGGCATTTTAAAGTTTCGCTTATTTTCAACAAAATAGTTATATGAACGAGCCAGTTACATCCAAATGAGAGAATTGATGACATCACTCACTCACTATTTCTTTTGTTATTTATTATATGAAATGTGAATATTTTTATTTTCTCGTCATTTTCATGTGAAATGAAGTTTCATTCCTCCCTGAACACATGGAATTCCATTATTTTAACATTTTGTGCTTCAGGCAAGGAGGTCCTAATCGTCAAATTCGTAAAAATTGAAATATTGTATAATTCAAACAATAAAAAACAAAAGAAATAGTGAGTGAGTGACATCATCGACTCTCTCATTTGGATGTAACTGGCTCGTTCATATTACTATTTTGTTGTAAATAAGCGAAACTTTGAAATGTCATAACTTTCTTATTTTATATCCGATTTTGATGAAATTTTCAGCATTGTGCTTGTTTGATTTTTCTCTGTTGATTCAAATCAACATTTTTCTGGGGTGGACTTGACCTTTAATGCGCAAAATTTAAGAGTTGACCTCGATAGGTCTCTGGCCTTTGCAAATCACCTACATCCACTACATATTGGGTTCATCTTTTCATTTTGTATGGATGTGAATAAAATTAATTTGAACTTATATTTGAAAATTTCCTCAAGAAGCAAGGCTACGGAAAGGCAGAACAGGTGGTTGGGGCTCCCTTCCGTAAAAGGACGCGATTGTCCGCACCATCCGTAAACAGTCATAAGTGTTTGGATACGACTACTTCCCGGGTAATTGCGAATACTTACGGTGGACGTAAATGAACAAATGGACGCAATGTGCATATTTTCACGGATAATCTTCGTCCAAGCTACGGATATTTTACGGATAGTTACGTTCAGTTACGGTGACTTGCAGAAGTCTGCATCCGTAGCGACTCCCTGCGAAATTTTGAAAAATTTCGCGGGCTTGGCGCCGTAAGTCTGCGTATTACTACGGATCAGTTACTAAGAGTTACGTCAATTGCGTCCATGTCGCGTCCACCAATCCGTATCTATCCGCGGTGGACGTAACTCAACGTAAGTGACTGTGTAAATGTAGCTTTGTATTCCAAATTGAAAACTTATTAAGGAAACATCATTATGTAAATGATAATAATTATACATTATTATTATGAAAAAAAATAATGTATTCATTTTGTGATGGTCACACTATGTACATTGTCATAACATGCAGAAACAAATAAATAAATAAATGATAAACATTATGTTTTTCAAGGTATACACCATAAATGAAAAAAAGTTGACGATGAGATTGACAATATGATAAAACGATTAATACTATACTTATTGTTATTACTATTTTCACGAATGTGAATAAAATGGACCGTCGGAGAATCATAATAATTGATAAAAGATATTAAAAAATACATCTCATACGAAAATAACTGAGCATGCCAGATATTCAGCTGGCATAACATCGAGTATTCAAACTGGATTTTGATATTAATTTTGAAAGCACATTCTCTTTAAAATGACAATGTGTATCAGATTTGTCACTTTGTCAATCCTTAATTCTACTCAGACGCACTTACCAGATTTGGTGATGCTTTACTCCTCAGGAAACCCTTGGCAGAGGTAAAGTTGAGTCCGTCACTTGACGCTTGCCAATAAATTACAATGTAGAAATATAATCAACATTAATGTACAGACAAGCATTTATTCTCGATCTATTCTCGTCGTCAATTTACGAAATTCTCAGCGACACCTTCCAGTTCGAATGACACCTGATAATAAAGAAGCATTGAAGTTAAGTAAGGCAAGACCTCTTCATCTTCACTGAAGTCTCCAATCAGCTTGAGCGATTAGATAAATCTAGTAGTCATCATTTTTTTTTTCGGGCATCACGCGTGAATGACAAACAAATGCCCTACGTGCAGACAAGGCTCATACAAGCTACCAGGAACCGATTGCAATTATTGTCCCGAGCTGGTACTTATTTGGGGATGCTGTATTTACCTCAGTGATAAATGACTATCAAAGCTTTTTTTCATATATACAGTGCGTATCAAAAAAAAGTTTACACTTTGAAAAAATCCTGTAAAATTATACATTTGTAATATCCTGACGATTTTTCCACATTTTAACATTGGTACAGATCCATTTAATCAAATGACGATATAAATGTCAAAAAATATTTCCGCTTGAGTGAGTACCACTTACTTTTGAAAAGTTAGTGAAAAATGATTTGCGCAGAACTTTGAAATAGTTATGCGAATAAAAGTAGACCTTAATCATGAAGAACATGTATAATTCAGCTATTAGAACTGATTTAAAGATATCTTTTACCTTTTTTGACTTGTTTCCTACCCAAAATGCTTCGAAGAGAGCATTTCACCCCACCCCTCTCCCCCACATACCGAGGCCATCGTGAGGATATTTGCTTTACACTGAGCTGTGATTTACATGGAATGGCTTATGCTTGATTTTCATTTTGTTAATCGTTGCCAAGCTTGGGAAAAGTGTGGAGAAACAAGTATTAAATGAAAAATGAAATTTAAACCCACTTCCAATGATAAAAATTTAGTGAAATAATGCTGGAGATGTCTGATATAAACTTTTGTTCATATTCAGTTATGTCCTCAGATCCAGCTGGCACAAAAAGGGTAAATGTTGTGCTTACTAAGTGTTGAAATTTCAATTTGGATGGCAAAATCGTTACACAATGCTTGAATGTATCCATCTTATTTCAACTGACTAAAAGTGCAAGGGAAATGTATGAGAAATGTTTCGCAGAGTAAGTTTGATTTCACTGTTTCCCCTTAACACAGCGTGAAAACGAGCATTTCTGCGCAAACTGATTTCTGTGAGCTTTACAAAAATGGACAGTGCTCACTCATGTGTAACATTCTGACAAAACTTTTACTTTCATTAGATAGATGAGACCCAAACCCAAGATTATATGTGAAAAAATAATAACCACATGTTGTATATTTTTTAATTCCCAGGGCTTTTTCAAAGTGTAAACTTTTTTTTGATACGCACTGTATAGTAGCGGAAAAGTAATTTTTTATGTTATAGGAGATATATGGTGGATTGGAAGATTTATTTTCATATTTAGATCACGTACTGTGCAGAGGCAGAACTCACATGACTTGTCTTTGTCTTATCTTGGGTTAAGTCGGCATATTATGCAGGCTAATTGCATGTACTCCGCCAATTTGTTGAACGTGAGGTTGCCGAGCAAGCAGTTTACATACTTACCAGGTGTCGGGGGGTGATTTTAGATTTGAAGTAGTCCAATGACTAATGGAATGTGATAGTACTTTCGAAGTATATAATGGCGTATCAAAAGGCAGCGAGGGCGCCAAAATGAGGAAAGCGGGGGGAATAAGGAGAAAGGCAAGAAAGGACGACCGGCGCGCGGCGTCAAAATGCATTGTAAACACTTAATTCCGGTCTCAGATCCTCTCTGGCACTTGCCCCAGTCGCTGCTTTTCTCTTTTGATATGGAACTTAGTGTAACCATAGTAGGTCTATGGTGTAACTTCATAAAATAAAGAATTAGGGGGAAGGAAGATAAGGATTTGTTTCTGAAAATGTGGTCATCGTAGGTCATCGTAGGGTTTACCACCTTTTTTCTTCCCTCGATCGTCCCTTTTTTCAGGTATTTGAAATTTTCACCTTGCGCTATACGCTCTCATTATTGATCTAGTTAGTCGGGTATTATGAACAAAATTATTGCATGACCGTCAAGTTGGGTATTTATATCGGCGAAGCAAATGTCGTCGGAGCAATGATGGTGGAGCAATTATGGGTGGAGCAAATATCGATGGAGAAGTTGTCGGTGGAGCAATAGTCAGGAGTAATTATCGGAGGAGCATTTGTCGCATTTTGCGTAGTAATTTCCGGCAGAGCAGATATAGGAGGCCGTTATGCGGAGCAATGTCATGGAACGTAAATTGTACAGTTTTCAGATTTAATCATCAACAAATTTCAGCTCGCGATTCGTCTGCCCACATCATTTATACCTATTTATACATATTCTCTCGATGATTACCGAACTGATCAGAGTTTCCCAGGGGGGGGGGGGTACGGCGCAGATGTCGTGGGTAGACGTCCGGGGGTAGTCGGTGTCTATGTCCGAGGAGAAACTTGTCCTAGGGGTACTCCTATAGCTAGCTAGGGGTGGACATCCTTGGGTGGATGTCCAGGGAGTAGATGTTCTAGAACCTCACAATCAAACTACCTTTATTGACTTAAGCAATTATTAAGGTTATATGGTTTTATATTTGAGTGATTGTTTACATGATATTAATTAGACCATTCTAGGAATAAATCATCATTATTCTTAACAAGCAATAATATTGTTTGAACATGGAGCTACTTAGTAGTTTCATTGTTTGAACATTATCAAACTTTACAAGCCACGTAAACATAATTTTTTTTATTATCATCAATAAAAGTATACACCCCTCGAAGCTGCTTATAGGAGCGGTGGTACAATTGGTGCAGAGTAGTTGTAATAGTAGTAGTAGTAGTAGCAGTAGCAGTAGTAGTAGTAGTAGTAGTAGTAGTAGTATTAGTAGTAGTAGTAGTAGTAGTAGTAGTAGTAGTAGTAGTAGTAGTAGTAGTAGTAGTAGTAGTAGTATAGTATAGTAGTAGAAGAATAGAAGTAGTAGTAGCAGTAGTAGTATTAGTATTAGTAGTAGAAGTAGCAGTAGTAGTAGTAGTAGTAGTAGTAGTAGTAGTAGTAGTAGTAGTAGTAGTAGTAGTAGTAGTGGTGGTGTAGTATTAGTAGTAGTAGTATACTACATGTATAGTAGTAGAAGAATAGAAGTAGTAGTAATAGTAGTAGTAGTAGTAGTAGTAGTAGTAGTAGTAGTAGTAGTAGTAGTAGTAGTAGTAGTAGTAGTAGTAGTAGTAGTAGTAGTAGCAGTAGTAGCAGCAGTAGTAGTAGTAGTAGTAGTAGTAGTAGTAGTAGTAGTAGTAGTAGTAGTAGTAGTAGTAGTATAGTATAGTAGTAGAAGAATAGAAGTAGTAGTAGTAGCAGTATTAGTATTAGTATTAGTAGTAGAAGAAGCAGCAGTAGTAGTAGTAGTAGTAGTAGTAGTGGTGGTGGTGGTGGTGGTGGTATAGTAGTAGTAGTAGTAGTAGTAGTAGTAGTAGTATACTACATCTATAGTAGTAGAAGAATAGAAGTAGTAGTAATAGTAGTAGTAGTATAGAAGTAGTAGTAGTAGTATAGTAGTAGTAGTAGTAGTAGTAGTAGCAGTAGTAGCAGCAGCAGCAGTAGTAGTAGTAGTAGTAGTATAGCAGTAGTAGTAGTTTTAGTCAGGCCCATTTGAGACTTACTGTTGCAGCTAAAACAAAATATGAACATGATATAAATAGGAATGCAATAATCTATGAAATTTCTGAAAAATCCACTCAAGATCGAGGTACAACCATTTACCTTAACTCATTTTGAATCCTCTTCAGAAGTACTCTTTCCTTATTTAGCATAGTATAAATGTCAGTCAACTTTGGGCATAAACCAATTGGCATAATAACATTTTTACAGTACTGTCTTTTTTCGCCAAAATTATGAACCACAAAATAAAGTGCCGTAGTCAATAACAGTGATCAAGTGTACAAATAATTTACACTCGAAATGCTAATTCGTCTTGTCATTTACATATCGACACTTAATGTTTTTTCTCATTGGAGTTCAGCTTCAATCCTTCTTCAAGTTTCCTCATTTTTTCCCTATGTTCTTTCTGTGTTTCATGCTGTTCTTTGGTTTTTTTTTCAATTTTCACTTGTTGTTATTCTCCTTCTTATAACTATCACTCTCTTTTCTCCAGGTCAAAATAACCTTAAAGTTTTTCCTGCTGCAAATTATCAAATGGAAAATTTGCAATATTTTTGTTGTCGCTTTGTTAAAGGACAAGTCCACCCCAACAAAAACTTGATTTGAATAAAAAGAGACAAATTCAACAAGCACAACACTGAAAATTTCATCAAAATCGGATGTAAAATAAGAAAGTTATGGCATTTTAAAGTTTCGCTTATTTTCAACAAAATAATTATATGAACGAGCCAGTTACATCCAAATGAAAGAGTTGATGACATCACTCACTATTTCTTTTGTATTCTATTATATGAAATATTTTGATTTTCTCGACATTCATGTAAAATGAAGTTTCATTCCTCCCTAAACACGTGGAATTCCATTATTTTAACATTATGTGCTTCAGGCAAGGAGGTCCTAATTGTCAAATTCGTAAAAATTGAAAAATTGTATAATTCAAACAATGAAAAAAAGAAATAGTGACATCATCGACTCTCTCATTTGGATGTAACCGGCTCGTTCATATAACTATTTTGTTGATAATAAGCGAAACTTTGAAATGTCATAACTTTCTTATTTTACATCCGATTTTGATGAAATTTTCAGCATTGTGCTTGTCTGATTTTTCTCTATTGATTCAAATTAACATTTTTCTGAGGTGGACTTGACCTTTAAGAATATTGTAAAATTGAAGTAGTTACCCGTTGACTTGAAAACTCACAATTCCTTTCCTCCTATTATGCATCTTTCTTCAAGTGTCCTCATTTTTTCATTCTTTTCTTTCTGTGTTTCATTCTGTTTTCGATTTTTATTTTCACTTCTTGTTGTTCTCTTTCTTAAAACTATCTCTCTTTGTTCTTATGATCTCGGCCGTCGATCACGCGATCGCGACGAAAATTGGCATGCGCGTATACCCATGGCATATTCTACAAAACTATTAGATAAAATTTTGCAAAAATCTCATTGCTAATCAATTATGCTAATTCATGCGTAAAATCAAAAGTTTGCTTCTAATTATAAATATTGCCCCTATAATGCTTATTTTAGGTTCACAGACTCTTTAAGAGATGTCTAGTAGATATATGCCATTTGGATAATTGGATATGCATGTATGTTCCCTAACTTCCTAATAGAATACCAATATGGGAAGGTATTCTGAGGCCATTTTATCCTCATTTTTATTTTTTTTCATCAAGATCACTTTCTATCTCTCATATAAATTTTCATTTTTATCCGAGATAATCTTTTATCTTGTTAATCTGAAGGTGATACACAGCAGAGCAGGGACTGCATACACATATCCACCCATATTATTTATTCATTTTATTTTTGTTAGTTCCTCTCTCTTGTATATAGCTAACTTTCTTATCTCACTCGCTTTTTCTTTTTATTTTAATCATCTGTATTGTTTCATTTTTTCATTCAATCTATTTAGATAAGACAAAATAAACTTTGAATAGGGCGAGGCTATTTTATGACTGCAACATCAATTTCAACTACATTTCTGGTTAATTTTTCTCAAATTTTTTAAATGAAAATAAAGGAATATTCTATTATCACTGACAGTATACCCTTCCTGTAGAATGATGAAATATTTCCAAAGAGGTTTGTTAACTAATGTTGTCTTTGAAATGATGCATGAAATGATGTGATACTGGCAGTGACATGACATATGCTCCTGTGACATTTGCTCCGGTCGTAATATCTCAGAGGGCCGAGGTACAAAAAAACTCTACTACACTCAGTTAAGAGTGTAAGAGCTTTAGTTCATAATAATGTAAAGATTAGGATTAGGGTTTATTTAGTTTTGGAGGTTAGGTTTAGTTTTAACGTGCAGATTTTCCACCAGAGCAATTGTCATGGAACCAATATTGACATCTTCAAAAAGACGATAGATTTGCTCATTTTTCAAAAAAGAATTCCCGGTAAAGATGCATTAGTGAAAGCACGCTTGAATTTTTTTTAAATTGACACACTCTCCCTCCTTTGCCACACCTGATAGAAAAGGATTTTCATTGGATGTATGGGATTGGAGTGCTATAGAACAGCCATTCTCATTGTATATTGCTTTATAAATAGGCATGCCTTACAGAGATACAAATATAGAGAGATTTAAAGGGTATTTTAACAGTTTATCTGATATAAATTGGACACCAGAACACCATCCCTGCATTTGATGACTCTTGGCAATGATTAACAGAAGCTATGCCACAGTCAAATTCTAATTCAGTAATGTTCAAACAAGCTTAAATAATTCTAATACTTTCAACATATGATGTTTGAACATTATGCATGCCATGTGTTTGTCTGCAGTTTGTCCAAACACAAATAAAGTTCAATCCTCTCCCTGATCATAGGGACATGATTTTTCTGAATTTGGAAGAAAACACTCGTAACGCTCATTTGTTCACTTAAATTTTGTAGTGCGACATTAAAATGACACTAAACATGACAAGTACAAAAAAAATATTTGCATCTTTTGATAATAGATATATAGCAACAACATTTCTGTTGGGCTTTTTTTATTCAATTTCAATTAACAAACATATTATTCAGTTATTTCTTCTGAAACATACAACATAACCCTATAAACTCCCCTCCCACCTAACATAATTATGTCATACCTATGCAAATACACAATGACTTGACATATACAATTGATATAGCCTATTTTAGATGTATTGTAAAGATAGTACGTTTTAGCCTGGCGATGCATATTCTTATTTCATGTCCACAAAATACATGGTTATCTTCAACTTGGGATAACTCAGGTGTCTTGTATATTACAATCCTTCTATTTATGATAGAAACTATATTCATAACAGTCACTATGGCAAAGATGCTACAGGGTATCCAAGAAAAAAGTGATGTCACACAGTATAAAAGAAAAAGACTGTGGCTAACAAATAAAACAAACAATGCACATTCAACCACAGTGCACTGAAGGCAACATGATTATTTATAAAAAAAAAAGTGGGTGAGAAAAATTATTTATTTTAACACAATATAGACATTGGTGGAGGGATGTTACATTTAGGTAGGATACAATATGTCTATGAACATATTTCACAAGGTATGCATGTATGATACTAAATACATGCATATTAAGGTCAACTGACACACAAGAAATAGAATATGTATCTCATTGAAATTGAAATACAGCCCCAAGAATGCATTCATGCATGTCTTAACAATCCATTTGCTTTAGAAATCTTTAATTTTGCAGTACTGTGTACAATACCTTATATTTCACTGTGCATAGAATGAAAACAAAAAATACCATCTCTTGAAAATTATGAGGAGGAAAAATATGTCAAATAAGTTGGCATTTAACAGCTATTTCTTATTTTCATTAATTCACAAGTAAAACATAAATAACCCCGATAATATCACAATCACATATCCCCACGGTCACTGCAGCTCTTAAGAATGCTGCATTGTCATACATGTGATGCTATATATACAGACATAGTCCACAAAGTCAAATCTAGGTTATTTTGTTGGCCTACCCTAAGTTTCTAAAGATACATGCCCTGATGAAGGGGGGGGGGGGGGCAGGCAGGAGAAAGGACAAGGGGGCATGATTGATGACATATCAATGAATAACAACAGACTTGTTCATAAGAATCATAGGTAGAGTCAAGTTACAGCAATGTTTTCCTTTGGCAAGATGCTAGTCTACATTTGCCGCACTCAACCCAGGTGGAGTAAGTAAAGAGTGATTCAGACATATACTCTACAAGAAGCAATTGTGGAGTTTCATGAATGTATAGGACAGACATGGGAATTGTACAAGAGCTCAATTATTCATTTCTTAACAGATTATTAATGCACGTGGTTCACCATGTACAGAAGCGGGGTGTGCTGTACAAAGGAGTACAATTATCATGGAAGCGCTTCTTAACAAGAAGACAATCAAGATCAATCATTTAGAAATAAAAGTCAGCACCAAGAAGATGCATACTAACATAAAAACCAATTGATATACTACAGAATAAAAAGAGACTTGTCACCATGTACTATAAATTCTGTATTGCAGAATCTGGTTTTATTGGGACAAAAGCTGCCTGCTTTATAAGAGCATAAAAAAGAGTAAGACCGTACAGCTTTTGGGTGTTGTAAATCAAGACTTACTTCACATGACATGACGACCGACTAAAATTAACTATGCATCATTGGATCACAGCAGGTTAAATTGATTACATAGAAATAACTGGGCCATGAAAATTCAAAATACAATCAATTGCACAATTCAAGTATAACTGTCAGTCTAAGGGGGGGGGACTTAAAAGTTAAAATCAATTGTAAGATTTTGTAACATACTCTAGAGGGTACCCATGTAAACAATTTTTAGATGCTACACAAACACTTTATTTGGATAACTCTCTAGAATGTTCCTTTGTATCGCAGGGCACAAGATTTTAAATGATACAAATGCTGTTTTTGAACTTGAAAATAAGTACCGTAACATGTAAAATGGGTTTTTTTATACATAACTTTTTCTTGTTTATACACATATTTTCAATTAATGTTATTTTTAATGTTTGGACAAAAAATTACTCACATGATTTGATTTAAGAGTAGTAGGTTAAAATAGAGAATCTTGGGGAATAAGTGATTATCTTTATGACCCAACATGTTAAATATGATTATATTCTAGTTTGAACAAGTCTGTTTTAATTGTCAACACTACAATTTTTTTCAAAGAGCATAATTCTGTTTTTCTTTAATTCCCCTTGAAAATGGAACAATTTGAAATGTTATAAAACAATTGTGAATAAGAATTAAGAACATAGATAATTTGCTAAAAAGATAATTCTACAACAAATGTGAAAACTGATGTTTAAGTCATTTTTGGATTGGAGCAGTGACAATGACAATGTCATCTCCAATGTGGTGAGTTTGAAATCCCCATAGATATACTGGTACTAGGAGTGATCAAAGATTTTTCAACTGTTCAAAGTTTGTAACTTTCTCATTGTTTGTCCGATATTGTTCAAACTTTACTTTTCATCTGCTTTTTTACTTCCCTTGTTTATTTAAACATAATTTCCATTGGATAGGAAAAATAAATATTATGTCTGTCACTTGTTATCATTTGTCAACTTAGGGTTGAAAAATACCTCTGGGGTACGAACACTTCTGTATATTCCTACACACATGGAAAACATAGTGTTAAGTAACACATTATAGACTGGTGAGGACTTAACAAAGAAATTTGTATGTGTTATCATGTATGACCTTAGTTTGGCGAATCATCAGTATCGACTGGAACTTCTGATAATGGCCATAACATAGCACTCCAATAATCTCTACAAAAAAAAGGATACAAGGCATCTATGATTATAGATTACTTCAAGCTGGATTACTTTGATGGACAGAATAGAACTTTGAAGGGGAAAAATGAAATATATGTGACCTATGATTACAAATTTCAATATATTTTACTTTCAGCTTGACATTAATGCACAAATATAATTTGAAATCAACTAATGCATCGGTAATGATTTCAAGCTTTTCTTGTATTTCTGCTCAAAATACTA
Organism: Lytechinus variegatus; assembly: GCF_018143015.1. Lineage (NCBI taxonomy): Eukaryota > Metazoa > Echinodermata > Echinoidea > Temnopleuroida > Toxopneustidae > Lytechinus > Lytechinus variegatus. Next base: position 77,574,719 of record NC_054741.1, on the reverse strand, counting down.
TACCTTCACCCCCCCCTATGTACGATCATGAATTTCATGTATTGTAAACTTGAAAACAGTAATAATTCTCCGGCATTTGTTCGAACAACTGGGATATCCACTGCTACCTAAAAAGAAAATTCCATTGCGATATATTGCAAATAGGAAAAGTATTGTATAACAAAACTTTGGAGGAAAGAAATGGAAAGTATCACAGTTTTGTATTGTGATGTAAAAAGACTTGATCTAAATCACACCATGCAGCTATATTGGATTCTCATGACAGTATGTCTAACGGGGGTACAGTGATTATAAGAATTATTGCATATTAAAAAAAACATGCAGCTATCTCACTCAGCAATACCTTGCTAAGTGTCACAGGTCCTTTGCAACCATTCACTGAATGAATATTTAGTACATTAAGCAAAGGACATCATGACAGGGCTTCAATGATTGAACACTAACTCCTCCCGAGCTACAAGGGGTGGTAAGTCTCTACAAAGCTCAATACATCACCCATATACAAGCATGGGGAGGAAGAGAAGGTGGCTATTCAATGAAGCAATGCAAGAGTAATAAAAATATGCAGTCAAACACAAAAAAAAATTGGCAAAAATAATAATGGATAAGAAAAAAAAAGAACGCAGGGCATCCCTCATCATCATGTGAAGCTTGATGAGAATGAGCTCTCCCGTCGGACGTTACGAGGTGAGGAGTTGTTACTGCCCCTTGTCTCAATCATAGATTGTGGTCGTGATCCTCCATACACCTCACTCTTGATCTCATTGATTGAAAGCTGCTCTAGACCATAGCTACTTATCTCTCGGTTGAACTCGCCCGTTTCTCTCTTTTGTCTGTCAAACAGCTTCCGTTTCCGATCTGACTTCTCCTGCTCGAGTTTGGCAGAATCTTCTTCAATCTGGTGGTAAGGTAAGACAAAAAAAATTTCTTATTACTTATTTTCATTTTCAATAAAAACACAATATAATATATGTAAATATACTATAGAACAGAGTACTATAGCTAAGTAATCCACAAGTGTGACTTCATTAGTTTCCTCATTTGCATAAAGGCCAAGATGTGAAATGCGAAAATAGGTGGTAAAGTTGAAATGTATACCTTTCTAATTATACATCTGATTTGGATTAAATATTCAGTGATATACTTGTTTGATATTTCTCTTTTCATTAAAAACAATTTTTAAATGTCGCAACTTTCATTTGCATACCCGATTTTGATGAAATTTACACGTCAGGCAGGTTTTTTTCTCCATTTATCTTAATCAAATCGTTGACAGAGTAGACTTGAGCTTTGAAGTAATGACTGACATGAAGTCATGACTTTTTGCTTCTGAAAGAGATCACTGTCATACACCCCTTCCTATTCATCTGTAACACATGTTTAAAAAAGATGTTCAATAAATAAAAACATTAATGTAACCCTTTTAAGCAAATTGCATCTTAACCAGTAATAAAAAACACTTAATTGCTTTGTGTTCCTACAGAAAGACTTTCTTTGGGGAGGGGGGCTCACCTTAAGCTCTAGTTTAGCCCTCCTGATGGAGACTCGTTCATCAAGGTCCTTGATCTCCTTCTGATGCTGTGCCTCCTGCTGGAGCCGAGTCTTGCTCTGGTAGGCATGGAGCAAGTCCATCTCCTGGCGGAGACGTTCCTGTAGCTCATTGCACTCTTGCTCCTGGGACTGATCCAACTTAACCTGAGAATGCATTAGATACAAATATTTCACTTTCAGAAGAGGGAGTTGCATTTCTTGTACTGATCACATACTACTGAGATGACTTGCTACTGAAGTAAGCCTAGGATAGTGACTCTATGAACTGGGCCCCCTACAATGAACCTTGGCATCTGTTTTTATCATTGATTGCCTAGCTTTGTGTTACAGACCCAAAACTTATACATCTTCACATTCCTACATCTTTAAACATAGAACACATACTGATAGATCAATCAAAATTATGAAATAAAACTACTCTAAAAATATGTGACATTGCTGCCCTCTCTCTTAAAAGCATCATGTGATTAGAATACTTGAAACCAATACTGAGAGGAAACCAGAATGTCCTCTTGAACTTTCTTTATTCTCCTAACCAATTTACCTAAAAAATATCAGACAGATGTCTTTGGGTTGATTTCATACTTTTTTGCCATAAAAATCATTTCCAATGGATTGTTCACTTCAGGTAAGCTCAGACAAAGGGCTAACTAACTCACCGATGTTGATATATTGATTTCCTGTATGCTGAGTCTGTACTGTTCCCCTAAAATGGCCATTTTTCTCGTCTGTTCCTCTTTCATCTTCTTAATGAACTGCTTATGTTTCTCTCGAGGCATTGTCTGTAATACCTGCTGCTGTAGGGCTTTGAACTGACGCATCTGGGTCTTGCATACTTCACTGTACTGACGCTTGATCTTCTGCTCTTTGGCCTGTAGTACAAATATTCAATAATTCTCCTTATTTTATATCATTCCAATCCATTGACAATTTGTTTCATTTTCATAAACTATATGATTAACAGAATATTGTATCAAAAAGATTTTAAACAAAATAATTTTAACCCCGAAAACGAAAGAAGTGGACCCCTTGGCCATCAAGGACATAATGCTACCAAGGTGAAAATAATATCTCCATAACTGTTGAATATTATAAAAGAGAATGAAAAAAAAAATCCTGGAATCAAATAGAATGGTAAGATGGAGCACAAAGATCCTGGGTTTTCTTTTGAGATGAGATGGGATAAAGAGATAACATTATTGTACAAGATTGTACGAGATGAAATTTCAATGGTGGTTTTATTTTGCAAATTTCACAAGTCGCCTTTATACAGCAAAAATAACAAAATCATGTCGAAAAAAAAGGAATGCAGGAGCCACGCAGATCGCACCAATTCTTACAAATAGATCTCTGAACGGTCTCACTCTGCTGATCTTACATGTGCATGGATATCAGAAAGGACAAACTCAACTTAGTGACTGTAAGAAAACAACCTATCAGGCATCTATCACATTTTAATGCCTAGCTAGGATTTAATGCTTGCAGCAAGTTGCAGAGCAATTACAAAGTACAGCAAACTGGTATGACCAGGCACTGACCCTAACCTAACAACATTTAGACAATGAGCAAAGCGTAATCCAGGGTAAAGAACACATTTCTATTGCCCATTGCAACAGAGCATGGACAAGTGTATGTATGTAGGAATGGAAAGTGATTGTGTGTGTACGTGTGAGTGAGAGTGAGTGAGTGACGGTCTGCTGTAACGCTCTGATTCCAAAGCAAATCAGACAAATACATTGTACTGTATTTGCTGATGACTGCTAAGCACAAATCATACTTGAGCATGGAGGTTCAGTGGGGAAAAATACATGGATGGATTGAGATCCTTTTTCGATAGGAAGGGGTATTCCAAGAGGAAAGAATCCAAAGGCATCAATCAACATCAAGATGACATCAATGAGATAATGAGCAGATTTCACAAGAGGATTGGAAGAAAGGCAAGGATATGTCTGAAGCCCTTGTAATTCATTTGGATCTTACTGCAGTTAAGGTGATCCCATCATCAATAACTGGACAATTCATCCGAAGGCTGACAAGCAGGTCCCAATCAAAGAGAGTAATGACAAGAGGCAGTATATTGCACTCCCCTCTTGTGGCAAATTCCTTCCCCCACAAGTCATCTATCAAGGCAAGACTGATAAGTGTCATCCTAACTGAGTTTTCTAATAACTGGGACATCACAAACACAGTTACACGAGGGCACATCGTATAGCATGATACAATAGACACAATCATTAGCCCAATGTTGAAAAGACAAAGGAAAGTCTCCAATATCTGGAGGGATCCAAACAGAGCCCATCACACCAAGGACTTTCTGGACAAGCTCAACTATCTTGCATACATGATGTATATGTTTCTTCCTGCTGCTTGCACAGATTTCCTCAAACCTGATGATGTGACAGTGAATTATGTCTACAAGAGCTCTATGTCTCCTCAAGCTCAGTTCAGCCACTGATACTCCCAGAAGGTTGCTTCTGGGAAGAAAGAAGGGCTAACCATCCACGAGAGTGTGACCAAGATAGATCTACGATCTGTGATCGTAGTTTTCTAATAACTGGGACATCACAAACACAGTTACACGAGGGCACATCTGTGATCAAACCTAGCCATGCTACTTGAATTCGAAGAGTCCGGGAAAGCAAACGTCACCAGTCGGATCTCATCATCAAGGGATTCCAGGAGACAGGCATTCTAAAATCTGTGGCAGATGCAAAGCTTCAACCCAATCCTGATATGGATGACACTGATGCAGAAGAGGGGTATTGGTAGAACCAATAGGTCTAGACATATATGCCTCACTGAGAGTTCTATCTTGTTTGACTCATTTGCATCAGTTTTGGAGTTTGAAGAATTTTCTTGCATCATTTCATGGTGCTATAGTTTGACATAAATATCATCCAGATTTACTTTTTAAGGAATTTACTTTGACTCAAAGCTTTAAGTTGAAAAATTACTGTTTGATTTAGATTTTGAACTTGAAATTGGAGAACTATCTGCAACCAAGATAAGTCAAGTTGACGTTTGACGGAAGGCTATCCAATGTATCCATATTACAGAGCAAATGATGGTAAGTAGAATTTTTATGAAAATTGTATTTAGCTCTTCAGATGATTTAATAGGTAGATTTTGTCATGAAATATTTCTTAAGAATATTTTTTTTTAAATAATCTGAATTAAAAAGATCAAAATGATCATTGTGCACAGCATGTTTGTTTAAATGATCCAAATCAAACCACAAACGAAAATTAAATCAATTTTCTACTGTTTTGCATACATTTAAATGTTTTCTGAATAACTTTTGAATGACTGGCAAAGACAGTGTTTGTTTTTATTTTACTTTTTTTCACCAAATTCAAGAAGTTACTACGGCTCTCTGCAATTGTGTGCTATTGTTAGCTTCCAAATTTGATTGCAAGCGCGTCTCTTTTGCAATTAAAATGTGTTGTTATTGTTGTTTTTTATAACATATTTGCTGTTGTATAAAGATACAAAGACTCTGGTGCTGCATTGCAAGCGCATATTAACAATACTTGAAAATGTCCAATGAGTAACAATTCAAAGACATATCTGAATGCAAAAATTTCACCTCATACAGTTTTTTATTACGTAGTCAAAACTTTTCTGCACAATTAAATACAAATAAAACCAACATAAATATGTGAAGAAATTCCAAAGAGAGGATGTCAATACTAACCTTGAGTTCCTTGGGCTGTTGTTTTGCTTCAAGTGCATGTTTCTTGCGTAGATCCTGCTGAGCCGTCTTGTTATACTCAGCCTGGTTGGTCACCTCTGTGTTGAACTGTTTCTCCATCTGCTCTGAGCGTAAAGCCTGAATCTGTTTCATATGACGGTATTCGATAGACTGCATCTGTTCATGGTGCCGTAGAGCCATCACATGCTCCATCTCCTTCATTACCTGTCTCCTGTGAAGCTCCTGCAAGGCTGTCTGTGTTAGAAAAAGAGAGACGGACTCAAGTCTTGGATTCATTTCTAAGTTCTTGGTAGGTTGGTTTATCATAGTTTAAAGGTAAATGCTAGTTTTGGTAACGATATCAAAATGAGTTTGTACAGAATCCAATGAAATGACCACCAAAGTGTCTGTTTGTATAAATATAACATATGTGCCAAAGGATTCTGGAAGAAATTGTGTAATTGCTGAGAAATCAGCAAATAAGTAAAGGATTCGGGTAGAGCGTCGGGCGAAGCAATAATTATACTGTCCCACGTGTGCTTATCTGTGTTGGGGATCTTCAGTCTGAAAATTTTTCAGCGTAGATTTCAAGATTTCACAAAGTTCAGTTTATGTTACTGTACCAGATCTAGATCTTTGGTGATATACTGACAATTAAGCCTTGTTTTACAGACTTTCTCATGAAATCAGTGTTTACTGTACACAACTACTGGAATTTCTCTTTAACTCATCCAGGCACTTTACCCATAAAGCAGTGGACATCCTGCCATGTACAATAGAATAGTCTCTAGACATACTTTTTATCAAACAATTAGAAATAAAATAAGAATGTTGGCTTAAGGATATGATGGTTATTTGATCTCTGCTGTAGAAAAGAAGTGTCTGAAAGCATATAAAAAATAATAACATTTTTTTGACAAATATTGTGGCACAATTTTAGTCAAGTTTGGAAGGAATATTTCCATCACTACAGTTGCATCCTAGATGATGATGCAGTGATGCAATGAGGTTTTGAGATGGCACTGTTCATAGAAGCATAGTGACTTAACAAAATTTGGGGGGCAACTCCATAAATATGTACAGCATGTCCAACCCCCTTTATATGGAACCTCACAAAAGTGATATGCCTGTATTTTCTACTTCATGTAAAAAGTTATAATGCTCTCAAATTTACAATCTGCAAGCAAATCTCCTTTGGTCACTAAACAATTTTCTCCCAGAGTGACTTGATTTCTCACCTCTCTTAGCTGGTCCTGCTCAACGGTCTGTTTGCTGAGTAGTAATTTCCCTTTGAGTTTCCTCATCTCTTTGTCTAGCCTCTGATGCTGCCTGTCCTGCAGGTCACTTTCAGCCCTCTGCTGCTCCAGATGAAGAGATTCCTTGTGTTGACGCATCTTGGCTTCATGCTCCTTCTTGGGAGTACTGTCCAACTCCTACAACAGAACCGCATTCCATTATCACAGATTGGTTAGAACAAAGTACAAACTATTATCTCACTTTTAAACAGATTTTACAAACAAAACGCGCCACCCGCATGTTTTGGATTTATAACCCTCAATAATTTTCATCTCACCAATAAAATTGTGTTGTTTGCATTTATTCATGTAAATACAAGAATATCAAACCTACTTTTGCTCATTTTGATTTGGAAAAAAATTGAAAAATCTGAGAGAATTATTGCTTTTAAATGTTATTTGATGAATGTGCATCGAAAAAAGTGTAATATTTTGTATAAAAAGGAAATATTAATTTGTATTTGTTTTGAAATGTATGCTGATTTTTTTAAATTACAATGTATCTGTTCATGTGATACTTATGTATAAAATGAGTTGAGGAATTAAAAAATCTTTGAAAAAAAAAAAAAAAAGATTAGAATACTGAGTTCTCAAAATGGTTGAATGGTAACAGGGGGGAAATATAAAACAATATTTACTGTTTGGTAAAACCATTACTACTTTACAGGATGTGCAATGACTATTGACCCATTTGACCTGCAGGGCCAATTTCAGAAAACATGATATCAAATGTGATTTATAAATTTAACAAATATACTTTTTTTAAATGCTTTCAGCCAAACAAATTTGCAGGACAAAGGAGAAGCGTGTATCTCGACAATGATACCAAGTTTAGAAAACCTGGGGGCTCTTTCATAAAGCCAAGGACAAACTTCTGAACAACTGTAATATGGTAATTTTATGAACAGGTTCCTGAAACACCTTCTAGATACAAATAATATGAACAGATTAATATCTTACTCTTCTCATTTGTTCCTTGTTGTGTTTGTAATCTTTCTTCTGTTTGATCTGGAAGGCTTTTAGGTCGGATTCATGCTGGGATGTGATTGTCTTTAAGAGTTTCTTCTCCTCGCTACCTGCTGCTTTCTCCTGCAAGGCAAGGGGGGGGGGAGTAAAAGCAACAATTATATTTAGGGAGATATTCTGAAAAGAGGAAATGTAATTCTGATACGTGGCTTAACCAAATTTATATCAGACAATGTGAAAGGCACATAGTCGTTTACAGCATGCTCCATAAACAAAATAAGATATAGCATGAATCACAAGTTACCATGTATGAAATAAGTTTCTTACAAGAAAACAGGGGTGTTCCATAATGATATCCATATTAGTACTTGCTGAAGCGTAAATCCAGATTCAACAAAACATTGCACTGGACTACATAAGGTGTAGCAGGTTTTCACAGTACACCATGTATCTTTTGTGGGCAATTGTTGGACCTGAAAAGGAGCACACAAACTCAACGTTTCGACAAGTGTGTTCTTGTCAGATATGGTGTGACTTGAAACTTACAAGATTCTTCTTTGCCATGGAAACCTTCAGAATTTACACTCCTACATTTGTATCTTGGTTCAGGTACAATGCAAGTTAAAATATTTGCAACACAGTCATTCTTAAGTAATGAAATATTTTGCACTCACATTTTTGTACTTCATATCCTAATTACTTTTAAATTCAAGATGAACTTTATAAAAGACTTGATGAAACAAACACCCCTAGGTTTATTACAAAATGATACAAAGGTGTGCTATTTTTATAAAAGAAGCCGACTCCCATACCTTCTTCTCAATATCTGTTGTATGCTTCGCTAAGAGCTTATCTAGTTCTTTAACATTAGCTTGCACACACTGGTTGAATTCTTTATCTAGTTTATCCCTCAGCTCATCCATCTCTTGTTTGAGCTTGCTTTCCAGCTGCTGAATCTGTTTCTGATGCTGCCTTCTCATCCTCTTGTAACCTAGTAAACGAGAAGGAGAATAGAATCATTAATGTACAACCATGAGCCAGGCAAGAATGCAAGAGTGCCATGTTAACAGTGATGCTTAAGACTGGGTATTGATTTGGAAACACCGAGTCATATTGGATGTGATCACATTATTATTATCAGCATTTCCATTAACATAAATAATCATCATCATTACCCTTGACATAGTCATTCTAGTTGGTAAGCATTATTTTACAGCCAATCTTTGAGATAAAAGCAAGGAATAGAGGGAACCATTGTCCAAGCTCTGAGATATTGAGAATCTTGCACCATTATCCTGTTAAAAATTCTTTGTTTCTTAATTCCTGATTATAAAAAAATTTATGTTCAACATGCTCACATAATTTCACAGGAAAATTATCTAAAATCTTATATTACGATCACATGAAATAATCATTAGGTCTGCTATATTCTGATTGATAAATTAAACAAATTGACAACCTACAAATATTTTAATTCAATGCAGTGACAGCTTAATGAAATATTTGATACCTGAAAATTGTTGCCTCTGCTCATTCTCATGTTCCTTCATCTGTCTAGTAACAACTGATGTAGGCCTGATAGTCTTGAAATTCTCACGATAGCTGTCATCTCTTGTGAATGGTAGCTCTGGCGTTGTCTCAGACGTCATACTTGCACTCAAGCTTTCACTCGGTAACTGAAAGTCATATAAAGACAGATAACCATCAAGCTATGTCTGAGGATGTTTTTACTACTCAGGGAGTAATATTATGGTGTGGAGGTACAAGGCCAAGGACAAAAGAATCTCAGCATATGAATTGTAAGAAAAGGTATGAATTTGCAGATATAAATAATTCTGGAAATGTGAAAATATTTATGCCTCAAAGAAGTAAAATGCTCAAGAAAAACCATTGCTGCCATTATATCATCTGAGTGAAAATTGTCCCTTTGATAAGCAGTTCTTCGAATGGCCAAATTTGGGATCTGGACAGTACAGCCTGTCCATTAAATTTTGAAATATAACTCCTATAAAATGCTTAAAATGCGACATATTGTGACCAGAGCCAGAATATTGCAAAAATTACAAAAAGAGAAAATTATGTAGCGACACTAATAGGCAATGGGATATTGAAAAATAATAGGTTTTTAATTTAATAAAGTAAAGCATGATGCTTAAAGGGGTTTCTTGGGAATTTGCCCCCCCCCCTCCATTTTTTTGAGCGGGGAGTGAATTTCCTTTTCTAATCCTACGCACTCGTGCAAGAAGTAGCAAGAGGCAATATGATTTCATCATGCTTCAATTAAATGAAAGAGAAAGAATCCAATGAAAAGGAAATTTTTATATCAAGAGGTGTTATGGCTAGAAAATGGCACCCAATAATTTCATATCTAGATCTATGCTACATTATATCCAAGCTGATGGCCAAATATAGCATATAATTGTATAGAAAATAACTAAGGGTTAAAGTGGATTGAGGTGAAGGCAAATAGGAGCTCCAAGAGTTCAAGGTATTTCTTTATTCCATTTTCAACAGCAAGATTGAGAAGCAAACATTTCCAAAAATTTTCTTCTCAAGGGTATGCAAAGAATACATTAAATGTTGCAATAATTTAATGTCAAATATATATTTGTATTTCTGGCTATTCAAAAGATAATTTCAATACAAAAGATTCTCTGAAATGTTTATATTGTTCTCAGGACAAACAAAACTTTCAACTTTTTCTAATCATGTACCAAAGCATCAATGAATAAGTCAGATTTATGCATAGCAGGCTTCATCAATTTTTAAAAACATCTTTCCATATTGTCTGCTGCATGCCCTTGAAACTGGTTTTGTACTTTATAAAGTATTAAATAACAGCTTGGTACAATACATTATAGACAACGGACAGGTATATGAATGACATGAACATTACAATACTTTAAACAGCAGGCTACAAAATCTACATGTATGTGTGGAGCAGATAGGGCATGAGGAAAAATAATACATTAATATCTTTGAGGTGAATGCATTATCCAGTGAAAAGTAATTTCCGACTGCTACATCAAGCTGTGTGTAATAAAGGTTACGGGTTAGCATTAAAATCATATGGTGAGTGAAATATGGTACAAGCTTTTAAAGCAGGAGTGTAAAATTATTGATAACTGCAAAAAAAGAAGAAAAATGCATGTTCTTTGTAGTATGTAACAGGAAATAGTAAACAAGGAATACAGTGCTTGGGAAATTAAAGAAACCGCTAGCATGGTTTGGAGGTGAAGTGAAGGCATAGTGATAAAAGTATAACACAGCCTCTGAAAACGTATGCGACATCAATATTTCCAAGAAGCTAGACGCAGACTGAAAATGAAAAGCCAGTAGATCTCTAAAGTATGATATGAAAACAAAGAAACAAGATCACAGCCTGCAAAAGAAATAAGTTGATCCAAGAAGCACTAAAAAAAAAGACAACAAATTTTCGCAAACCAAAAAGTAGAAATTTAGAAATAGTTTCTAACGCCAATATAATGTCTCAAGGTCAAAAGCAGACACAGAATAAAAGTTGCAAATCATAAGTCATAAGCAGTGATACAAAGTAAAATGACAGTGTGATTGATAAGAATGATACTCATATCACTAGAACACATAATTATTTAATAATGGATTCAAGATGAAGCTTTGACAAAGATGGCACTATGAAGAGAGTTATACAAATCTTTTAATAATGAAAGCAAGTGATAATGTTCAAACATGATCATGTTGGAAGACTCCTCAAATGGTCACCATTAATGTATTATGAATTTAAAAGCTGATGGTAACTTGAATAAAACAAAATCTATTTCAAAATAATCACACATAAGCCAAATATGTCCTCTACTGTATATGGATGGGCTTGAGAATTTTCAAGCTTGTAAATCGGTTTCATAGAACAAATTGTCTTGAATTTTTTTAGAACAGAACAAAAACAGTAATGAAAAACCAGGACTGCCCCCCAAAGGAAAAAATGAAAATAAATATTTCAAAGTGATAATAACCTCCATAAGTATCCATTTAGTTAGCAGAAAATGTTGTTTTGAATTAACAGAGGCATGGCAGGAGAAACGGGAGCCCTTTGACAGAAATTCTTATCATCATTTTGATTATTCACTGCTTGCAGAAACATTCACTGCAAAGGATAAATCTAGCTCACTAGTAACATTTTGTATTTTTTAAATTTCATTAAAAAAAATATAACTTCTTGGAATAATATAGAAGTGATTTCCTATCCATCAAATTTCATGCCAAATTGAATGAATGAAATAGAATGAAAATAAGGGAAAGGGATGGCAAATAAAGCTGGGTTGGTTGTAGCATTAGCTCTAAAATAGAGTCACTACTTCCTGAACACTTTATATCTGCACACATTGATTTCAAAAGAAGCACCAACATGTATGGAGTTTCAGAAACACATGGGCACAGAGGCCGCAATAGTAAAGTTCTTTTGCAAAGATACCTTTCGTTTTAACAATTTCACATTTCAATCACTTCAGCTTTTTTGATGAGTCCTTAATTGTAAAAAGACCCTACTATTCTTACAATATTCACAAAACCTGGAATACAAGCAAGAACTGTTTGTATACGCTTCTGTCGTCATAATATTCAGGACATATGTCCAAAGATATAAACCTTCAAAAAGGCAGGAATGCTTTCGTCTGAAAACAATGCACATTAACTTTATTAACCATTTCATTAAGTTATGTCACAGAATGTAATATTAAAATCTCAGGGAACTTTCTGAATTTATAAGCACTATTCACACATTCAGTTGGGGTTCTTCAAGCAAGCAGCAAAGAAGAGAATGATCATAGGACAACCATCAAGAGGTAATTCACATTTATAATCATGAGATGTTCAAACATTACCAAACATTCTACCCTAGACTAACAAGCTATATCATGCAGTGCATTCTCTGATTGTACCACTCACAAAGTAGACTGGGTGCAATGCAAAATAAAAAGCTCTCTTGAACTGAAATGCTTTACATAAATGCAGTTATTGTTCAATCAGCTCAACATTTAAGCACCATGCAAAAGTGTTTGGCTCAAATTTTCAAGAATGAAAATCAACTTCTTTTGATCTTTCAAATATTATCAATACTTTATTTTCATTTTTGCTTCAAATAATAAAGGAGCTCACTCAAGAAGGTTCAAGGTAAGAAATATCACGAAGAAACAAGTGAAAAAAGAGAATGGCTAACAAATTATAAGTCTTGCCTGCTTACAATTTCAATAGTTGAAACAAGTGCTCGATAAAGTTTTTGTGCATTTATTAGTGTTATAAACCAACTTCAGTATAACCATCTATACTTTTATTTTCAATGAACTTCTTACATTTTTAAGGGTCCACAAACTACAGGCACTAGCTTATATCATAGGTACATGTAATGCCATTGTAATACTTCCTTTTTTTCTATTGAAATGAAATAAACTCAAGTTTCAAATTCAAATTCATTTATTTTTATACATCTCTTTAAAAACAGAATACAATACATTTAAATTTGAATTGCAGTCCAATAAAATACCCAGAAAATATGCATTACTGACTGTATTATCAATTGATTGAATGCATTACATGTTAATCCTGATTTCGAAACCTTGTCCAAAACTAGGTGACGCTTGGTAAATTCTATTTCTAAAAATATTTGTAGGATTCAAGAAATGTGTGCATCGATTGTGAATTGCTGCCCTCTGCTACGACATCGACTAGAAAGATTCAATTAACTACTCATGCAATAGAATTCATGCAGCACTGACAAACACAAACTTAGGAACCGAATCAACTTAAATCACAGTTGCCATGGAAACCATCAAGGATCATCCACAAAAGCAATGCTGCTCATTTTCTCTTTCATTTCAAATAAATGGTGTGTGAGCATATATGTTTCCTTTTTTTTTCCTTTGGTGGATAGTTTTTTGTGAAGAAGGGGGAGGATAGCCAACATACCGAACACCAACACAAAGGATCCAAGATGGAAGGGTGTTGTACCTTACGCTTCTCCCGTACCCGTAGTCGGACCGAGCCCGAGGCGGCCAGGAAGGCCTCGCGTTCGGCGTAGGAGATGGAACCAAGAGATGAGCAGAAGGAAGAGATAGAGACCATGCTGTCCAGGGAGGGGCACGGGGACATACCCATGGCCAGTGCCTCCCTACCCTCCGGTACTGAGGGATTCCGCCCCCTCTGTTGAGGTTCAACGTGCCACACAACAGTCGAGATTGATAGGGCATTTCAATATGGACGGTGTGGATTTTTTTAGGGTCGGTGGTATTGGCAAGTATGATGGTATCGTGTGGCAAGGACACAAAGAGACAAGGACGAAGAAGGAAAGGAGGAGGAGGGCAAAAGGTGACAAGCAAGAAGATATGTTACTTCACAGAGCTTCTAAAAGAGGAATTTGGTTAGTATGCAACAAAAGAATTGTCATAATATTTATCATAATTACTAAAGTAAAAGAATTACAGTGGACAAAACTGGCCTAAGGAAGCATCGAACATGGTTTCAATCATAAACAGTCATATGAAAATCTACATATTTCATAATTTAAATTCTAAATAGTCTTGGTCTATATCGATAAAGCATAACTGAGAAAATTATATTTTAGACATTGGGTCATTGGAGCATTATTATTTGAAAACTTTTACAACAAACGGAAGGTAGATTTTGATGCTTTGAATATCATCATCTGATGGGAAAATTGAACAGACAAGAAAGAATCAGTTTATCATAAATTCTACATGAAATTATATCAACATATTTTGATGACTGATGCAAAATGGGGAATGAAGGCTGGCTGAGAGGAGAATATAGCAAATAATACAATGTTAACGAATAGTCATTATTAATGATGTGGAATGAGTGATAAGAGTTATCAGAATTGCAGGAAGCCATATGTGAAGGAACTCTAAACAGAAATGTTGACACAAGTATTTAATCTGCTTTATACAGAATCAAGAAAAGTGTAAGATCAGGCAAGCCAATTTAAAACTGAAAATAAATAACCACGTTCTGTCATGCTTTGAAAACTTTGTCCAATGCTAAAATCAAAACTCTCAATCGATCAACAGTAAAATGGCCACTGCAAACCAAGCCAACATGCAATTCACAATTCAAAAATATAACATCCTTAAAGAATCAGTTTTCAAAGTGGTATAACTTTAAAGAATGTAGAGGATTTATTCTGTGTTATCTTCTAAAATAATTTTTTTCTACACAAAAGGTATACATTACAAAAGCACGATCAGCAATTTCAAAATTGATTTATTTATGCTAACTTTATGCTAACACAGCACTATCTTTTAAAATATATATTTTATTTAGAGTGACAAAGGGCAAATGCCTGAAAACTGTCCTCCTTAATTTGTGAAAGGGATGGAAATGGGTTTAAACGTCATAAATCATATTTAGGCATGCATGACATTTTTGTCACAAATGAACAAATATGCTTGAGGAAAAACAGCATGGCAATGAACAGAGAAAGGAATAGGAAGGGATAGGGCATACAATGGGTTGTATGTTCATTTTGATATGAATCACTGAAAATAAAATGAAGTCCATAAGAAGGTATTGATGAAAAGGGGTTCTGCTTGCACAAGCCTTTGTGCATTTGCAAAGGTGATTTGCGTTTCAAAGAACAGAAGATGGATATGTAGGATCAAGAGGCATTCCAAGATTATTATCAAATATGCTTTGGACCAAAACTATAAGTTATATTTTTAAAATACATTAGCATGTTTAATATTCTATAAGGTGAAAGGGATAAAATGTAGGAAAGATTACTTTCCATCCAGGGCATTTTTCCGAATATGCTATGCTATCTTGGTATCAATAGCAATAAAGACAGGCCTGCTGACAATGAGATATGCACTCATCAGATAAAGCTTCCTATCAACATATATGCATCTAATGAACAGACATCAAAATGCCCATGTCGAGTTCCAGCCTATTTTAAAATTGAACAACTTCAAGTTTGATAATTAAATGCTTTAAATGACACCAGCTCAAACTCAAAGAGCGAATTCGGCTAGAAGCTTTATTTCTCAACTAAAACTCTTGATAAAGCCAATACTAATTTATCCCCACTAAGCCCACCCTTAATCCAATATATGTCAAGAAACATTCCCCCATTATATCAGTATGTGTGATCATACAGACTTCCCCAATAATCTTGGATTGCCTACACATGATGCATCTACAAAGATAAGTCAACAATGTTGAGAAGCAATGGCTTCTTCTTCTTACCCTCTCATTGCGCATCTGTGCATTGTCAGCAGTGCCATCCTTTGAAGGTTGAATACTGTTGACGCTTCCTGATTGACTGCTATCCTCACTGTGGTCGTTTACACTGCTCATACTGTTGGTGGGCTCACTGGGGTCAAATGAATCCCCGGACGGCTGCTGCATGGATGGAAAAGCCAACAGTCATTGAAAAACCTTCTTCCCCCGGACCAAATTAAACCCACCTCAAGAAAATCCTAGTTCTATTTCTTTGATCAGTTTAGTGTGTATTAATGGTACAGGTCTATCTCAAAAGCATATGTGGTAATCTATCACCTTTTCCAATAGTTTTCTAAGGGAAATATGGAAAGTCCTACACCTTATGGCTCCTTTATGTTTTTGACTGGGATCATGCAATCACAATTGCACGAATGAGGCAATCTACAAGGATAAAAAGCTAAATTTCCACTTAATCTTCAAGAAATTAATCATGCTAATTTATGCACTTGAACAGCAAATATTTTTGTATAAAGTTTCTTGGGTGAGATTCTGATCACATGCACACTAAAAATGATATCAATTGTATGTATCTTTTTTAAATGGAAATTGTTGGGGACATTATTTCAATAATAACATGAAATAATCTCTCACACTATGGATTTATTGCAAAAAATGTTTGGAGCATATTAAAGCTTCTATACCAGTATACATGTACAAACCTCCTTTGAAAAAATTTATGTCATGAATATTAGTCGTAAACATATTGCTCATGGAAAGAAAGATCTTTTCAGATCATTTTTAGACATAAATCAGCAATCAATTTGTGAACAACCAAGGGTCTACCAAATAACTATCATAAAATTGAAAAGCCAGACATTTTCAATACAAATTGATTCCTGATCAGTATAAAAATAAAGCAGTATGGTACAAAATTTAATTTGAAAATATTTCTTCCAATGAACCTTGTCTTGCTGAAAAACATAAATGTCATTCTTTTTAGATTCAGCTGAAAAAATTATTTGTACATACTTAACTACCGTGCATTGATACTGCCTTCCTTCAGTGAAAAAAATATAAAAAAAGATGGATATATCTGCTTACATCATCTGTGCTGACCTCCGTGTCCTCATCCCTTGGTTTGTTAGAGTGACCTTTGAAAAGTTGTGCTATCCTACCAACATTCTTATTATCCATCCCACGTACCACCTTCCTTGTCTTCTCTATCAAGTCAATCAACACGTTGTTAGGCCTGTCCCTTGTTACAAATTCCAGCTACAGAAAGATAAAAAAATATAGAGAAATGAAGTGAAGATTATAACATGGATTCATATTCATAAAAACAAATATACGTAAATTAATTAGAAAGAAATAAAAATATAAAATACTTTAAATACTCAAACCAATAATAAATCATAATCTTCTTTGGAATGGAAAATTGAAACTACTTTGACAATTTCAGTTTTATATTAGTTTAAATTTGATCAATACATACCATTCTATTTTTATTAGTTCTCTACCTTCCTTGTGAGCTTTGGTCATTCTATTATCTACATACAATGTTACACTTTTTTCCTGTACAGGAAAAACGTTTAAACAGATTACACATTCTGTTTCTTGTTATCCTGATGAAATATATGTAAATTTGCAAAAGATTCATTCACTGGTTGTACTGAAAAGTCTAACCCTTGTCTAAATATGCACAAAGCTCATAAATGATGTGTAATCATTGTGCATTTATGCATATTGATAACCATACAATCTATCAGCAGGAAAAAGGATGAACAGATAATCAAAGCCTGGATGAAATCATGCAAGCAATGATCTTACCTGTAATAGCTGTGTTGCACTGGGGCGGCTGTCAGGCTCCTTGGCCAGGCAAGCCTTGATGAAATCATGGAAGCACTGGTTCCAGCCAGACGTTGATAATGATGGAGGGTCATTCTGAGCAATATGATACAGGGCACTCATGGCATTCATGTTAAATAACGGTGGTTTTCTTTCAGCTGCCATAATAATAATAAAAAGAATAAGACATCACACATGCGGAATAACAATAACACAATTTCTTGATTCATTAATCAAATTGAAAAATTAATCAAAATAGACAGAAAAATCTGAAAAAGTCAATTATAAAGTTTAAATGAAAATACCTTAGTATGGCCAAGCATAAAAAGCAAAGGTTTTTCTATTTTGACAACCATCAAAACTGTATATATATCCAGTGCCTCAGGGAAAAAAAACCTTCCTAAAAAGTTTCTGAAATTTCACATTTTCCATCTATATAATTCATGAAATGGACATCTATTTTCCACATTTCCTTAAAATTGTTTTGATTTAGTTGGTAACTACCAAAAATGAAGAATATTCACCTCTTCCTTGAATCAGAAAGATTGTTTTGTGATGTTACACTCAGTACATATTGTAGTCACACAGGTAGACTTTCATGGTGTTGAAAGAGTGTAAAATGATTAAAAAAGGATCACAAGATCATTTTCAGTTAATGTCTTAGATATGAAAGTCTACGGGTGGGACTATAATACAGAGAGTTTGACATCATAAAACAATTTTCAGAGTCAAGAAAGAGGTTATTTTTCTAAACTATTTCAAGGAAATATGTAAAATAGATGGCCATCTCATGGATTTAATGGTGCAAAATGTAAAATTTTAGAAACTTTTGGTGAAGGTTGTGAAACGATCTTTCAGAATCAAGAAAGTGTTGAATATCCTTCATTTTCTTGATAGTTTCCAACTTAATCAAAACAATTTCAAGGAAATGTGGAAAATGGATGGCCGTTTCATGGATTTAAAGATGCAAAATAGGGAATTTTATCAACTTTTGGTAAACGCTTTTTTTTTACCCCTGCTGGTTAACAGTAAACACCTGTTTATTAATAGCGTAATGACCCAGGCCTTTACCTTAGAATGTTTAATTTGGGGAAAATTTTGACAAACACAACTGAATAATTGCATACCAAAAACAAATATAGGGGAAGGCGGGGTAAGTTGTGACAGTTTTTGCTTTTTGCATGTTAGAATTGATATGATTAATAATCTTGTCGAAATAAGTACGTTGCCTTGAAATTTAATTCTTCTGAAATATTTTCCACCTATATAAAACTTTCTATCCCCACACTGAAAGTCATCGTGACCTTTGAAAAAAACGATGTCAAATGGCACAACTTGCCCCATATATGGGGTAAGTTTGAGCCACCTTCTGGGGTAAGTTGAGCCACAAAAACTATGTACAAAATGTATGGGGGAGAACCAGCATGTCAATTTTTTGTTTAAAGTCTTTTCACTTGCTAATTCTCTATAAATACTAACATCCTGTAAAAGGAAAAGAGCAGTCATGTAAATTTGCTCACTTCAGCCTGCATTTCAATCGATTTTTATGGTTTGTTTTTTAAGATACATTACCATAGGAATTACCATGGCTCAACTTGCCCCATGCTGTTTGGCTCAACTTACCCCAGTCCAAACTTAGTGCGATAATTTTGTATCCACACATTTATTATGCATCCATCATATAAAAGACTATGACAAGAATGAAGATCCATACCTGGACTAATAATGTTGTTATCATGTCTTTATTATATTTAAAGACGTGTGTGTTTATAAAGCACTTATCTATTTCACACTCTTTTTTACTTTTTTGGCTGAAATTCATATTTTTCCCTCTAAAAAACTACTTTTTGTTTCAAAGTTGGAAACAATGTGGTGGGGTTTGGGGTTATGCTATGGGTCATCAATACATGACACCACCACAATGTCTGACTCATTCATTATTGGCCTGGGGCTGGTGGCTCAACTTGCCCCTATGCTCAACTTACCCCGCCTTCCCCTACCATAAAGTGTCATAATAATCAGTCAACATGAATTTCATTAATTATGATGGGAAGGGGAAAACTTTCAATCACATCTTGTCCATTTTCTGCAATTTGTTTTTTCCTTGTAATTTTAGTTCTTTTAGTCTCTAAATTTCTGTTTACTAAATTAACATTCTAATAAAATATTTAATCATGACCCATAAAAATTTTCAAAATTTAGTATCAAAATTACCAATGCCTTTAGTAAGAAGAAGATGGTTTATTATCATATATTTGTATTTTAATAAGCAGATAACTTACCTAATTCAATACATGTTATTCCTAGTGACCAGACATCAACCTTGCCATCATACTGCCCCTCATCCATGGCAAGTATTACTTCAGGAGCCATCCTGGAAGAAAAATGATCTTTGTCTTTACAAGTGCCACATGAAGATTTCATTACCAATATAATGCATCACCATCAATCACAAATATAGGACTTTGCATTTCACAATCTCTATAATTTGTTATAACATCAGAAAACTGGTTGGTAAAAGTGTGTCACAAAGGAAAATCACAATGTTATTTTACGACTGATACAGTAAATGACATCTGTAGTAAACAGCTTGCTCTTTTCTGAATTAATCATTCATTAATTTCAAATAAAATGCACATTAACACATCAATAGTGTACAATGTTCATAATAAGTGTCTGAAAAATTGCAAAAATGAAAATGATACTCACCAAAATGGTGTTCCTACGAATGAGTTGGCTGGATTTACTAATGAAGCTGAACCAAAGTCACCTGGATTTGATAACAAAAGACATTTATTCTCAATGCATTGTCAGAATATTTCATGTAGTTTAAAATACAAACTCAAAACAAATCTATAAGACCCAAAGTTTTCTCTCAGTCATCTGTAACAGCAATTAAGCATTAAGTCTTCACAACAGACACTCGTATTTCATGAAATAACTATAAAAAAAAAAAACATGAAAAAAAGGGGGGGCTGCAGGACTGTAAGCTAAAAAAAAAGGAGACTCACAGAGTAAAATGACAATTAGTAATCAATAAAATGCTCAGAGGCAAAAAAAAAGAAAAGAAAGAAAGCAAGAAACAGCAAATTATGTTATTTTTAGAGCTGAATATAATCAGAAATAAGCCTAAGACACACGTATGATACACTTTCATCACCATCACTTTGTCATTATGTTATTGATATTATTACCAGCAATATATTTGATAGAGGCTATACTCACCTAATTTAACAGTCCCATGCTCTGTGAGAAGAATGTTGGCAGCTTTAACATCTCTATGTATTGTCTCATAGTTGTGAAGGTATTGTAGACCCTGAAGAGCGCCCTCACACACTGCGGCTATTTCATCCTCTTGTAAAGGTTTCTTATGTACTGCAAATATAAATTAAAAATATGCACATGTAAATGAATCTTCCACATCGATTAGCAATGTTGATATTGTAAAGCAGCTATTTGTTGTAATAATTCAAATGACATGTATTATCTTAATTCCTTTTTTTATAGACGGGAAAAGGTATTCAGGGTGCTACATAAGCACTTGCCCAATTGCCCGGGGCAAGTACAAGTTAGAGTCGGGCAAGTGTTTTGAAGTAAAGACCAAAACTACTTGCCCGAATGGGGCAAGCAAATTCTCCAAAATTAGGGTCGATATGATATATTGACCCTAATTTTGGTCATGGCAGGCAAGATAAAATCACTTTGGAAAAAGAAATGCAATAACACAGTAGATCAGTTCATGTCAAAAGAGAGAAAAGGTCAATGGTTTATAAACCACAAAACTTTCTTTTGGAGATGTAAATTTCAATGACTTTTTTCGGGCAAGTGAAATAGATTTTTGGGCAAGTACATGTATATTTACTTGCTTCTAAAACGTTATGTAGCACCCTGGTATTGATTCCTACCAAGGAATTGTTTGTATTTTTTTATACTTCAAGCTACAAGTATACATATTAGAGCTACGTATTTGGTTAAATTCCAGTCTAAGAATAGTGACATTTAAGGTCAATATGCATGTTTTGTAATGTCCTTCAAATTCAATAAACTTCATCAGAAAAATCATAATGCACCAAAGAGCTAAAAAATAGCATTTATGTTATAGTTCCCAGTATTCAGACATACATGTAGATAGATTACATGTAAACCATTCACAAGAGATATCAAAACACAAGAAATATGATAATTTCATATCATAACAAATTCTAGATGAAGTAACTTGAAATTGGTACCCAGTATACTGATATCATTTATAACATTTAGATAAGTGCTGCTATTATCACTTTCTGCTTGATATGAATCCTGATTTCCTTGTCTACATGTTGTACCTGAACACGCACAGTATTTCATGAGCGCAGAATGTAAACAAATCATCCTGTGTAAATTGAAACCACAAGTTCTACACACAGCATCAGAAATGTCAACAAAAGCATGTTATATCAACTAATGTAATGTCCCTTTAGTAAAGATTGGGTTCATTATGAAGCAGGATATTCAGATTTTAACAGGATGATTTTAGAAGTCAAACTCCTGTTCAGGAAGCAAAGAGGGGTTACTCAAAAGGCGTAAAATTGCAACATCAATTGAAAGATATCCTAAACTGTCCTTAACATTTCAATTTGGTCATTTGTTTCATTTTTATTACAAAATTAATTCTATTCATACATGTTAGTCATTTGTCTATCTTCTTCATTCTATTCATTGCTGGAGTGCCATTGATTTACCTTTAAAATGTATAAAAGGCATACAAAGACATTATCTCATTCTACTGTACATGTACAACATCATCACATGTGTACAATCTTGTAAGATTTATGCTGTCACACCCAAATAAATTACCATGCAAAGTAGATTTCTCTACAGATCAATTTCAGTATTAAAGAAATATGACATTCTGATTGGTATAATGACTTGCTCATCAAAAAATACATGTCTATGTATGTGATTAATAATGAGAGTTGAGTCACTCCTATGGACTGACTGCACAACTAAAACCAATTTTCCTGGAAACAAAAATGCCTTAATGCATGCATGCCTGCCTTCTACCATTTGATGACAAAGATTCACCATGCATTGCTCGAGTGGAATGATCATGTAGAATTCAGTTCATTGGGTTGTCAATGTCCCCCCCCTTGCCTAGATAAACATGTACATGTAGAACACCTCTGACAGTCTTGCCTGCAATACCCATTGGAATATACATGTAGTACATGTAGCAGAGCTGACTCTGAAAACTACATGTAAGATGAATAAATTTTCAATAGACAAAAACGATGATTTGTAATGGTGACGGTTGTTGACCTCAAATGACCTTTGACCTCGACTAAGAAACCTGTTTTTCATTTTGTATCATTTGTTATATTTAACAACCAACTATTTAGAGGTTTCATTTCATTTGATTTAACATATAATGAAAAAAAAATGTTTATCTAAGTAAATTGATCTGAAATGACCTTTGACCTTGACCCAGTAATCTGAAATTATACTCACCTAATTTCTGATACCTATTATTTCCCATTATGTCTATGTTCAGCATTATACCGGGATTACTGACCGGTATAATTTTAAATTTTCTTGAAAATTAAAAATCCTCACTTCAGTAATTTACCCAAAATTACCTTTAATTTCACCGACAGTGAATAGGGACTTACATTTCAATATTACCTTGAAAATTCAAAATCTTAACCTTTGTAAAGTTATTGATACCACAAAGTTCATTGACCATATTACCTTTAACTTTGATCATGTTACCTGCTACCCATGCCAGATTATCAGTGACAATTGAATACCCTTATGTCCAAGTTTCATGAAATTAGATGCATGACATTTGGCCATTACAAGAAAAGCTCAAGTTGCAATTTCAATGCTGACGATGCCACCATCGATAAAACAGTTCTCTACATGTATAGTCTTGCTCTGCTAAGCAGATGAGACAAAGAGACAAAAATGCCTCATGAAAATATTGAAGAAATCATTATTTTCAGTATTACATCTAAAATTTAAATTTGTTTTGACAACAATTTTATAAGAGACGCAGTTCATTAAATTTTACTTTCTGCACCGTCCCAAATTATTCCAGAATTCTATTGTCAATTAGTCATGGTTACCCAACATGATAAACTTGATATACATGTAATGAGTTTGAGACTATTTTGCTACTAACCATCTAAAACATCTGATGCAGATCCAAGACAATACTCCATGGCAAGCTGAAACAGATAAGACAGAGTGAAATTCCATAAATTATTATTTCATATATTTCAAATAAGTCAGCATTTCATCCTATTTTGACTGAAGAATTTGTTGATGCAACACAATTCATCAACACCAAGAGAATTTTATCTGGAGTTCTTATCAGAAAAAATGGTTTTAATAATACCCCCCCAAAAAAAAAAATCAAGCCGTTTTTTATCTGTTTAGTTGTACTTCATTGTAACTCACTGTGGCAAGTGGGCCACAGATACATGTATTTGCCATAAATGATTCACATGAACACCATCATCATCATCCCAAATAGCAAGTGCAAATAAATACATGCAAATCATGTATTTATGCTCGACTTTTACCCAACCTTCAATTATGCACTGCCACTGTGCAATTAGCACACAAGAAGAGACACCATCTGAAATATGCATTCTTTTTTTTAGAGAAAAAAAGAGCTATGGCGAGGACTTTGCCTGCTGCACATACTACAATGTAGATACATGTACATGTACGCCTGTAATGTTATAAAAGAGAGCAGATGTGACCTGTTCATTTTTACAATCCTAGAAAATATGGAGGGATGTGATTAAACTATCCATTATGAATTCATTCTGCCGACACATTTCATAAAAGACATAATGCAAGTATTTTTAAATTTGTGATGTTGGTGACAGTGCAGGCATCTCAGGTATTCACAATACTAAAGCAAAAACACTGCGCAAGGCCAGACATACCTCATGATTGTAGCATATATTGTACCCTTGCTGCAACACACTCATAAATGACCATCATTTGTAAAATATCACAATACTACCACTACCAATGGGAGGCGATTCTAAGAGAACTACCCCCCCCCCCCCTTCCTACCCTATCAGAAATTTAAATGAAAGAAGTTCATCTCCCCCCCTTGTATACTTGTATAGTTCTGAGAAAGGCCAATCACAGCCTCATGCTGAATAATGTTTAACTAACCTCTACATTTTCCACTATGCGTACATACATGTATGTATGCACAATTATGCACATGGTTCTGTTTTTATTCATGTTAAATCATTCATATAATTATTGCCGAATTGATAACTAAATTTTAAAAAAAGGAGGAAAGAAAGAAAATGTTTCTTTCCTGTATACGTCAGTATAAAAACATGAACGGTATTTCCGGTAAATGAATGTATCAAGAAATGTTTCCTTATCTGAAAATGCCAAACTATCATGTAGCAGGGCATGGATCAGTTTATTATACAGGCCTATCGTCAGGACAATATTTATTAAGGAAACTGGGTGTGGCCTAAATGATGAGAGGCGTTGGGCTTGAGCGGCTTTGCAGATCACAGGAAAGAAGGATATCCTATAACAGCTACCGGTACCTGAATGACTTTTGAAATCACTCTCAATACCCTCTTTTGATGTAAAGTATATTGTCTTCTCCTGCGACCATGTAAACGGTGTTAAAAATAAATGGATGAAGCTAAATTGTAATGATTCATACTGTATATATGCCTACTTTTAAAACAAATTTCTACAGATGCTTCGGTTGGCCTAGAGTTCATTCTAATTTGTAAATGATATTACCTTCACAGGATTGCAGCATGGACATGTATGGCCATAAAATATTGCCTTTTTGTCTTGATTTGTAAATTTTTGATAAATAATCAAAATAAATGAAAGTATTCTATTAATAATTATAACTTTATCAGTCCCATTTGTATGAGAACTCCTTCATATTGGAAGCCAAAACAACTAGCTATTTTGCATGATAAACAATGGAATTTGTGAGTCTCGAGAATTGGACATCATAACACTTGGTCTGAGTTGAACTCTAAAAATGCATGAAACTGGCTTTGTGTATTTCATAGCATATAATTGGTGTAATTTCTTGGTTCCAATTAGGTCATTCAGTTAAAGTCTAAAACATGAAAATAAAACAGAATGGAATAGAATCAAATAGTAACATTTTATCTGCTTCTCACTCTACATGCATATTACTGTACGTTAATTGATCAGTCTTTTGGCATGTGAACTATGTCATGGTACATTTATGCACTTGAGCCATTTCACAACAATATTGCATACATTGCTAACAGGTATTGCATGAAATCTTGGATGGAACATTTCTAGAAAATCATTTCCTCATTGACTTCATAAGGATATTTGATTTAAAACCACTGATTCACCCAAAGCTTTGTACTCAGTTCACAGATTTCAGGGTTAGCAGTTTCATTCAAATCTTCTCAACAAGTACATTATGCATGCATGTATAATGATGGATTGCGTATCACAATGAAAAATATGTGACACATGACCTCAGTTCAGGTTTGAGTAATGCACACTTTTAGTGGCAAAAACTTCAAAATCATATTTCTTCTTTTTAATGGTAAAGAACACTTAAGAATTGCAGTAAAAAGTTGATTGTTTTGTAATCTCAAAGCAGAACCATATTCCATGGAATCTAACTTGAGCATCCTGCCTAGTACCAGCAGAAAAACATCACACTGGCATTGCAAACCATTTGATATAGATCTCAAATAACAAGTCAACAAAGTGAAGGCCAAGACCAGAACATTTTTCCAAGGTTTGAAAAATCATGTAATGTATCAGGGAAATTTTCTCCACTTCTATTCACACAAAAGAATATTGTACTTGTTGAATCTATTCACTCTATATTCATCTAGAGAATGAACATTGTATTAAGGCTTGCAGAGTTATAAATATAACTAGAATTTAATTCGTCATGCGGACGAATTAGGTGGTCTGTCATGATTTTTCATTCAGAGTCGGCTAATGTATAAAATGAATAATTTAGATATGATTGATAATCTTGATTCTAGACATCCTAAGAATAAATTTTGACCATTGCTCAATATGATTATTAATGTTTCCCATAGACTTTACACGTAAGCAATTTTGAGAATTACAATTCCAATATTGCAAGTGAAAAACGGGCATGATCCCGGCATCTGATCAAAAAGTGGAGGGCACATTACCGAAAGGCCAGAATCTCAGCTATAACATATTAAAAGCTCCGGCAAAACTGACAAGAAGAAATGGAGATATGGCTCACGAAATAGAGGAATGTCGAATCTAGTTTTGAGAAAAAGTCATGTCCCATAGAGATTACACACAAAATACATGTGATATGAAAAAAACAATTATAATCTGTTTTATCTTGCTAAATTTTAACTTTCATACCTTTTAATTATCATAAAGGATCATGTAAGAGGTGGCAAAAAAGAAAAAAAAAAGAGAAAAAAAATCATCTTTTCTACCCCAGGAATCGAACCTCCGCCCTCGAGAAAGCAAGTCAAATGCGTTATCCATTGAGCCACGATATTCCCCATAGAGATTACACGTAAGCAATTTTGAGAATTACAATTCCAATTTTGCAAGTGAAATACGGGCATGATCCCGGCATCTGATCAAAAAATGAAGGGCACACTTCCG
The DNA here is from genome assembly GCF_018143015.1 of Lytechinus variegatus. NCBI lineage: Eukaryota > Metazoa > Echinodermata > Echinoidea > Temnopleuroida > Toxopneustidae > Lytechinus > Lytechinus variegatus. Next base: position 77,547,521 of record NC_054741.1, on the reverse strand, counting down.
ATAGCCCAGAATCTCAGCTACAACATGTTAAAAGCTCAAGGAAAGCTGACAAGAAATAATGGAGATATGGCTCACGAAATAGAGGAATGTCGAATCTAGTTTTGGGAAAAAGTCATGTCCCATAGAGATTACACGCAAAATGAGGAAAAATGACATGCCTCTTTTCATCGCTGTTTTACGCAATGATGCGTTTCTCAAAACGAATATTCATGTTAACTGAGGAGAAAGAGTACATTCTAAACTACAATGTATTGAAATCTGGGCGAAAAATGATCTATATTCGAGAAGTTACAGCCAAATTTGCATAAATTTGATGACGTCATTTTTGAAAAAATAAAATTTTTAGTTTGGGCGCCTATTTGATGACGTCACGATATAATTTAGGGACAATGGTGACATGAAATCAAATCTACAACTCATACTCTATCGATATATGAAAAAAAAATTGGGGGTCAACGGACTTTTTAAAGAGCTACAGTGAATTTACAATAGGCATGTTTTTGCCCATATATGGCCTATAGTGAGAGCTCGCGCGCACACGTGCTGCAAACTTTAATGGGTGTTAATTTCTATATTAATGGTTGTAGAAGGTTGATCAAGGTATCAAATTGCTCAGAATTTTATTAGCAATGCAATGATATTAAAAGAAACGGTTTTTCTGCGTTGTGTTAAGGTGTAACGCGCGGAAACGCGCGCGCAAATTTTTGAAATGCTTAAAATGACCTGAAACGTACCCAAAAAATTTTATAGGTCATTTGGACGATTTTTTTACCTTTGACGCGCGCGTACGCGCGCGTCATGACCTTTGATGACATTGACAGTTGACCCTTGACATGAAGTTAATGTCATGTAAATATTGTTAATTTTTGATAATTGATAATGAAGATATGATCAAATGAAGAATTTTACAAAATGGCGCGTAGATGACGTCATCATGACCATATGACCTTGAAAAGCTTATTTTGCCGTCTCTATGATAGAGTCTATGTATGACGAAAAAATCAGCAAAATTGATTCAGCCAATTTCGAGAAAAGTTGGCGACAAACATAGGTGCCAAGAATAAAGAAAGAAATAAATAAAGAAAGAAAATTCTGACGAAAACAATAGGTGATCTGTCTTAGACAGACCACCTAATGAAGGACTGGGGTTTTTCTTTACAAAAGTAAAGGCCTACATAGAAAAAAAAATAAATACAAGGTTACTTGGAATCTGAAAGATATGTATGAATGTGTGGAATAATTTCTTGTAAGAATTGTTGAACTGAACTTACCCAAGCAGTGTGTTCTCTGAGATAGCATCCTTTGAACTCTATACAGTTTGCATTCCGTACTCTGTGAATAAATCTAACTTCCTTGATGATGTCTTGCCATTTCTAAAAAGAATGAAAAGAGAGATCCCATATTCAGTTTAAAGTATTCTCAGGAGTTGAATTCTCATATTCTACAGAAATCAACACCTCAACATTGAAATCATGTTGATCAGGGAATAATTTTCCTGGTATTGCATTGCAATTTGCTCCATATTTTTGAAAGTCTGCTATGTATAAAGTCTATTGTATAGAATATTTTTACATAGGACTGTACCTTACTTAGTTGAGAGCTTTTCTCTTATGACCAAAACTGCTATTCAAATTTGTAAAGCAAAATTATTCCCTGTTGATTGTACATCTACCAACAAAATGAACAAAGAACATTACACATTTAAAAAAAAATGTGATTGAATATGACGACACTTGCCCTCACATAAACTCAGTCCATAAAAAAAAAACAAGTGGAGCGCCTCTGGCAGTCTCGCCTGCATTAGGCGATTCAATATAGCAGCAGTACTGACTTTAAAAACGACTATAAAATAATTATTCACAAAAAAATTCATTATAATATTACGTTCATTGACCCGAAATGACATTTGACCTTGAACAAGTGACCGCACTACCACTCTGTCCAAGTTTCATGAACTACATGTAGGTCCATATACTTTTTAAGTTATGATTTAATTTAAAAAACATAACCTTAATGATTTCAATGTTGACGCAGCAGCCGCTGCCAGAAGAGCGGCACCTATAGTCTCGCTCTGCTATGCAGGCGAGACAAAAACGTATATATGTATATGTTATGCCCATGCACATACATGTAGGCCTACATGCATGTTGATCTCCTGCAGTTTGAACAATCTCAACAAGACATGAGGGTGGGAGGGTAGAGACAGGTGTAAGAGTGCAGCGAGAGTATGTGAGGGGGTGGCTTTAGACAGGTTGAGATAAGGAAGGGGCAAGAGCATTGACATAAGAGAACAAAAATATAGGGTGTGTTCAATGTCGGTTTCCAAGCTTTAAACGGTAACATGAATGATGATTGAAAACATGATTACAAACAACGGATATCATGAGAAACAGAGGGTGTGTTCAATGTCCTCCATTCCTGGTTGTATTAGTAAATGTCTTTCAAATCACGATTCAGAAGAAAATTTTTCAAAGTAAAAAAAAAGAAGCGCTTATAAACACGATCATCTCAGATTTGACCTTCAGCATCGTGAAAGCGACATTGAACACAATTGAATTTTGTTATGTCTTTTAATTTTCTCTTGCAGTGGAAGCCTACAAAAGCAGGTGCCAAATTGACCTTTCTTGTGATGGGTCATACTGCGCAATAAAGCTGCGCTAACGAAAGCGGGAAATTTTATAAAAGACAATCAACATATAAACAGCTTTATATTTTTGACACTTAACAGTGCGCCGCTGACCGTGATTGTATTTGGTGATTTGTAATCAAGTTTTCAATCATGATTCGTGTTGACTTTTAAATTTGTAAATCGACATTCAACATACCCTTGCCTTAAAGTACGGAAGTGATGACATCACAACAAACTTTTTTGCATTTCAGAATTTTTTTAATACCATATCTATGCGAGGCATGATGAAAAACCCCCACAACCTAAAATTTGGTGGGAATCGGTTCATAGAGCCCCCCAAGATATGACCCCATGAATACACGATTAGCCACATTGAAGTCAATGTATTATTGGCCTGGTTCTAAATTGCAGGAACTAGCCAACTCATACATATGCAAATGAGAGAATCAATGATCTCACTCACCATCTCTTCAGTTTTTTGTTTATGAAAATATTTCAATTTTTACAGATTAGACAATACGGATTAAGGAGTAGGGACCCTCTTGATCGCACTGCTTTTGATTAAAATTTAATTCCACATATTAAGGGAGGAATATCAATTTTTTTCGCACAGAGTTCTTTAAAGGGGAAGTTCACCCTGACAAAAAGTTTATTGTAAAAATAGCAGAAAAATGATAAAAAATATTGCCGAAGGTTTGAAAAAAATTATCAAATGATTAAAAAGTTATTAGAATTTCAATTATTTGATTTGTGACGTCATATGCGAGCAGCATTCCTACATAGCGAATGGTAAAAAATCAATGAAATGTTATTTTCTCTGAAAATTGAAAATGGTTTTCACTGCACCTTTTATATATCAATAGACAAATCATTTCAAACTCGATCATGAATAGAAAACAAAATTAAGTCATCAGGAACCATACAAAATTTGAAATTCATGCATTTTATATTACATAACACATGGTGCAGCTGCTCGTTTATGTCGTCACAAATCCAAAACTTTGAACTCTAGTAACTTTCTTACTCTTTAACGGATTTTCCTCAAACCTTCACCAATATTTTTTACTATTTTTTCTAAGCCTGAGTCGAATCGATTTTAAAATCGGTGTTCGATCGATGTCATCGAACACCGGTGCAGATTTTGCAAAATCGGTGCATCGAAAAAAAAAATACGTCGGCCGGCCGATTCGTTTGGTTTACACAATCAATTAAACTCAATCATCAAAATATCAGTAATGTCCAACTTTACTACTACTTACTTGATTTCTATTGCCCCCAAAATGAAACCGATTGAGTAATTATGATGCTATTCACCATTAATTTGAAGTTTATTTCGATCATAGTTTGAGTCTTACTCGTCTGCTCGTGCCGAGATAATTTATGCACGATGAATTCATGAATGGAAGTCATGGCCATCGATCGTGCATGCGCAGTACTGTTCTTTAATCAAACCAGAAAATGGCCGGAAATTGACGCGATCAACGTAAAATAAATCTTGCTTTCATGAACAATATTAATATCATGACCATAGAACATTATTTAATCGTAATATTTAACAATAATTTGCATATGATAATCATTAATATGAATTTAGAGCTTGATGTGAAACGTTTGTATATCGTTTTAATTTTCAATGGCGAACATCTCATGACAATCGACTTGACTTCTTGAGTCGAGCTAAAAGTGCACTTGTCTAAAAAAAATAATCATCACGTCAGGATTGATTCTCGAACATTGTCTACATGCAAAAACTCAGTTCAAGTTCGTAATATCACCATATAATAACATTTTACATTACAAAACAGAGAAAATTGCGTTTGATTGTTTTTCCCATCAATTTAAAGCTAGTTTGTGCCCAACTTTGGGCTCTGATTTCATGAATGGGAAAATATGTCATACGTCATCGAACACGCATGCGCATTGTGCTTATTTTCTCGGAGCTAGCTTGGAGACGTCCAGAGATGGAATAACGATAGAAATAATCCCAGTATTAATTCTTCCATATGAACATAACATACTTTGCTGACATCGTCAATAAGAATGACCATAAAATATTGTTAAATCGTAATAATTTAGATGAATTTAGGACTCGATTCGAAACATTCGTATTTATTTTGATCGCATGCTAAATTGCGTCTAAAAAACTGGATTGTCATTATCAGGATTAATTCTCGAACATCGTCATGACTCATATTCCACAATCTTTCCTCACAATCATTATATCAGCATTGAATAGCAATTCAAATGATCATCCAGAGAAAATTACGTATTTATTCCCATAAATTTATTTGGAGCTCATTTTGGATCCAACTACACAATCTCAGGCAAGTTGCAGCGCTCTCCGTTGATTGCACTTGTTTGCTGGCGCTGACGTCAAGCACGCCTGTCGTTTCGGGAGAGTGAGTGTACGGAGCTGCGGACGGGGCTGGTGAATGGACTGCGAATGCTAGTTGACCGAAAATCATTCGGATCGACTCTGCGTGATTCATGTCTTTATTATTGTTTCATTTTAAACTTATATTTTGTCATCTGCAAATATCATTGTTGAAGATATTTTGGGAAGAATTCTGCTTTGGTCCCCAGCCTTTTTTGTGTGTTTTGTGATCATGGAAAATACAAACGAACTTTGCTCTGTCATCTGCTTGTGCAACGCTCACCCGGCCAACGCCAGCGCATACCGTCAGTGCGTAGTGCATATGCAAAGCGCATCGCATCGACGCAAAAACAAAAGACTAAATTTTCCCCGCCTTCAATATTCGATGCATCGATGTTCGATCGAATTAGAGCTGTCGAACACCGGTTTTCAAAATAATCGATATGACTCAGGCTTAATTTTTTCTGCTATTTTTAAAACAAAGTTTTCTTCAGGGTGAACTTCCTCTTTAACACATAAAATACAACAGAAATAGTCAGTATGATGGTGTTGGTTCCCTCATTTGCATACCAACAAGAATGTCCATTGTCCATATATTTTGTGAAATTATGCAAAACTTTATTATGTCATACCTTTCCTATTTTAAATCTACGTTTGGTCAATTTCTGTCAGTGTTACGCTGTTTTGGGGTAGATTTGCCCTTTCAAGCGAGGTGGAGGGGTGTCGAGAGATACAGGCAGAGTGGGAGTGGTATCTACCTCCCATCAAAATACATTAAAGGTCAAGTCCACCTCAGAAAAATGTTGATTTGAATCAATAGAGAAAAATCAGACAAGCACAATGCTGAAGATTTCATCAAAATCGGATGTAAAATAAGGAAGTTATGACATTTCAAAGTTTCGCTTACTTTTACCAAAATAGTTATATGAACGAGCCAGTTACATCCAAATGAGAGAGTTGATGATGTCACTCACTCACTATTTCTTTTGTTTTTTATTGTTTGAATTATACAATATTTCTTTTTTTACGAATTTGACGATTATGACCTCCTTGCCTGAAGCACAAAATGTTAAAATAATGGAATTCCATGTATTCAGGGAGGAATGAAACTTCATTTACATGACAATGACGTGAAAATCAAAATATTTCATATTTCAAACAATAAAAAACAAAAGAAATAGTGAGTGAATGACATCATCGATTCTCTCATTTGGATGTAGCTGGCTCGTTCATATAACTGTTTTTGTGAAATGAAGCGAAACTTTGGAATGTCATAACTTTCTTATTTTACATCCGATTTTGATGAAATTTTCAGTGTTATGCTTGTTGAATTTTTCTCTTTTTATTCAAATCAAGTTTTTGTTGGGGTGGACTTGTTCTTTAAAGATTGGGTGTAGACAACTACAAAAGATGGAGAAACAGTAATTGAATGGATCCATCTCCCATCAGAACATATCAATATTCAATGCTAAAATTCCACCTTCAATATGCTAATCATATCCTTCAATAGACCAAATTGGATTGCATAATTAAATTACCACTTACTGGGTCTAAATCTTTGCCCAATAAACCAGCAATTGGCATTCCCAACAATGTTTACCAGGCTTGGGAGAGAAAGAAAATTGACTGAGTAAATACTGTACTGTCTGTACCTTTTGCATGGAATTGTGAAATAGGAAATCAGACAGCAATTGGCTGGGCATTTGGCCTGGATACAGGAGCTTAATTTGGTTTGTGCAGCTCTGTATGAATAATGAAGCAGGACGTTAAGATTGACTGGAGGGTGCAATAGGTACTTCACACCTGACTAAAAGCTTTAACAGCTCTTCAGGTACAACACAGAAATCAATGCTAATTACTTCACCACTTTCAGTCTAACATCCACTCTCTGTAATTAAGAATAAAAAAATTCTGAGAGATCCACACTACTTGAATTAATTCAATCTCTGTGACTGTTCACTGTTGTATGTATACCCAAAATCTTATCACTTTTGTCTCATTGGCATTTCAATTTTAACAACATCTTTGTGAGGGATAGTAAATAAAATTTCTGTTAACCCTATCAATTGTTAACCAGTAAAATGCTCCATTATTTTTTTCTGTTACTTATTACATGTATAAACCTTAAGGTGATTACACGTAGAATACCCAAATATCAAATTTCCAGGAAATTGCAGAGGGGCTAACCCACCCCCCCCCCCCCTCAAAAAAACAAGAAAAGAAATGTCTGGTGAAAAAAATCAGTAGAGATATTAAAGATTACGGATAAATATAGGCCATTTTAAAAAACTCAAAATAATACTCTTGATCATATGACGTACAATACAGCCTTACAAAGAGATGTACATTTGAATTTATATTGGCTGGCACAGTGCAAGGGCAATCAAATTTAGTGATTTATAATTCTCTGGATATTATCTTGGTTCACTGGCCAATTATGCATTAACTTTGCACATAGTCTCAATACAATACTGGATCTGAGGTGAATTTTAATACAAATTTTGATTTTAGTTATTACTGAAAGAGCTGCAATAAAGTCCTATTTAATGTGTTACATGAAAAACTAATAGCAAAATTTTAGAACCTTATTTTAGTATATTATAGTATACCTTGCCACTAACAATATACTTCAGCAAAGCCTTTTCTCCTGCTAAAGCTTATTTCAATAAATGCATAATCACTGAACTCATTCACATCTCAATAGCTGTGTGTACATGTACAGTGCATGTAAGTAGTACTGGTATGCCAGCTGAATGCTGCACATGCATGTGTATGTACACAAAGGATTCGGAATGCTAGGCCAATAACACACAATGACAAGGTCAAGTTATGCATTTATATGCACTTGCACTTCATGTACATGTACATGTAGTAGAGGGCCTACATGTACAGAAATTACATTCTTATCACTGGGTTGAGTCTGTTTTTATTGGGGAGACCCAGAGATAAGGAGATTGTCCCTGTTTTAATCTCTTATCAGTGGAATGAATGTTATCATGATGTCTGACTCTAAAGAGACTGAAAAATTAATATGGTTGAGACAGGCAGAGATGAAGGAGGTTTTCCTTTTAGTTTGCTTCGCTTTTGTATACAATTGTGACAAATAACATTCATGCAATCTATTTTGATAGGTGATCACACAACAGACATAAAAAAGCCAATCTACATATAATTAGGTTGGTCATGCAACCCCGTACTATAGGTGGGACTAATGGCAATTTAGCCCCACCTATAGTACGGGGTTAAGCTTAGCCCACTTTCTTTTTACACAGCATTTTTGCAAAGTGGGCTAACCCCACCTATAGTACGGGATTATTTGGCCCTGCAAAAAAGCAGGGTTATCCAACCAATTGCGGTGCTAAGAGCAATAGTACGGGGTTAAGATCGCATGTGTAAAACGAAAGTGGGCTAAGCTTAACCCCGTACTTTAGGTGGGGCTAAATGGCTATTTGGAAACACCTATAGTACGGGGTTAAGGAAATTTTAGCGTGTGTAAAAAGTGTACGAGTGAAGTACTTGTACTACGAATGATCGACAAAAACCACTAGTACGGGTTAGCAAGTTTCGTATGTGAAAAGCAAGCATTCCTTATCCGGGGTTAGCAATAACAATTTGGCATGTGTGAAAAGGAAAAAAAATAGTAGGGGGTTAAGGATAGTACGGGGTTAGCGATAGTCCGGGGTTAAGAAAATCCTGTGTAAAAAGGGCATAAGGTGCTTTATAAACTATTAAAATGCATTATAATTTTAGAAGCAAACTCTCTAGGTGGTGCAGCACCAGCCCGAGTTTGCTGAATCTCGAGATTTTAGCCGGATGCATCGATGCATTATGGTCTGACGCCGTGAATAAATAATCCCCACTGCGTCTGCACCTGCGAATTAGCGAGATAGTTTGTAAAATAGCGTGCTATTTTGCAAATAATCCCAAGTTGACTTGGGATTGCAATCTTGAGATTAATCCTACGAATTAGCGCGATAATTGCGTCTCCATTACAAATAATCTCGAGATTGTTCAGATCGAGATAATTTGCCGGATCGGAAATAGCGCGCTAATTTGAAAAACTTGGGCTGGTGCAGACGGCCCTTCAAATTCTGACTTTTTATTTGCCTTAAATCTTTATTGTGGTTGACAAGATTTTTCTGTTCAAGCTTGTTGTACAGTCAGTCCTGCTGTCAGTGAAAATTACATAACCCTTTTCATGTTGTGATTTATGGGCAATAAAAAAAATTGCTATTTCTTCAGTCTTTGCATTTCGCATCAAACAATGAAAAACAACCTTTTCCCAGGTTTTTTTTCACGGATTCTGTTCACTCTTACATGGAAGTGACCCCCCCCCCCAAAAAAAAAAAAAAAATTACACATATCAAGCAGTTTAAAATGAAAATGGTAGTTGTCAATACGATTAGATGGATGGGTTCAGACTAATTTGATTGATATCTATGTAAACAGGAAAGTAGGGAATCCAGTAGGTGGTTTCAAACTGCCGCGATCACAAGAATCCCCGTTAAATTACGAGAACTTTTTAAGGCTAAAAAATACCCGTTAATTATTCCTGCATTCACACCGCCCCGAAACACATCCTTCGGGATAAGTTCCCGAAGTTACGAGCATGCGCACTGTGGTCTGATAAGCAGGCAAGGCGCGAGATTCAAATCACTAGCCCAGCAGCCACCCACGCCGCAGTGCCCTACGACACGCTGGGCTAAAAGTTCCCGTAATTTGCTTTCACATTGCCAAAATACCCGTGACCTTGGAAAAATCCCCATGAAAGTTCTCGTAATTTCGCCAAGTACCTTCTATTTAGCGGGTATTTTCTTTCAGGGAAATTACGCGTAGTTTGCTTTCAATTTCCCGATCAGAGAATACCTGGAACTGGCGAACTTCGAGGCGGTCTCTGAAACCACCTAGTGTCAAATATAGGCCTATCACATAATTTCACAAAACTTTACTTTGCACACTGACATGTACTGTTTCAAAACATTTCAAACTGAATTTGATCAGCTAGGCTTATTTCATAATAATAAATAGGCAAATTCCAACACCATTGCTTTGGATCCCTCCCTCCCCCCCTTGCAGGAAAACTGATCTTGAACATGTAACTTACCTCTGTAGATGATTTTCCATTATATAACATTTTCTTGATTGCCACTACTTCTCCCGTTATTGTGTTTGTTGCCTGTGGATAGAAACATAGAAATAAAGGTATATAACATTACATTCAAATCTCAAAATGGTTACTGATTTTTTTTTCTCTCGTCAAATGCACAACAGAGTTCACACACATGTACATGTAGAGATGTCAAATATCTAGCTATCACCTGATTGGATCGTCATTTAAAAAGAAGTCCACCCCAAGAAAAAAGTATATTTTTATAAAGATAATTTAAAATCTACCAAGCTGAAAATTTTGTCAAAATCGGATGTAAAGTAAGAAAGTCATATTTTAAAATTTTGCTTGATTTAAAAAAATGTAAACATCCTGGTCAGTATGCATACATGTGAGGGGACTGATCACATTACCAACTCACTATTTCTTTTGTATTTCAATTTTTATTATATGAAACATGAAATAGTTTAATTTTTGTCTTATTGTCATGTGAAATAAAAGTTTCATTCCTCCCTGAACATGTTGAATTAACATGGGGAATATCATTTTGTGCTTCAGTCAAGTTGGTCATCTGAAAAAATAGAAATATTGAATAATTCAAACAATATAAAACAAAAGAAATAGTGAGGGACATCATAAACTATCTCATTTGCATATATGACTGTGAATATGCATACAACTTTTTCGTGAAAAATCATTTTAGGATGTCACAAGTTTATTTTACATCCTATTGATTTGATTCATATTAACATTTTCTGGGGAAGACTTGACCTTTAGCACATGCTTGAAGAATGGCATGCTATTATTGATTCCCCTTTGTTTTATGTATTAAAGCTGATCCAAACTTTGAAAACATTTGTTATTATACAAGTACAATGTTTATAAAACATTCATTCTCATCCCTAAATAAGCCTACAGCAAAAAGAGGGAACAGCCAAGGAATTCCTTTATTGTATTATATTACACTACATGAATAAATGACTGCTCAATAATACAATGTAAACACTCTCTCTTGCTCATATTCTTCATTTATTTGTCTTGCACAGACAAATAAACTTTAAGGAAATACATTAGGTGTATGACATTCAATATTTCGGGATCGGATAGATAACTCGGTATCAAAATACACCGCTTGCCTCTGATACACAGTAAGGCTTTATCACAAGTGCATATGGCAGACAAGTGAAAAAGATATGAAAGCAAACCATCATCGACATACTGTACAGCAGGCCCCAGCCAAGGGGCTCATATTCATCACAACAATGAGTGTTTATTTCAAATGGGGTAAAATGGAAGGATAGAACAAGGGATGTTTTTTAGTGTTGAGGAGATAATAGGATATTGAGGGAAAGGGAGGGAGGGAAATTCAAGACATTGTTAGAGTGCATTCAACTTGATCTTGTGTGACAATAGAAGCCATGATACTGGAGTGTGCCTGATACCATGTAGTCAGCATACACAGACTCAAATTTTGAGTGAAGCAGGGGAAAAAATAATATGGAGGAATGGGGCTCAAAGAAATTTCACACCTAAAATGCTGAAATGAGCCCTGAAAAATAAATAAGAGCCCCAGATAATCATCCACTGTTATCTATTTAATTCATTTTTAATGAACTTTGTCTTATGCGATCATAAAAAGTAAGAGTAAGATCTATTTCATCAAACCGTAAATGTAAAACTAATCACAAGTTTATTAATTTGGGTTGGAAAAACAATTCACATTAATTATGATTTTTTTAAAGCAATTTTGGGGTTAACGTGCAGGTATATTACAAGTCGGGCAGCGTCGTACTGGTTTTTGCGAAAATGACTCTAAAGACTTGAAAATAAAAGGTAAGGAATGCATTTAAAAAATTTGGTGTCACAGAGTAGTCATAAGATTTGTCAAGAGGTTAACTTAAGTGTCAATACTCTAAAATTTGTCACCACAATGAATGTTGAGGGATCAAAGCAAAATTATACAGAATACAAGTTACAAGCCCTTCTTATAGAGTGGATAGACCCTGACATAGAAGAAACAATAAAAGGCCAAAAGTAATAAATATTTAATAAATTATAATATAGCATAAAATTATGAATAATAGAATAAATTTCACCCAAAATTCAGATATTGCTCCATATTCATGCATACATGCACATATAGAGTCTATGCCAGTGAACTATTCCAGCACAATCTTTCTCTCTCTCTCCTGCTATGAGGCAGCACAATGCCTGGAATGTGCACTAAAAAGCATCCATGGATGGCTTCACGTTTGGCAAATGTGCATGTCACTGGAATACATTCTCTTGTATTATGAATTATGCAGCAGGTCTATATCCGTGGGAACATGATGCTTTGGGCTGCATTTTGATTTAATATAAGCATGGAACTGCAGACAATACATTTGTACACTTTTTCATATTCTCCACATACATTGGTATCCTATTTTTCAGTCTTTTACATGTTAATGAGTACTTCAGTTTCAACTATTCATTTTTAAATTTTTCAATCTGTTGATGTTTACAAGTGAGTGTATGGGACCATGAACATATCCAGCCATAGTAGGTCAAAAGGACGACACACAGGCCCGTATTCTGAACTCAGATTTAATCTAAATCCTGGTTAAAGTTGTGGTTTAACTATGGATAGCCAATGTTGACATAAATCTTTCGCAGTAAAGGTTCAATACATGTATATCAGCTCTTTTGACTCTCAAGGAAGGATACAGTAGATAAGATATATGTGACCTTGACCTTTGACCTGAAAATCGATAGGCTTCCTGGGATCCATGCTAATATCATACACACCAAATTATATGAGCCTAGGTTAAGGTAAACTGAAGTTATCGCATAGGACGGGCGTATAAAAAGTAAACGATGTAAATAAAATTGTGACATTTTTATAGGTTCCCATAATTTTAGCACAGACCATGGTCTATTAAAATAAAACCCAATTTCAGAATACAGGCCACTTGAGTCAAATATTCATACAGTCTCAATGTTACAATTCCAAACAATGCAACAATGAAGCCTGTATCTGGATGGGAGATGTCCTGGTACTCATTGTATTCATTCAGCCCAACCAAAATGACCTTTATCTGCGACCTAATTTTTACAACATTGCAATGTCAATAGAGCAACAATAATAGTGGACGAGCAAAACACTTCCAGTCTGCCATAGTATCAAGCAGAATAGTCAGGAAAGGCCATAGGGCAATATACTCCGATCTAGAGGATAGCATTAATAAGAGAAGTCAGATGGCACATACTGTGTGTATTGTTTGTATGTATTGTATGTACTGTATTGTATTTACCCTCACGTACAAACAATATTCTAAAAAAAAACAAGATTTAAGAAAATAAAATAAAGTACAAACATGCTTGTGGTTGTGTCTGTGTGAAAATTTGATCCCTGAAATTGAAAAGTGTCGAAGTACTTCATGTATTTTTTAAGCAACTAGTATAATAGACTATTATTTATACTAGTTGCTTCATATAGAGTCATTATAAAAATAAAGTTTGGAACATTAATGAGTTGTACAAAATTTGAAGTGTTATGCTAAATAGCTACATGTATGTGTTTTTTTTTCCTTTTCATACTTATCTTGGCAGACATACCCATCCCCCCATCTTCATCCTTAAAAAAAATGACATAGCAAAAACACCAGCACTTGACACAGCTATTCTTATATCGCAGCTGCTATTGAAGCCTGGTGGGCATTCCACAAAGCTGTTCGTAAGTTAAGAGCGAATATAAGAACGACTGGTGATCCTTTGTTGTGGTAAATGGTATATTCATTGGTTATGGTTTAGCACGTAAGACGGGTTCCCCAGTCGTTCTTAAAGTCGCTCTTATCTTACGAACGTTTATAAAACGGCCCCCAGATCTCTGTCATACCTGGAAAGGGCATCTTCCTTCTTTCACGATCTTCTCAGAAATACTGATTTAAAAAAAATGCATTTTAGGGTATTCAATATATAAAGACTGAATAATTAATTCTTGAGCACATGTATGCTGTACTGTAACCAAAACAGAAACATTACCACTTGACAGAGCTTTACTCACATGATAGACGGCACCAAAGCTCCCATGCCCAATCTCTGTCATGCCTGTAAAGAGTTTCTCTGGGTCTTCATCTGAAAAGAGTCTTTGGACCTCCAAGTCCTTGATCTGTGCCACACGCGTCGGCAAAGGCATGGCTGCAGAGGTTTCTGGGGGCGCTGTTCAGGCGGAAGATGATGGAACAAGATGAACGGACTCATCGAATGGATTGGGACGCCTTGTGCACCCCTCAAGAATCACATCCAGGTTGTAAAAGAAAATTTCATTACACGAATCTGACAAATGTTTGTGGATGATAAGGTGTTTGATATTATTCACAACGTATTTACAAGCTAAAATAGGACTTCCTTATGGGGAAGATGAAGTACATAAATTTCCAATCCAAGGATTGTTAGAAGAAAACTTGAAGAAATATTTTTGTTTTCCTTCTCTAGCTGACAAGACTGGTTATATCATGTACATCTCTATTACACCTTTTCCATCCATTTTTAATCGAGTCAGAGGAAATCCACTTCAGCTATTCAAAAGATCATAAGATCACATTTGTGAATAAAAATGTGAAATGACAAGCCTATTAATTAGGCAACTCAAATGGCCACTCGATGATGAAATGGCCTTGGTGCGGCACAGCCCACGTGATTGATGAACGACTGTTGCTCAATCCAATGCCGATGAGCCTAGCAGACGCTGCTTCAATCCCAGGAATTTTGGACGTGAAGTTGTCCAAGTGGTCACACAAATACAGCTATAGCGCTTGGTATTTGTTCCTCCACCCGCCTGACCAAATGGTATCCCCCTCTCTCTCTTTCTCAGGTCGCAGGGAGTGATCAGGTTCAGAAATCGATGTTGATGATCTATCCGGGAAGTCCTCTCACCTTCCTATCTCCCAATGATGACCTCTTGACCAACTGCAAAAAAAAGCAGGGTATAATGTTCCATGAAAGTGTTGTTTGCAATATCAGAAAGTGTTTGATGGGAAAATATTACACATCTCTCATGAATATTTACGTACATTGTAAAGAACAAAGAGTATGACATTTTAGAAAATGCAATGTGGACGTAGCCACTAATAATCATTAATCCAAATAAAAAAGGTTCTTTTTTCAGGCAACAAACACAGGATAAACACAACCATAACATTATGTGACTCCTCTAATTCTAAATTAATAACATGCCAGAGAACTTGTTGCTACATACTATCACATGGTGCAAATTGGCATATTTGGCATGTTGAAAAAGCCCAGGCCTCTACAAAAATATATTTCATCACTTCCCCAACAGGGCCAGTGACGAAAAAATTTGCTTGCCCGCAGGGTTGAAAATAGACGGGAGCGACGAGCGATTCCGCCCTCGTGTGCTTTGGAATCACTCTCGCAACTGCCTAAAACTGCCAAGTACCAAGCGAGTCCCAACATGAAAATCGCTCCCATCCAGTCTCCCATTTACGACTGCATAGTAGTCAGACAGCCAGGCAAGCGCGCGCAGCTGCAGTTTTTACATTCATGCATCGTCGCGTTCTAGCATGTAACTGAGATGATTTTAGGAATCACTGGTAAAATGAAAAACAACCACTTGCCCAAAATGAGCACTTCACTTTGGGAAATGCTTGCCCGCACATCATTTTCACTTGCCCTGGGCAAGAGGTTTTGTCACGCCCTGTGCCAACAAAAATTTAGGCCAACATGCATGTTTACATAAAAACTTTGCATTAAAAGTTTAAATTGAACTTTATAATGAATTTTTGTCTACCATAAAGCCAAGACTACACAAATATGAAAACTATTTCAAGCTGATATCAATGTGGTTTCTTGAATGTAAAACCAGAGGCAATGGAGTGTATAAACTTTACACCTTTTGATGGGTGTACTAAATTCCAGACTCTTATCAAATTATCATCCAGGTTGGTGCAAACTGCAAAGTCTGAGGTAGACCAGAGTCAACACATGACACTACCCTAAAAATCAATAAAACCTTGTTTCTTCAGTGTGAACCATCCACGCATGCTTGTCCATGTCACCAAGGGGAATTACCTTACGAGGATGACAGGACAGGATGATCATGTATGTGTGAACAGTGGAATAGGCTAATTCATATTGTAAAACATAATACTCTTCCCCCCCTCCCCCCAATTTACATTTATTGCAATTTTTACTAGTTTGTTTGGTCAATGTCCTTTGATTTTCATTTGGTTGTTACCGCAGGGGAAGCTAGCTTGTTTGTTCTTTTTTATGATATACTGTACCTGGTTAAAAACAATTTCACTTTAATGGGCCCATTTATACTCGTGAAACCTTGATATACCTACATGTACATGCTGTTATGCATACAAGTATCAGTGTGCACTGTGGCCAATACATGTAGCATTGTAAATACGGAAGGTGCATGTAGAACACAGATAGAGAATACGGTTTTATGAAAATGGGCACCAATGATGTCATATTGTCATATGTGTAAAATTAGTGAACAGTCAATAGTGTCCTTGTATGTTTTACAAAAGTATATCCTAAAATGATGCTAAATCAGAGGCAAATATTCATGCAAAAGCCTGTCCATCAAGACTAATTGCATTGGACCATAGTAGAGGGAGAATCCTTTACACCCGAGCTGTCCCTCAAATGTGGTTGAGTGAAGTTTGATTAAATATGACTCTATGACTCAACATAGCATTCAGCAACGTACTCATCAATTGGTCTGCATTTTGGCTGCTGTGAAGCGCAAATACTCCAATGCCATGTACCGCCACGATTGAAGGATCCCCATCTTGAGCCTCCTGCATGCTTGTAAACCATCCCTCTATTTGCACATGTACACAATCTATGAACTGCAAGTACCATGTCAACAGCAAATTCATGATCATTGCACAAGCACAAATACCAGGGGCTACTACGATATATCAATTTTGAAACCATAGAATAGAAAATAGAAAAATTTTAATAGTAAAATAACATATTTCATTAGCTTGATGAAAAACCTTGTACTTATAATCTAATTATGGTTTATTACGTGGCAATCAATCATGGGCCACATTTAATCATTAATTATGATGGCAATATCAGGCCAAAAGAACAAGATTTTTTTTTCTTAATCCAAATGAACCCTATGAGAAACTGTTTTAGCATGGGTGTTCTTTTTAATTACATTACTAGTATTGCTCATTAATGCTCAATGACACATAACTATTGAACTTTACATCCCCCCCCCCCCAATTTCTGTTCCCTAGATGTACTCTATACATGTAGGTGTACAACTACTGGAGTTTGAAATAATTTCAACTGATATTGAACTGATAATACATATATTTACATGTATTTTATAAGCCAAAGTTCTTAAAAATGAATCATAATCATGACTTTAAATGAACTACAAATCAAACCAAGTTTTCATTATTGAGAGGGAAAAAATACCAGCTAGTGTAGTTGATATTCAGTATTTAAATACAAATGATAGAGTGAAATCAATCCCTCACTTTTGCATACAGCACTACAGCCCATAATATGCATACACGTATTGCTGATTGAAAATATACAAACAAAAATGTGTACCGGTAATGCAGGCTACAAATGTCTGGACAAACATGTGACCAATGTAAAAAAACAAACAACCTAATTCATCTTAATCTTTGATAACAACATGTACTCGAGACATTGGATTGTTTGAACAGGCCAAAGGTCTACATATACAGGCTATATCTTGTCATTATCAAACTACATTCGGTAAACAGGGGAGCATTTCATAAAGAGACTTTGACATTTTGAGCACAACATCTTGTGTTATCCTCCACAATATCAGTTAGTCAGACCCCTAGTTTCTTAGAAAATCAAACTCAAGAAAAGTACCTGTCAGATGAAATTAAAAAAAAAAACAGTCTCCAAGTCAGTTGTCAAAAATGTCCTACTCTTACATGTAACGGTAGTTATTGGAAGTATTAAAAAAAAACAGAATCTGGCCATGGAGAATCATTTCTCAATGATTTGATGTTTCCTCATGCAAAAACTAGAACATCCCAGCAAAAAATACCAGTTAAAGTGTGTTTACATAATACTAGACTTTGATGAGGAGATGATAGTATCATAGACCTTCCATCAAAATCACAAAACATCTCTAAGACCCTATTCTCACTACACTTTCTAAAACTAGTTTACTGGAAACCGGTTCAGGAAA
Source organism: Lytechinus variegatus (assembly GCF_018143015.1). NCBI lineage: Eukaryota > Metazoa > Echinodermata > Echinoidea > Temnopleuroida > Toxopneustidae > Lytechinus > Lytechinus variegatus. The sequence continues at coordinate 77,529,208 of NC_054741.1, read as the reverse complement.
CCAAATTGGAATATCGCTTTTCACTTTGCTAGCGTTCCCATTTGATCACCAGAAAGCGGTTTTCAAAATCACTTCACGTAAAGCTATCTTGTTGCTATGGGAATGCTGTCAGTAAGGTGATACGTTTCACGCGAAATTAGAAACCATTGTGTAGGCATTCTACCCAGTGTGTGAAGCAGCGTGCTCAAAATGTGAGATTGCTTCCCAAAGAACCGTTGTGTCCTCACTAATGCCAAAAACCAGTTTAACAAGGCAAAGCGATCTTGAAAACTACATCGCAAGGTGGTTTCATAAACCAGTTTGGAAGATCGCTTTCAAGATCATTTTGACGATTCTCATTACACGTTAAACTAGTTTCCACTAAACTAGTTTTAGAGAGGTAGTGAGAACAATGTCCTACAAACTTCATACATCCTTTTAGAATAGTCCATGTGTGCCTGTTAGGATATCCCCAAGTATGAACCTGACTACCACTGAATCCAATTAACATGAAGTATGGGCTGATAACAAAGTTTAAATCTAAACCACATGCTGGGATTAGTAGCGCTTATCAATCTGTGATTTTAATGAGCAACAAGCAACTGCACAATTCTTCATACACGTATTGAAGGCCTCCATGTAGAAACATTGTAGCCTCTCCAGGCTGTGCATATAATCTATCAATACTGCAATCTAACTACTGATAAAGAATTATGTCATCTAGTGATAACTCATTTCTTACAGAAATTACAAGTGGAAAATCTCAAACAGCATAGTAACAAGTCTACGCCACTATTCCTGCAGCTTTTAATGGGAATTAAAGCAACCTCTTACCTTAAAGGCGCACTTGGGTTTCAAGGTTAAGTGACTTGAAAAAGACGGAGTAAAATAAGACAAACAGAAAAGTAAAAATTTCATAATTGGATGTGAAATTACTAAATTATGGCAATTCAAAAGTTTTGCATTACTGTAGATTGGTAAAACAGTTCTTTGCCTGACTTCATGAATACGCAACAAACTCAATAAATATGATCATACTCTGTTTATTCACCTTTGCCCACAAAGAATGTAAAAATAATACTGATTTTCTGTGTAAGACAATCACTACTGAAGTTTTTGTTACACAAGCATACCAAAACATGAAGTACATCAAATATGTAATTATAAGGTCATGTAATGAAATAAGAAATAAGGAAAATGTGGACATGACATCAGTCTGCCTAGTGCAAATTCATGAGGGCACGCTTTTATGGCTTTCACAAAATATTGCAAAAAAATCAACTTCATTATTTTCAATCAGATTTTGATTAAATTTTCCTTTAGATATTAATCATTATTTTCAGCCTGAAGTGTGTGCACCCTTTTAAAGTGACCAGCCAGGGGTAATTCATGTATTCTCAAGCAATTCGCTTTCTCCGGACTGCAAGCATAACCTCCAAATTTAGGACCAGCGAAATTGAAAACTGAACAAAAGTGGGATAGCTCGGCTGTTCGATTTGCTGCACCGCATATGCTGTGTGAAATCCGCTATCGCTGCAGGATCTGGCACCATGGGCCAGCAAGCCATGGTGATGGAGAAGTTGGAGGGCAAACTCCTCATCCAATTGCCCAAGCCGGCTTCACTGTACGCCGTGATTTAATAAAGCTCTGTCTCTTTGTCGGACCCACTCTTGGTAAGCATTGTGAAGATTAATATATACCCTTGCACTGGGTTTTGTCTTTTTTGGGGCCTCTAACGAATATTGTCGCATTCTGCTGTCTTTGCTTGAATTTACCTCACTCTATCTGTTGTTGCAGCATGTATGATATACCCTCACACCACATCGGCCCCCGCGGCAGGCTAGCTACATGTACATGTAGGCTGGGTGTTGTGTGATCGATCAGCTTCGTCTATTTTATAGCGCAGGCTGCGAATTTTCCGAACGTGTAGCCCCTTACTTCAGTCATTTTTAGATGTTTTCAGACACATCCAGAGATTGCTGAACTAGTCCGACGAACACGCATGACGTACAAGGTTTGTAAACAATTGAATGGGGCTTACGAATCGCGCATTCTACAGTATCTCTAGATTGCTTTCCCCTTTAAATAAGTAAATTTTCAGTTTTCATCTTCTAAATGGGGAATGAGGGAGTGAAGAAAAAAAAGGCACCAAAACAGAAGATCACCCATTCGTCGTGTCTCTACAGAGAATTGTTACAACAGTTTATCTTTTTCCGGACTGGAATCGAAAAACCCAATCGACATTAAACCAACCTGTTTACAGAGCGTATAATCTATTTATTAACTCATATTCCGCGTCGCAAATAAATGGATTTACACGGCAATGGGAGGTGGCTATGAGAAAGAGCGATGTGATTTATCAATAAACCGCATCACGCCTCATTCAACGGAAAATTTCCGGAATGCTGGATACTAACGCGAGTAATACAGTTTAACGAATCTCTGTAGAAACACGCCGATTGATTGCTGAAGTTATCATCTATTGCAACTTCAACACAACTGTAAATGGATATTTTACACTATGCTTGCTACAAGTTTTTATTTTGAACCCTTTAAAAAAATATGACTAGAATGCAAACATACAATCAATTTAAGTCCACCCCAGAATCATTGTAACCTACGACAAGGCTCCACATTAACTTTTTTTGGTGGTGGCCCATTCAAACCTTCAAATAATTTTTTTTGGTGGCCCGTTATTAAAGTTTGGTGGCCCAAAAAATATAAAGAAAAACATTACCGGGTAATTAAAAATGAATACAACAAACTTAAGAAATATTAATTCTGCAGCCACTACCACTAAGTTACTTTCACTTTGTACATCTTGTATGTAAATCTTGCTTGCTGTTATTTTACTTTGCTAATTGATTTGTGGTAATATATAAATTGTTCTATCACTGTAAATATGAAATGTTGTATGGACTTTTTTTTTAAATCTCCATATAGACACACAATGATAATGGTAAAGTGAATAAACAGTGCAAAGCAAACTCAGATAGATGTACAAAACAATGATTTTTCCTTTCTTCCCTTTTTGATCCTAAAACCTAGATTATGCAGGCCCCAAATCCAGCTTATTTTCTCTTTTTCAGCATATTATAGGAGAAAATCACAGAAAAATATGCTGCAAAATTAGAACAATGCATAAAAGGGGGAAACAAACAAAAATATTTTTGAATATAATAGTATTCTGGTATTGAAAAAAAGAAAATTATAAAATAAATAAGTGAAATAAAACAAAAGAAAGAAAATGAAGAAAGAAAAAACAAAGAACAGGGAAAAAATTTAGAGAAAAAAACAAAAGAAAATGAAAGAAAAATTAATAAAACAAAATTAATAAAAATGGGAAAAGTATTACTGTTATTATTATTCAGTAGAAACATTCTAAAAAGAAAACAAAAATGTTGAAAGTGAGGGGGAAAAAATGATGAATAGAGGACATTTTTATTGCCCATTTTCTAACCGATTACGATTACATGCCTATTGTTAAGCATTTTCAATGCACTTTTTAGGTGAAAAAATATAAGTTTTCATTCCAAAAAACCAGGGGTTTTTTAAAGAAAAGGTGACCATAAATTGGCATTTTTTAATATCAAAATTATGGTACCAGTATAACAAGGGAAAGTTTTTTTTTTATAATGAGAGACAAATGAGAGAAATAAAGAATAAAGTGACACTATTTATTGCCTTTTTCAAATAACCAATTACGATCGATTACGATTACATGCCTATTGAAAAGCATTTCCCATGCAATTTTAGGTGAAAAAAAAGTTTTCATCACAAAACAATCGGGTTTTTTTTTTTACATTTTTAAATTGATAGTAGTTAAATAATCAATATAAATCTTTATGAATAATATAAAGAAGATTTTTCAACGCAACGCAACTCTTTCTGCAACGGGCCCCAGGGGCCGCAGGGGCGGCGTTGCAGAAAGTGCAACTGTGACTAGGTATGTTGCAAAAGCGCCCTCTAGGTGAATTCTGAATGAGGCATTGAGTGTGCTGGCTAGAATTGCAGGGCGACTGTGGGGGCATTGCTTTGTATTGTTCTTGCATGTGAAAGGAAAGGTTATTCCCCATGGCATCATTGTTTTTACATAGTTGAATGTTTATGGCAGCCGTCTAGACTTGAAAAAATTCTCACTTGGTGATCTTGCGACTCTGTGTGCTACTGGAACTTTGGCCTTGCTTTCAACCTCTTGCTATTCACATTTACAGGTATCATCCCACTCTAAAAGGTATTCTTCCCGATAGAGCAACATTTAAACTACATGTATATTGTGGTGAAATTTGAATGAAATCTACTGACGCTAAGTGTGTTTTTTATGTCCCTGTTTCGGCGGCGTCTGTTCTTTTTGGGAGTGTTTTGGGGCACTTTCATATATAAATGCATGCGCATTGCCGTTTTCTATTAGAGCAACTTGGTCCCAATTAAGATCACAACTTTTGGCTTAAAAAACAAAGGAATACATAAGAATTGAATAGGCAATTTATATGACCTGCAATAACTTTATTTCTTGGGCTATTGAGATAAATGAGGTGTTAAATTAAAGGTCTTGATGAGCTCTAAATGATGCCATGAAGAAAACGCCTTATTTCTGAGATTTATTTTTTTGCAACATACCGGTACCTACAGGCTACCTACACACTAGACCAAAAGCTTCGGTCTCTGTTATGTTGGTTGTTCAGCTGAACTCCGTTGGCTTCACTCACCAAATACAGAGACCGAAGTTCTGGCGCGATCTGTACAGGGGACTCAATGGCCATATGTTTATGTACTTAAGATCGGATAAAACGGGGAAGTGAATTTGCGAGACAGCCGAGGTAAGTCACTGTTTTTGTTCCTTTTAACTTGATTTTTCTCCGTTTTTTGGCAATTAATGCCAAGAGGGAATATTGATTTGCATTTTAGGCACGTTATTTCTCAAAATTTTCATTCATTAAAGACAAAAATTGAGGAGCCCCGACGGGGGGATTTTGCATTGCAAGTCCCCTAATGGTGGCTGCACGATAGCGAGCCATCTGTGTACGAGGAGAAATTAAAAAAAATAATGTTAAAAAACTCCTCGAAACAGACGGCTGCCAGCTGTCTACCTACACACGGCAATCCTGTATTTTAGGGGTCTAAATTATTTTAGGTTGCTAACTTCAGTTCAGGCAACAGCTCCAAGACCGTTGTTAATGGTAGTTCAGTAGTGCGTGCCGGGTATGGCGGGCCGTTTATTATTTCTTCATTGCATACCCCCCCCCCCGGCCATGACTAGTCGGTAGTCCCGGGTCACGTGACACCCCGACGGCTTTAGGTATACCGTTATTCTATACCACCCCCTGGCTCCTATATATCGCATGATACCTGTTCTTCACATCAGCTTCCACTCAAGCAACCCGTGGTCATCCTTACAAGCTTTTTCTGAAAAGGAGTAGGTTGAGTGTGAGGCAAAACACCTTCAGTGTTAGAGTGGTGAGCGACTGGAATTCTTTGCCTGCTGAAGTAGTCACAGCATCAACAGTCAATCACTTCAAAACAAAACTAGACAAGTTTTGGTCTGCATGGCATTATGCTCATGCATGGGATTAGTACTAGTCACTGCATTGGCACAGCAAAGGACAAATAGCACAGATAGCGATTTATCCAAGCTAGGAAGACAACGTACAGTACAAGATAGACCTGGAAACCTGACTGCAGACACTTGTTCCCTGCTACCACCCTGCCTGTGGGGAATCTACAGGTAGGACTATGGTATGCCAATGTTGTACAGAGCACACACTTTAAAAAATCATTAAAATATCACCTTTGTGACCAAAATTACTAATTTCCATACAGTTGCAATTTTTTTTTTCATTAGCAACTTTTGAATAATTTTTGTATTCACCAGAGCGCTCAAAAACTTGAATTTGGGGCATTTTTTTGGTACGCCCTCTATTGGTGGAAAGTAATGTGGCAAGAAAATTTTCATTTTTTATCTCTATTTTTAATTAAGAAAAAAATAATTTAAAGAATCAAATTTAAATAAGAGTCAAGTTGTATGAATAATAGGTGTAATGGAAACTGTCAGTGTAAAAAAATCAAGCATTTGCCCCAAAGAAAAAGAGAAAATAAGCCAAACATTGTCACCCTTATTTTGCCACACATGAAGATGTAAGTGAGAACAAGGTTATATTATAACCTTGTTCATTGAATGAGTGACTGCAGACACAACTGTATATTTCCAGTAGATGCGGTATAAAGGTATAAATGATACCCCACTGGTAAATAGGCCTACAACTTTACTACATAGGCGACTGGCGTGTACTATACTAGTCCTATAATAATGGCATTAACGGCCCGCCATACCCGGCACGTACGTATGCACTACCAACTACCGTTAACAACAGTCTTGGAGCTGTTGCCTGAAGTTAGCAACCTAAAATAATTTAGACCCCTAAAATACAGGATTGCCCCTACAGTGTGAGAATTTTTTTTATTGAAATTGAAAATCAACTAAATCATGTAGATCAATGCGCGCAAATCATGGTCACCCCAACATAACATTAATGCTGTTACAGTACTGCAGGTGAAACATCATGTCATGACATGCAGTAAAAAGTGAATGTGACTACAGAAGACTTGAACTAAGTTAGTCTGTGACTCTGTGTCTTACTCTAGCTCTTTAGTGTGACTGTATTGTGTGGCATGGCATGGTCAAGGAACCGGTGGCGGTGGCGGTGCACAATTATACACAAAACACACTCACTCCGACACAGGATTTGTTACGGAAGTACCCACATACCATTATTTTATTCCACTTTCTAGGACTCATATATGAAAAATTATCAAAATAATCGATAGTTAATACTCACATCTATATCGCGGCTAAGCCTAAAAATTCCTTGATCGTAAGGAATCGTTGAAATTCATGTTGTAAAATCATATGGCTAGCAGTTCCAAACTCCTCCCAATTCGTACACTCCATGCAAGATGGCGTGATTATGCGCATGCGTGTGCGAGTCTCTCTGTGCATCCAATGTTTTTGTGAATTCTATTTATCTATCCATTTCTTTTAGTGGCAGATGAGAAAAAAGGGTATTCAAAAGAGAAAATCACCTGTTCAATATGGGATGTGGACACTTCGTATTTCCGTGTTTCCCGGAAATGGGAACAAAGAGAGTTGACACATATGTAGTTATATTCATAACTACATAAAATATATCTGCCCGATCCACAAGGAGGGGGGGGGGCGCCTAAAATTAAGCCGGCCCATGCCCCCCCTTAAGAGGCACAATTAAAATTTGTATGTAAAATTGCTGTTAAGATAAAAGTGTATCCCCCCCCCCTTGAAAGTGAAGACTTTTCCCCATTTTTTTTTGCTTGTCAAATCTTTTTGTGGACAAAATATCCTTATTTTTCAAGTTGTTTTTTTCTTCTTTTTTTCTTTTTTTGCTTGTCAATGGCAAATTTTTCCTCGGGAAAATGTGCCCCCCCCCCTTGGAAAATCATGGATCCGCCCCTGATATATATGAATTGTATAATATAATCCACACTTTGATTGTGGGCATCAACGGAAAGACAAGACAAGATCAGGGTCGTATATCTAGGAGCTAGTTACAGGGGCCTGAACTATACATATATATATATATATATATAAGTGTGTGTGTGTGTTTTCAAACACACTTTTTAGTCGGACTCGAATGTGGACGGGGAGAGATCTCTGAGAGGGGAATCATTGGACACCCTGAAGCTTTCCATTTTTTATAATCTCTCTAGTTTTTTTATATTTGCTGTTGTGTTGTCGAGCGGCGGAATTTTGCAGGGAACCCCCTGCATGAGATGAAAATTTTCTGTCAATACTCTACCCAATCGCATGCCACTCAACGCCAAATAAGTTTTAGGTACCAACTTTCGGATGCACAGGACCTGGCAACTATAAAATACCTAATTCCCAGACTAATTCCATAAGCAATAAGATTTAGATCTGATAGACCGTAGGGTATACAGGACGGGGCAGATCTAGCATTTAAACAACAAGGGGGCCGAGGAAAAAGAAAATTCGTTCATACTGTTCATCCGATCAGCTACATGAACTGCGAAAAGTTGGGGGTTTCGGGGATGAGGCATTATAGGTTTTTGTTTATTAAATATTCGAGGTGAAATTTTGATAAATTATATAGGTGATACCCAGATCAGTCATGGTAGGCCCATCTACCCCCCCCCCCAAAAAAAAAAGAGTGTTTAAAGCGGCGTTTTAAGAAAAATTATAAAGAGGATAATGCAAGCGCGTGATGCTGACCTGAAAAAATGGCATCCAAAAAGAGGTTTGCTGAGACGATAGGAACAAATCTATTGTGAGCTATGCTGTATCTGATTTATTATTCATAACTGTAAAGGGGGAGTTTAGGCATAATTTAATTATGTAAAACACATTTTTATTTCATGTCATCGACATCATGACTGTTTTAGTGCATAATCATTCATATCATATAGAAATTAATTAGAATTGTGACAAGCAGATTTTGAGGAAATTATCAAAACTATTCACCCTCTTTAAAAAAAATCATATACTAGTTATGTAGGCCTTTATCTCATTTTATACGATAAAATACATAGATATTAAAAGCAATGCGAGCGGGGTAAGAGTGGCCCTGAAAGTTTTTAGATTTTCAAACTTCCGCTCCACATACTTATGCACTTTTTTACTCATATTGTTCGTATGTTTTCCCCCTCCTCTCCTTTCTCCTTCCATTTGTTGTTTTTGCCTCTAATTTCTAATTTTCTATTTTTCTACTTTTCTTTTTTCCCTTTTTCCCTCGGCTTTTTTTTTTTGGGGGGGGGGCGCCACCAATAGGAAGGCCGCAGCCGCTTCGGGTCCGTGATCAATCATTATGATCACGCCCCTATCCACTTCTGATACTACCCCTGATCATTAAGTAAGTCTTGAAAATATCATTGGTTAATTAATTGAGTGTGCCTGTTATAGACCTCTGTCTCTTTGGTTGTTGCATGGCCCATGTTTGGACCTTTTAACCAACGTATCGTTCAGTTGTTGCGATTTGTTGTCATACGAGTATTTTTTCATAGAGAGAAAAGGTATATCATTATTTATGCTTATAGGCAGGGGCAGATCAAGGGGATCGAGGGGCCTTGGTCCTATTGCTTTTCACTGTTATTATTATTATTATTTTTTTTTTTGGGGGGGGGGGCAATGTGCTTGCATGGAGAGTGAACCGTTGATCCGGGTTTTTCATTTCTTTTTCTTCCTTTTTTTTGGGGGAGGGGCATTCATTATCTGATTATCTTATAGGCCATAATGAACATCGGAGTACAGGAGTTGGTTTCATTCTGAAATGTATAAAATATGAAAAAAAGGTTGACCAACATCATTATCCGCAAAGTTAAATTACATTTTTTTTGTCTGAATGCAATACAACGGTTTTCATGATCATGTTCCCTTCCTTTTTAAGGCAAGTTACTGTCTGTTCACTTGCACAGAGCATGCATGGGAAGCTCCTCTACCAAGAAAAAGAAAATTGAAAGGGATAGAAAAAAAAATTGTGAAATGTTTTTTCAAGTTTAGAAAATGATGTCGAAAATATATCATCAGATTTTTGTTATGATAAGGAACATTTTTCGCTCTTTCACAACATTTTGGAAACTTACACCTATACATTCCTTCCCTCATTTTTTTTTTTTTTGGGGGGGGGCTTACTGCCTACGCCACAGACTTCTCATACTTTTTCTCCCTCCCTTTTTTGTCTCCTCGGGTATCCCCCACTATTTTTAACCAACTAAAACATCATAAGGGACTGAGCACTGCCCACGTCTCGATTTACACCAGCCTGGAGCTATAACACTGCCCTGAGCCTGGCAGCGAAGTGCGAACTGTGCTCAATATTGCCCTTTGCAAAATAATAGAGGAAAATATCATACAGCACAAGTTAAAAAGTGGTCTAGCGCCATCTCTTGTTAAGAGCATTACAGTGACACAAGCTGTTCCAATCAAGTCGATGGGCTTCTCTCGCACATGACCCTGCGCTGCATGGAAATTTTTCCTTGGGGGTGCTGCGTGTATTATTCTCCATAGGCAGCACCCCCTGAAATTATAATAGGTGTGAAAATGCAGAAATGTAAGCAAATTTACCTATATTTCAAAATAAGCCCCCCCCCTTTTTTGCTTTTCAAATTAACATCAGCGCCACAGTAAAAAAAAAATCGTTCCCAGTGCCCTGTTCTTGCCCTCTCCTGGGTGTCAAGAGCGAGCAGTATAAATGAATTTTTCATAAAGTAGCTTTTAAGGGATTATCTTCATGCACGTGAGGTGCAGTCCTTGAGACAGTCATTGAGAAGGATCACATTGCTTTTTCAAAAATTTTATCCCCATCTTTCTCGACCCAATTCACCCCATCGTTTCTTTTTGTCATTCGCACTTCAATGCTTCCATTTAAACTTACCCTCTTTTCCACATTCCATTTTTTCAATTCATTGAGTCAATTAATAGGATTTTTTCTTTTGTGTTTCCCTTCTTTGGGATACCTACCACCAGCATGTTTGTCTCACATTCTTACCTCATTTTCTTTTTCTTCCTTGGATAGGGTGGTCCCTTTGCACCTAGCCTATCAATATCAAAGTGGGCCATTATAACCAAAATTATTAAAGGTAATCTTATCGTTGGGCCCTATGCAACTCTAAATGCAAAAATGTTTATGGGCATAAATTCTATTGTTTTTTATATTTTTTTATTTTTCATTGAAATCAATCATTTTACGACCACAATTCATATAAAGCAAGATTTTGTACATGTTACGAAACAAAGGAATTATATCAGTAGGCCTATCAATATTAATACAAATGAAATTAACTGCACAATCTCTTCTTTATATAACAATGTGAAAGCAGAGAAAAAAAAATCGTATCAATCAACGAATAAAAATAAAATTTGTAAAGGTGATTTTTTTCCTGAACAGGAAAGAAATAATCTATTTTTTCACATAATTGTACAAGAAAAATAAATGGATAAAAGATTATTTTAAAGCTTAATTATTTGGAACATACAAGACTTACGTGAACACTTGTTCCAAAAGTCAGAGCGCCAAAAGTGGTCTAGCGACATCTCTTGTTTAGAACATTACAGTGATCGTTGGCGCTCCGAATTATGCACCGAAAAACATTGCCCTTAAAGGGAGAATTCCTAGACAAGTAGAGTCAGAATTTGTTGTGTGTGTTTTAAGATAGATAGAATATTATATTGTACTTTCTTTTAGATATAAACGTTTTGGTCATCGAGAATCCCAGTCATTTTCCTTCAAGTCATACACTTTTTTCCCGGACTTTTTATTCCCCTTGCGACACCCGCACTCATAAAAACTCAGAGCTCAATGAAATCAATTAATTCTCTCAGTGGCATTCATGTAGTCTTTTGAATGTTCATTCATGTAGTCTTTTAAATGTTCTTTTTTTTTGGGGGGGGGGACACCAATTCCTTTGCTTGTTGGTATGATAGATCTTTTTTATGTACTGCATAGATGTGATTATTTGCTATTCTTTTTTTTCCCTTGAGTTTCATTTTTAAAATACAAATTATACCTAAATACTTCGTTTGAAATGTTATTTATTGTACAGAGGTCTATTTTCTTTCAGGAAGTTTGTATTATTGTCTATCATTTTTTTTCACCGTTTCTTCACTACCATTTTCAAGTATGCTGTATCCTTCTCGAGTCTCTCCCACCCCCTCGGTCTTTGCAGAACTATAATTTCAATACCATTTCAATTTTCTTAAATTGCAAATTGTTTTTCTCTCACCAACGATTTCTTCCCTGGTCACATATTTCGGATATAAAGTGATGTTAAAGGTCGCGGTCCCGGCCAGGCGGAAGCCTTGCTGATTGATACACATGACATCTGAAAAATCAAATATGGACATCATCTTCCCATGGCCCCCATCAATCAGTTATTTCTTTTTTCCCTTTTTCTTTTTTTTCTTTCTTTCTTTCTTGTCCTTTCTCTCCTATCATTGGCTTAATTTAGGTCATGACTCCAATATGTGGTTCAACATTGGAAAGCCCAAAATGTCACCACATTTATTTTGTTGTTTGAAATTGAATTACAAGACCTCTGGGTCATTTCATATATTTTTTAACATATAACCATTTACAATTACCATTGAACTAAATCATGGGATTTGATTTGATGATGATAAATTAGTTAAATTAGTCATAGAAACTTTGAATGTATTTTAAATAGGGACCTTGATTTCATTTGTAGTCATGACAGAGGCCATTAATTGTCACAATCCAAGGGCCCAATCACCCAATGATACAGGTTAGTGTCCTATTTGGCTATCTATAATGAACATTCATATTTAAATCATTATCCAGTAATAAGGCACCTTACCAGAACCCTTGAGATCTGTAGGAATCTCACAAGCATCTTTTCATTAAGAGCAACTAAAGGGATAGAGCCTCGTCGATCTGGCACTGCACAGCGGCTGCCGGGCCCACGATCAATTGCGCAAAGCAAATTTTTGGAGTATTTCATTTCATGTCTATTTCGATCAATGAATTATGGATTTTCATTTTCATTACTAATCATCACATAGACAAAGAAATTAGGCAATAAAAGCAAATACAGACATATATATAGCATTACAAATACCTGAAGAAGGTATCAGTTCCATCTCAAGAAGGAATGCACATTACATAAAATATACCAATGAATTATATCACAAGGGAATATGTGATTTTACAGATTACAGAAAAAAGTTTAGGACACTGATAACGATTCATTCTGACATCAATTCTGATTTAATATTGAATAGATACATAAACAAAGGCTTGATCAAAATCATTCTGAGGCTTGAAAGGTTTGATTTTGTGACATAACATTCATGAAACTTCTTCTTTTTGCTTTTATGCAAACTTGATTTGATTGTTCATGATGGGCAAAAATGTTTCTCATTGGAGCATTTAATATATGAAATAATAAATCCCATGACATAAGGTGTAGCTGCTTGTATATAACTCATTAAAGTCAATAATTAATTGATTTTACCCAAACATTCATTAAAAGGGTATACTTTCCCTTTAACAAAACAAAACATGTCTTCAAACTTAATGTTTAGAGCAATATTGTATTGAATTGTCTAATGCCCTTTGACATACAATTTCAAAACTAATCTAACAAATATATTCAAAGATTGTGCATGAATGCACATAAAACTTAAAAAAAAAAATCAAAATTTGTATGATGTAAACAATGTCAGTAGTAATTGTGAATTCTAATATAAGTCTCATAATACATATATGTCATACTACAATATCTGTTTTGCCTTCAAGCCTGTTTCATAAGAATACATGTATATGAATAAATGAGAGAAAAAAATAGGGTTACCTGAACCAAATTCGAATGTCAATGATAGATTTGATAGATTCTGCATTGTAAATTATGTTTCTTAATTTCATTAGTTCAACGCTACTAGTAATACATTAGAGCAACTAACTTCAATTTGTTAAAGGCTGAGTAATATACCATTCTGTTGCCATTGATATGTAATTGACATTTCATTGTCAAGAGAATGTGATTTGATAAGGAATTCTTAATAGAATTCTGAATAATCTTTAACAGATTATTTGGTACCATGTTTGACTTATTAATTTTACTGACGGTGTTCCCTCAATATGAGGCTTTAGTGAGTGGTGTTGGTTATTTTAGCTCTGATGAGCTCTGCTCAAAGCTCTTCACAATTGTTGGTGTCATATATACTTTCAATGGACAAATGAATTTATAAAAATGACTTGTTCAATGCAGAACCCTGCATTGTCTGATTTTCCCAAAGCCTACATGTAGATCAGATATATTTTTTGGGAGGGTGCAGGCAGATTGCTTACACTGAATATTACCAGTTTAAAAAGTCATATTTTTTAGGACTAAGATTTATATAAAGGCTTGAAGCTGATTATACCTTAAAAAGCTCTAAAATACCATTAAACTAAATTTCCTACATTTTACTGATGGTATATTAGAATCATGACAGATGAAAAATCAAACTAAGATCTGCTCTAAGATATGCATTCAAGGATTCTGGAACAGTTCAACAATGCAGTGTTTGATTTATATCAAGGCTTGAAGCTTATTATACCTTAATCAAATAGAACTCTAAAATACCATTAAACTGAATCTCCTTCATTTTATTTACTGACAGGTGGTATATTAGAATCATGCCAGATGAAAAATCAAACTCTAAGATCTGCTCTAAGATATGTATTCAAGGATTCTTGAACAGTTCAACAATACAGTGTTTGATCTGGTCACCAAGTTGTGAAGCAAGGAGAACTCTGAGGTGTTTACGTAGTCTAGAACGTCTACAAAGTACAAAGAGTAGGCAACATTCAAGGAGCTTCTGGCAGTTATGAAGTGCGGCGAAGTTTACGAGATGGCACACCGTCCGATCTACCAAACTGCGATGGAGTACGATATGAGTAACCCATTGTTCTAACAAACAGTAATCAGATGATCCTGACGGATGTAAACTGTTCTTTGAAGTCATGCAGAACTTGGCCACTGCAATGATATCCAGAAGACTTTCCATTGTTTCTCCGATAAGGCTGCGAAGGGTTCTGCAGTGTTGAGGGTGGCAGTCATACAGACTATGAATTACACAGGTCAGGCTCTTGATTTGAAAGCTTCCCAGTGTTACTGACTCCTGACCTGCTTCCAGGAACTGTCCAGTCAAGAGACATGCAAAGTATTCAGATCTTGCAGACAAAACTTGCCGACTTGCCCTCATGGTTTCACCATCTTTGCAGACAAGGTCCAGGTCGCTTAGATGTTCCTGAGCCATGTAGAGACATTCATCCCAATCATTGCTACTAGCCATATCACCTTCATTGGTCTTTGTGATCATGACTTCATCAGGTGGTGACTGGGCGTCAAGAGAGAAGTGCTGATCCCGATATTCCTCCCATTGTGGAAGTAATGACCGTGATGTATGACTTAGGCTATGACATGCTTTCCTCAACAAGTCTTTGGATGACTGGTCCTGAAAATGACTCAACATCTGTTGTATTATCTCACAATCCACAATGAGGTCCCTAAGTGTTCTTTCACATCTATTAGGATTTAAAAAGATTTTGAAAGTCATGAGTATTAGTGTACCTCACACTACCAATAATGATTATATTTCTAAATGACAGGGGCAATCTAATAGAGATCTAGACTATTCAAATTAGATAGCAAGGTTGCAATCAACTACAGAATGCAGTACCCAACCAAGATCATAGTTGTATGCACTACACTGAAAGTTTATCTTTTTGTTACAATACACAGAGATAATAATGTTCCTGTGCTATTAGGTATTTCTACTTGTAACCCCCCCCCCCCCCCAAAAAAGAATCCTACTACACATACAATACAACATAACAAAATGAACTTTACTTCGTAGAGGGGGTGGGAGAGGAATAGGAGGGATAAACAATGAAGTAAACATTTTGAAGCAAATGGAATGCTGTATTTTAATAATCTTAACCACTTTACCTGAAAAGATATGGCAATGACAAAGCTGCAGAAAGTCTCCTTTCCTTCTGTTGTTCTCTCAGAACATGTTCCATCTCCTTTCGCCCAAACGAGCTTTCACCAATGTCCCTCAAGATATCAAGATACTCCTGTACCCTGCTCCGCTGTCTCTCATGTAGACTTTTGTCTTTATCATCGATGGATCCTCTGATCCTGTTGGCAGGTTGCTGATTTTCAATCCTTCTACATTGTCTTTCTTTAGCTGTTAGAGACCTATAGACAAGAAATGGAATGTTGTGAGACATCAGTTTGTCATAGAATAATCTGGAAGAAAGTATATCCTTGAGTAGCACATTGGCTCTGTCTTTGGCCACCGTGTCCACAGTTGCAAAGTGAAGCAGGGTCTCAACTGAGCACTCTTTAGTGATATACATGATTGAGGGGATTTGGTGAAGGAGTATCACTTCTTGAAGGATTAGCAAAATGTTTTCTTCCTCGTGTCTGCGCTTTGGACGTATCTCGGGTTGTTTCGTGGGTGTCTTCTCTCCATCGGGGAGATCAAAGCTAAAGCTCGTCCTTGGAGAAGAAGGAATTCTCATAGCCCTAGGGACAGGATTCTTTGGACTTCTGGAGCAGGATGTTGATGGGCTAGGTGAAGGGTACAGTGACTGGTTGCTGGCCTTGGTAGTTCCTTTGACCTCTGCTACAGATCCTGTTTTCTCAACTTCCATTTTTGATCCAGAGACAACATGGATAGATGAAGTATCTTCAGGTTTTGACAAATTTGCTGTGTCACATTTCGACAGGGTCAATTTTCTTGTTGCCTGTGCCAACATTCCACTTTGCTGCCCATCATCATGTTGCATCAGTGACCTAGTCCCACCTCCTGCTAAATTAACCCCCTTGTCTTCCCCATCTGTACTATTAAAACTTTCTGAGCTGGTGTTTGAATTAGTATCAATGTCTGATTCTTCGCTCACCACAGGACTAAAGATTTCTTCTGAGTAACCAAAGAACTTCTGAGGAGATGATGGGTCATAAAAATGAGACGGACTACTCCCTGGAGAAGCACTGTCACTCTTGGGTGGAGACATCATAGATGAGGGAAACTGGTAAGTAGGTTGGTGTATGTGAGGTGGGGATGTACTAAAATGAGCTCTTGGTGGTGAAAGGCCCGAGGTATAATACTTTGATGGTGATGACCCTGCTAAGTTCTGAGGGGGTGGTGAAAGCCTTGGGCTCTCTGGATACCAGTGGGCTGAATACTGCGGTGATAAACCATCATCACAATCTTTGGTCAGTGGCTGAGGAATCGTTATTGTTGGATTCAAGAGATGTTTGTCAATTTCAATACCAGTGTGAGTATCAGAATCTTCCAAATCAGAATCGAGTCTGGTTCTCTTTGAGCTCCCCCTTGGTCTTTTTCTCTTTCTTTTTCTGGCTCCTCTCTCCATAGATTCATCTTCTTCCAATCCTGATGCCTCTATTTATTGAAAAAAATGAAGAAGAATTGTGAAAAATATATTTTTTTTTTAGAACTCTTATAAATAATGAATACAAAATCAAGCAGAAAACCCCATATAAATACAGTTTTTCACTTCCCAGAGTAAGCAACACTTATTATTATTTTCTTCAATATATGATACTGCAGTTAAAGGATTCTACTACAGACTAATATTTGGGGTTTTTTTACGCAGTTAAAAGCACTATTGATTGTAAGTCCAACTCTTATCTAATACTCTCATAATTGCAAGAGAAATTAAGCAATATGTCTGCTCTGTATTGTCGTTAATTGCAATCAAGCTCTATATAATAAACCATTGTACAAAGAATTAAACTAGTATTTCATCTTTGAAAATCATAACACTGAACATGTTAAAAATCAAAATCATATCAATAAATAAGATCATACTTTCTTCATCTTCATCTGGTTGCTCTCTTTGTTCCTTTACTTTCTTCTGAAGATGTTGAATGAGTACCTTCACAAGATTATTGTTAGCAAACTGCTCCATAGAACTGGCATCATAACGAAATTCAGCTATGGCAGCAATCACCAGAGCAGAAGGGACATCTGGAAGAGAATCTGAATCACCACTTATAAGATCAATGAGAAACTGTAAACCATCAAGTTCTGACATCTTGGCTCTGTTCACAGATTCCTGGCAGCAGAGGCAAAGGTACTGGGCACATCGTTCCCTGACAGATTTCTTGACGTCCTCATTCTTGGCCGTTGCCAGGTAAAACTTCACGAATCCTGCATTCCCAAGTGCTGCTCTTCCAATGTCACTGGACATCAGATTTCCAATGCACTCCCAAGAGTTATATTGTACCTCTGGTTTATGGTGTGATAGAAGGTCAAAGAGATTGGACAGACTATCATTCTCCAGAACAGGATTTGCCGCAGCTGCAGGTAGTGTCAGGGCACAGCGTAACTTCCGTTTGTCAAATGGTGCAGTGAGGGCTACAGCAGTTTCAGCGGCCAAGAGAACAAGCTTGCTATCTTTTGACTTGGACTTTTCACAAACAACACGCAGTCCTCCACATCCAATGATATTCCATAAGATAGTTTTGTCTTTACTTGAGGCAAATATCTTGAGGACTCGGAGCAGGCTATGGCAACAGCCACTATCTTCAGTGACATCGAGCGCATGAACCAGGATTGGTATGACATCTTCTTCCAGGTTATCCTCAATGTCTGTGCTTCGGGCAAGATTAGCAAGAGCCCTTGCACATCTGTTTGTAATGCTGATGGAGGATTTTGAATAATGCCGGAGGACTGAGGCTGAAAATAAATAAAAACCAAAAGAAGTTTGTAATAATACAAAAATAATATGAAATGGTGAAGAATGAAAGTCTTATCACTGGCTCGTAAATCAAGGAGTATTAAGGGTCATCAACTGCCATTATGGCAATTGATTTTTCACAAAGAATGTGATCGCTCCTGTGTATTAAATTGATTCAAGACTAAGAACATATAGATAACTATCAATAACATCTTTAGGAATCAGATAGTGGATACAGTGATACAGATAAAGGTATTACCGGTGTAAGTTTTAACTTCAAAATATTAACGGGTAGACAGAACTGGAACTTGTTCTTGGGCACTTAATAAGATTCACAATCATTTGGTCCAATTTGCCTGAAGTTGAAATATGATCTTTGTAGATTAATTTTTTTTTCTCATCAACAAACATCTGAATGAAGAGTTTATTATTTGTCAAAAATTGATGATTAGGGGCCTATATTAAAATAACTTAAGTATTGGGAAATTTGTTATCACTTTGTTGAAACATTGGATAAAATTTCGGGTATCTTATTTTGCACAAGCACATGTCACCAGGCTTTCCCCTGATATGACAATACTTTTTCCAGTAAATTTTATGCGAATATCATTCAATGTATGTTTTTATAATCTTTATCAACTGGACTAAGGTCTTCTAATATTTCCTTTTGTTGCTTCATTGTGCTGAAATCTTACTTTTTTGTTAAGATCATTAATTAAAAAAAAATTTTGTTTTCCTTGTGATAATGAAAAAAGTATAACCAGTATCTTCCTCAAATGTAGGACATAGACTTAAAGAAGCCATACTTGTTAGGCATGCTTGGAAAATAGCAACAAAATGAAAAGTCGAGAATTGCTACAATGTATTTTATTAGACCAGTGAAACAAAGAGAACTTTCAGGACAGATCCTTTACTTACCAATAATTGCAATTCCAGAACAATCTTTGACCTGTAATGAAAAGATAAATAATACCAAAAGCGTGACTTGCAAGTAGGGACACTGTTTATAATCCAGGGGGGTGTTTCGCAAAGATTTACATGTAAGTATGACTTAAGTCGCACTTAAATGCCGACGAGTACAAGATATGCAACGCGCGATCTTATCGATAGATGCGCTCATACGCATTAGTGCGCGTCCTCTTGAGACGATCTGACCACTGCGGTCAAGCCTTTCATACCGTACGCAACCCGGTATTTAATTGCAACTCTAAGTCATATTTAAATCTTTGTTAAACATCCCCCAGAAGGGGGGGGGGGGTGAATTTTAATGAATGGGCTATAAAGCTTTCAAAAAAATTTTGCTAATGAAATCAATATAAGAGGTACAAATGAAACTTATTCCTAGAAATAACACTATTTAGTTCCATAAAAAACACTTAAAATTCATATCATCTTGGAAAGGCCTCACTTCAACACAGTGATTATTGTGCACGAGTCAAAGCAAAACTCATTTATAATTGACATTACTTTTACAAAAACTTTCTGTGATTGATCTTTATTCAACTGATCTTGATGATAGATACATACACAGTCAGTATGACTATGAGACATGGATCCTTTTTCTTCTTCTAATAAAAATAATAACAAGTATCACTACCTACTGTATATGTCGTAAGTTAATAAAGAAATTGTGATCTCATTAATTTCTAGGTGAATCAAACCAAAGCAAAATGTCTTGTCGGCCATATCGTGGTTTTGGGAACCACTCGTAGATTTGTGTACGCGCACTTGTGTACAAAGTGAATGGAGGTGGAAATAGGGAACCATGCGTGTGACTGAATAAAGCGCTGCTGTGTGAAGTGAACGGTGGTTCCCTATATCACGATAATGCCGTCTTGTCTCTCCAATGATGCCCAGTGCCTACAATCAAAGTATCAAATGTACCAAAATGTAATAAGTAACAAAGTACCTGCTCAGCATTGTTTTGATCTAAACAACAAGTAGCCAATACACTGACAGAAAGGTCAACAAGCTCTTCATCTTCAGTCTTTTCTTTCAAGATTTCAAGCAGTTTGCTCCCTCCATCCGATGAATAAAACTTGACTAGAAACTCTTTGTAAAATTGCTTGGAACTGTGAATTTTCTCTCTAATGGTCTTCAAAGTTGATTTAATGATCATCGGGTCAACACTGGGATCTAGTTTACCAACAAGCGCTTCAGTTTTTCCACCTCCAGATTTAGGCCCAACTTTGGAGCTGGAGTTTGCCGCTTCAGATGAAGACATGGCCATCTCTGCAATCCCACCGCTCGAGCTCTCTCAATCGCTGTACTTGTACGAGGCTGGCGCTGGCCCGAATAGTAGGGTAGCACACTAGCAGCGCTGCAGCTAGGATAGGACAATGCAAATTCATAATCACCTGACAATAGAAATGGTCACATGACCAAGGCTGCACTACCAACTCATTCGCGCTTCTCTAGTATAGTATACATGTAACATAGTCTACAGTACAGTGCGGTACACTCTACACAAATTGAGAGCGTATACAGCTACAGACGACAGATATAAACTTCTACAAAGAATTCTAGGGTGAAGTGACAATAGAGGGCAAGTAAAATGCTGCAGATATAATGACCATGGGCATATCTAAATAAATATAAATAGAGTAAAATTCACCGACAGAGCAAAATGCTGAAAGTTTGATCAAAATCGGATAACAAATTAACAAAGTTACTATTAAATACTAGCCTACTATCGGCCCTCATGCTAATTCATTAAACATTTAAAGATTAAGATTCGCATTATTTATTCGGGTGAAACAGTTCTACTACGGTATGTCTTGATTAATATTCATTAGGTGGGCAGATTATGTCGTCATATCCCCACTTGTTCTTTTGTATTTTATTGTATGAAATTAAATAAGTTTTATTCAAACATTTTCTACCAAGTCTTAGGAAGGTAGTGAGAATGGTGTAGGCCTAGACTTCTCTGTTTTGACAATCGTCTTTAGTAACTAGAGACCGTTTTTTTAGCATACATTTCTTGATTTATGATTTGACAAAATATGGACAAGTTGCTTATAATGTACAAGATATAGATCTACAGTGATGTGGCAAATTGACCATGATTTTAAAGACTTTCTCAACATTTAGAATACAGAGGGGCAAAGTCTGTATGCCTACTTCCAACATGTCCAAGGAATGTTTGTTTGCTGCAATCACTCATTCAATGAACAAGGTTATAATATAACCTTGTGTGCTCTGTACAACATTGGCATACCATAGTCCTACCTGTAGATTCCCCACAGGCAGGGTGGTAGCAGTGAACAAGTGGCTGCAATTAGCTATGTTCCTTTGACTTACAGCTAGAGTCCAGGTTAAAACTTGGTCATAAATGGTTGCTTGCTCAACAGATTTGCTACAGATTTCACCCCTGTGCAATTCAAATTATATGTATCACATAATTTTTTTTTCTTATGAAAGATGGTATGGAAAAGGAATTATATGTCTGATAATATATCCACTCCTTTGGAGCATACTGTTCTGAAGCCCTCTTTTTGAAATAAAAAGGGAAACTTCACAAATATTATTATACAGAGAGCAAAGAGTTGAAATTTGTTTATTATTGAGGTAATAAAAAATAAATGACTAAAAGTAGGAACCAATTAACCCTTCCCCCCTAAAAAAAAGAAAGTCTAGCATTTGCCACTTGGAGGACAAGGTGTGATTTATATAATTTACTGATTCCATCTTGATGTTTTTTTGTTAAAAGAGAGGGATAGAGGGGAATAAGGAGTAGAAGAAGAAAAAAAAGAGGTTGCGAGAAAAAAACGAGACAGAGGGGGAGGAAGAGAAGAATTAAAAGGAGAAGAAAGAAAAAATGAAGAGATGAATGAGAAGGAAGAGGATTAGTAAGAAAATTTAATAACTTTAGAAGGAACAGTATTTCTGACTGAATTATGTGACTGAAGTATGAGCAATCCTCTCTTTGATTATGAATAGGATCCTAGTGAAGCATGGCCACTGAAACCAAAGAAGAGACCCCTTTGATCAAACACACAGGAGGATGTCATTGTGGATTGGTGAGATTTGAAGCAATGGCTCCAGCTGTTATTACTGTAATGGACTGTGAGTAAGTAACATGATTATCATTATTTTATTTATTATGAAGAACGGGTATGAATTGAGATGATATGACAAAGATTAATGAAATGTTCTTGTAATTCATTTAACTCAATAATATAAGTATGATTAACACTATATTCTTTAAATTTTGGTGAATGTACCCATAAATAAAATTCATTTCAATGAATTCGCTCTCTGAGTCGGTCTCTTTCCCTCTCTAATTACTCTCTATGAAGTTCTTTAACCAACAATCCCCAAATATAAGCTTCTCAATGTTTTTGTCCAGATAATAGGTGCCTACACTTGAATATTAATGTTTTTTTAGAATGGTGATTAAATTGAAAATTGTTTTCACCTATAATTTTAGTGTTATTTATTGATTACTAAAGGTGGGCTCTCTATTGTGCATTGAAAAGGAAGACACCTGCCATTTTGATGTGGCAAAGTGCCCCATTAGTGAGTTTGTGTTAATTCTAATTAAAACACAGGATATTATGAACCTCTTTTTTTTTCTTGAAAGTCACAGGGAGTCCCTCCCACCCCTCGATCACAAACTGTCCTAACCAAAATGGTAAATTGAAACTTGTAGCTCTCATTGAAGTACTGATAAACAAAATGCTCATCTTTATAATTTAATAAAATATTTTTGTAGTGATTAACTTTTATTATATAGAGTGTAATATTATTTTTTTATAGTTTGAATGTGCATGTTGTGATATTGAACCCATTTTTAATTTCAGTTGCAGCATATGTGTGAAGAAACAGAACAGGCATTTCATAGTCCCAAACTCAAAGTTCAAACTATTACAGGTTAGTCCCCTTCTTACAAAATAAATAATTGGTTTAGATTGATTGATATTGCTACACAGTATGAGGAAATATTGCATTTTAAAGAGGAATTCCCTACTGACATCAATGTGGTTTGATAAAATCAAGGTCAAATGAGAACAAACATCAATTGAGTCTTAACAAAACACAATATATATTGTAAGTTTAAATTAGTTCGGAATTGTAAACTTTTGATATTTGGGGGTCACATTGGAGTAGCTGCCCAATGTCTTGATTTAATATTAATTCCATATAAACCTATTTTTAATGGTTCAAGATGACTGGGATTCTGTTTGAAGTGAGGTAATCTGACTTGGTGATGATGTATTGAATGCAAAGGGTCGTGTATAATGATTTTTAATATTCTGAGAAAATTTAATTTAAACACATGATATGAGGGAGGCTTATGTATAAATATTCATCAAACTTTTATTAATGTTTCTTACATTTTTCTGTCTTTATAGACCTTATGCATATGATGTCATAATCTCATAGCGCCCTCTATCAAGGATATCGCGTAAACGGAATTGTCAGAGATGCGCCAGCTGCAGATCACAAACACATGCAAGGCAATGGGTTCAGCTTCTAAGATAGCAGAGCAATGATGCCAATGCATAAGGTCTCATAAAGCAACCTTGATGTCTGGTTAACTTTACCTTTATGATAAATTCGTAGTGACAAACTCAAAGTCCTGTTGAAAATGAGTTCTGTCAATATATGCTAGTTTTATATTGCAAAACTTGATGCAAACTTGCTTATAGACAGAGACTGCATCTATATTTCTGCCATTATACTTCACTTTGAGTGATGCGCCGGGGGGGCCACTTACATTGACGAGTGGATACCATGCGCGACCAAAAAAACACGTAAAAAGGATGTCTTTTTCACGATACGGCACGTTATGTACGTAACGTGATAAGGGTGTCAAAAACACAAAAATAATGAAAAAAGGGTATCTATTTCGCTAGGAAGATTACGTGTTTAGGGTCGAATTTGGGGGGATGATAAAACAAAATTAAAATGTTTTATAAAGGATGTCCTTTTTGCCCCAACACTTCGTGTTAGAGTCCGATCCGATTTGCGCGAGGTGTAGAAGGACGTGGGGTCGTACTAAACCAAATAAGGTAAAGCCGACGACCGAAGGACCCGTAACAATAAAACATTCCTGTACTTGTTCAGGGGTTCATTTCAGGTAATATTTGCCAAGAGTATTGTTTTGTTTCCAATACTTGTTAAGGGTAGGGTTTCACACGCCAGTACTTGTTAAGGGGTGCATTATCAGAATATTGAAATAACGTGTTTAGGGTGCTTTTCGAGACCCCATGGTCGCGCATGGTATCCACTTGTGAATGGAAGTGGCCCCCCTCCCCCGGGTGATGCGTCTGGTTTAGCGAGACTACATTCATTGTAATGTAGGCGGAGGCTGCGGCTATGTCCCTACTATCATATGGAAACAATGCCTCTGATGTGGCGAGACTACAGTTTTTGCAAAGGATTTAACCCCACATCTTGTTTTTTTTTATATTTTTATTAACCATGATGCGGCAGGCGTTTTTCTTTAAAAAAAAACTGCCATGGGACATTCATCCATTAAAAAAAAACCTCTAACACAAGATGGGTGTGTATCTGTCTGTAATCTCACAATGCTAATGAGTAGCATAACAGCATCAAGCTTATAAAGCCTCCGCCTAGGCATACCACCCCACAATATAGCAGTTACTGGTACATGGTATGAAAATTTAATGGATTGGGCTAGAAGAAAGTTGCATGATAGGCCTTAATGTGCCAATGAACAGGGTAATATATTGCTTCTAAACAGATGTAGTTCAGATAAATAATATGTTATTTGAAAGTTGAAACTAATGTTATCATTATATTGATGACCATGGAATTAAATGTCTTAAGAATGAATATTATTTAATAGCCAATATAAATAGATTATCCGTTTACATTCACTTTTTCTTCATTATAATCAGCTTTTGATATCTTCCATATGGTAGTGTTTTTTTTAACCAAAAAAGACATATTTAACGCTTATAATTTAATTTTCCCTATCATCTATTTCCTCCATGCTTTTTATTGTATTTGTCAGGGAGAGGACATGCTGACATGTTACACATTCAACACACACCAAGCCAAACATACATTTTGTAAAGTATGTGGAGTACAGAGCTTCTACACTCCGAGGTCAAGCCCTGACTGCAAAGGTTAGTCTTCGGGGCGATGTCACCTGGGGAGGGGAATCATCAGCCCATCTATAAAGTATCAAGAAAAAAAAAGGAAGAAAAGGAGACCAAAAATGAAGGAAGAACATTTGGAAAATAGATTAATTTATGACAATACCCATTTATTTTATCAGAAAAGTTAAAGTTCCCTCTGAGTAAATCATACCCCGAAAAGACCCCTGGTAAATGTTTGTGTGTGTTTTATATATAAAGGTTATAACGCCATACTGACCTTCAACAGATTTTTATTAGTAGAAGATTCTGTGGGCCAAAGGTGACAAAAAGAACAGTCTTTTTAAAGGGGAAGTTCACCCTGACAAAAAGTTTAATGTAAAAATAGCAGAAAAAACAGTAAGAAAATATTGACGAAGGTTTGAGAAAAATTCATCAAATAATTAAAAAGTTAATAGAATTTCAATTATTTGATTTGTGATGTCATATGCGAGCAGCATTCCTACATAGCGAATGGTAAAAAATCAATGAAATGTCATTTTCTCAGAAAATTGAAAATGGTTTTTAATGTACCTTTTGTATATCAATAGACAAATCATTTCACACTCGATCATGAATAGAAAACAAAATTAAGTCATCAGCAACCATATAAAATTTGAAATTCATGCATTTTATATTACATAACACATGGGGCAGCTGCTCGTTTATGACGTCACAAATCCAAAACTTTGAACCCTAATAACTTTCTTTTTCTTTAACAGATTTTCCTCAAACCTTCACCAATATTTTTAAATATTTTTTCTGCTATTTTTACAACAAAGTTTTCTTCAGGGTGAACTTCCCCTTTAATGCAGTATTATTTTGCAACTGAATGACTTTTTCAAGTCTGATTGGTCTTGTGAATGCATAATTTGGCGGTAGTATATTTTCCATTGAATCCTAGCTTAAAAGTCTAAGCAAGTACTATTTCTACCATCCATTTTAGTATTACTATTTACTTTTTAATTTTCTCTTCTTTTCAAATGTTTTAAAACCTATAAACAATAGTCCTTGTGGAATCAATTATCCATACTTAACTGTATTTTGGGATGTTAGGTACAGGTTTAGTCATCATCTATAAATAAAACTATGTTGATAAAGAAAACCAAACTTTTATTTTGTGTCAAGAAATTTTATGATGTTTAATTTGTTGTAAATCATGTTTATAAATATATTTCAAGCTTCCCCTGCTTATTGATCAGTCGGTATGCTATATGCAACTTAGATTTTGCTAATATTGTCAGGACTACATTTACCAGAAAATTAGGTGATATTGGCCACCTGTCTCCAAAAGATATAAATAATTTGTGTGTCCTAGAATAATTTATAACAAATAATTTATCCCTTCTTTCTTTGCCTCCCCCCCAAGGAATCGCCCCTCATTGCATAGACCCTGGGACTATACAAGGAGAGATAGTTGAGAGGTTTCATGGAGTTAATTGGGAAGAAACCTTCACAGCAAAGGGTGGCTATGAAACTTTTAATAAACAATAAAGAAAGGTAAAAGGTAAATGAACTATTTGATTAGATGATCTTGTAAACTTAAATTGTAAAAAGATTGGTGCAATTGTTGGGGAACTATTCTTCCCCGTAATATATATACACTCATGAATATTTTTCAGAAAATAGATTCAGTCAATGATACACATTTTATGCATCTATACCTTTCAAATATAGATTGTTCTTGAGGACCAAAAAGTTTTCTCAAGGATTACCAGACTAAGCAACAAGATAAGAACTTATTAAAAATGGAATTATTTATTGAAAGAATGCTAATGTAAAATTTTAACAAAGCACTAAATATTTATTAGATAACCCCCCAAAAAATACTGGCGTTACTGTCTTTTGACTTGATGAGTTGTGTTCATTCACACTTACAAAATTGACTCCATATCAACAAAAGCAAGCAGCGGAGTATATCATTACAAATTTTATTAAAAAGGATTCTATTTATAGATGTATTGACTCTCTCTACTTCCTGGCTATGAAAGGACCAGCTCTGTAATGTATAGAAGAGTACCTGTAGTAACAATCCACAATCTAAACCCCCCTTTGGCCCTGCTTTTTGGATCCAGAAATGTCTGACACCCATATCAATTCACTGATATAAATATTTCTGTTTAGAGGTTCACTCTGGCCTGGCAAGATGTATTCATAAAAAATGAAGTATGTTGTGGTAAAAACTGTCAAGATTTCAGGATGATACAATTATGATTGAAACTACCCCAGGTTCAACAATTCCCCTCAACCCATTTTACATGGTCTTCTGTGATATAAGTTGTGAAATGGTACCATGCTTAGAATTACATATCCAAAATACACTGTACATAATTGATCAATTGTTTCATCATGCAAATAGGCCTCAATGAAATTTATTATGGTATTAAAGTTGTATTGCAGTACTAAAATATTGCTGTTGGTTCAGAATTCATATTTTAATTTGTTTTGTAATCATAATAATGTTTAAATCCTGTGTTGCATTAAATGCATTAGGTGGTATTCACATAATTAGTTCAACACAATTCCTCAACCTAGCTTAGACCATAATTTAATGAAATGCTAGTTTCCTTTATTCACCAAGTATTACAAATCGTTTAATTCTAAAGTGAAAATTTTTGTTTGTAAATGATTTTTATTATATGAAAGAAGAATAATATGATGAGTATATAATAAATGTCATTGAAATATTTTCAATAGTGAAAAAGTAAGACTGACACGTATCCAAGGAGGTGTGGATTAAAAAATCCTGTTCAGTCTACATACAGTTAAACTTGGGTTTACTTTATAAAGTATACAACACATATATTTCATTTTGCAGCAACACAATATTTGCCTTTTCCCTCATTTCTCATAAGACTAATTTCAGTTGTGGATGGTGTTTTAATAAAACTGTTCTTTTATTGATTGAAATTGTCACATTTATCAAGTCTATCCAAAGATCAGGTGCTTTCTTTTCATGGGAGGATATGTAGTAAAGGTAAAATGTTTCATATATATCATGGGCAAAGAGTTTGGATCATTAAAATGAACAAAAAAGATGTGGTGTACTTTCTTTGTAAAAGGGGGAAGTTTTATTTCTGTGACCTCACAACTTTTGGTCGTATTGCCAGAGGGGGGGGCATCCATAGCATTAGGGATCTTGCATTCAAATGCTTGTAACTTTCTCATTATTTGTTCAATATTTCTTAAGCTTTCAGTGATTTGTTTCTTTGATTTTCTGTTTTCAGACAAGCTTAGTTGATCCAAGGGCTTCATTCTCCTTTGAAGTCAATTCTGTCATGTTGTGGTATATAATGCCTGAAATATTGTTTAGAATGGTATTTTTTCAATGAATTGAATTTCATTGTCTCTTGTTTTTTATTATGATTAAATATATCAAATATATTTTCATATCATGTGTTTTTGTGTGTTATCTCCTTCATCAATTCCAATTCTTTCCAATTGCTTTGGGCTTTGAAGAAGAGCAAGAGTGTTATTTGTATAGGGTGTAAATTCAACTTGAGAGTGTTCATGCAATGTAAGGAAATGCATGGACATGAAACATTCTGAAAAGTCAGGAACATATTCAATCATTGAAAATGTGTTAGAGAGAATAGGCTGGGGAATATATATACTGTTGAAGGTAATGGTTAAGAGAAAGTGAGGAGTATATGAGAGAGTGTGGACTAGCCAGGCTATATTGTGAAAGAATTAATGGAATCCTGAAGTAGATGAAATGTGAATGAAAAGAAAGTGAAAGTAGTTAGGCATTTGTCCCGGGGGGCCACTTCCATTCACGAGTGGATACCATGCGCGACCATGGGTCTCGAAAAGCACCCTAAACACGTAATTTCCATATTCTGAAAATGCACCCCTTAGCAAGTATTGGAGTGTAAAACCCTACCCTTAACAAGTATTGGAAGTATTGGAAACAAAACGATACTCTTGGCAAATATTCCCTGAAATAACCCCCTAAACAAGTACAGGAATGTTTTATTGTTATACGGGTCCTTCCGTCGTCGGCTTTACCTTATTTGGTTTAGTACGACCCCACTTCTACACCTCGCACAAATCGGACTCTAAACACGTAGTTTTGGGGCAAAAAGGACATCCTTTATAAAACATTTAATTTTTGTTTTATCATCCCCGCAAATTTGACCCTAAACACATAATTTTCCTAGCGAAATAGATACCCTTTTTTCATTATTTTTGTGTTTTTGACACCCTTATCACGTTACGTACGTAACGTGCCCTATCGTGAAAAAGACATCCTTTTTTCGTGTATTTTTGGTCGCGCATGGTATCCACTCGTCAATGTAAGTGGCCCCTCCGGGGCATTTGTGAATGTGGAATATATGTGAAAAATTCAGTAGAATTGCATGAAGGGTGAAATTGATTTGTATATCTTGATAAGAAAAAGTGAATATATTACGAGTGTAAAGTGTGGAATATAATGAGAAAACTGAATTTGCCAAGGAGTGTAGATGTGAAGAAAGGATTTTCCCTGGAGGATTTTGCAACTTCCCCCTCCCGCCTAGCCTTGATGACTCCTTGATGAAATTATCAATTAAGGAGTCGAGTCCTCAAGGCCAGCCCCCCCCCCCGCCCTGCTTCATGCTGGTCGATCAACCCACCTGATTTATACCACCCCCCCCCCCCCCCGGTACCTCCGAGGTATATAGCTAGCTCTGCGTTAGAGGCAGGGGCCGGCCGGCCGGCCAGGCGCTATATCGCGAGTCATCGTACCTACACACTACAGCTAATCGGCGGAGTTCGACTCGAAGGTGGTGGGGGCCCATCCCATCATCAAGCAAGTAAAGTCAAATCCAACGATTGGTTTCCAAGGATGATGGATGTCTGTTGAGCTGGAGCCGTTATTTTAGTTGTGCTGACCAGCTGTAAAGAAACTGAGTTTAAATTCTGGTAGGTGTAACACTTGCTAACATTAAAAAAATAGCATGAATAATCAGGATCCTGGCCGAGCTGAAGCATCAGCTCGCGGCATGGGCTTGGGAGGCGGAAGCGGGGCAGTCCCCGCTCCGTAGCCCCCGACATGCTGTATGCACTGCGATTCATTGCGGTCTGAATTTCAAAGAAATTGTAATAACATTTGATATGGACATTCCAGCTAATAAAATCATATGGATCGGAGTTCAGAATATTGGTAGGACTACTGAAATCGAATTTCAGTCCAGTTCGAACTTCCCTAAATGAATAAAAACAAATTCAAAGATAATTCCAAATTAAATCCTGACGACTGATGTCATGTCATGTCACTCGTCAGTCATCAATAGCTGCGACCGAACTTGGAGCCAATTGGGATTTTACTCCGAAAACAAGGCTTGCCGCAAAGTAGACAGCTGGCAGCCGTCTGTTTCGAGGAGTTTTTTAACATTTTTTTTTCTCCTCGTACACAGACGGCTCGCTATCGTGCAGCGCAGCCACCATTAGGGGACTTGCAATGCAAAATCCCCCCGTCGGGGCTCTTCAATTTTTGTCTTTAAAGGGGAATCCAGCCTTGGCCATAAAATGTTGTGTTGGGAAGGTGAAAAATAAATTAAATAGAATGGCGAAAGTTTGAAAGAAATCGGACAAGCATTAAGAAAGTTATAGCTGCTTTAAAATTGAGATCACTAATAGAATGTAGATTTCAAATTGGCAACTGGGTAAGTAAATTATGACAAGGGGCAAGGACAACTTTCCCATAGGCCATGTACTTTATTATCAGGGATTTGTGGTTTTCTCCTAAGTACCCATTCCCCTGGGAGAGTAATCTAAATATAATCCAGGCAGTATATTGTTTTATGTCATCATGAACGAAAAATACAATTCAAAATAAAACTTTTTGGAAAAATGACATTTTAGCCGTAATATGTATTAGAGTACATGGAAGAGTAGTCCTTGCCTTACATCACTATGACATCCCATATGCAGCCAATTTGAAGTCTCCATGGGTATAGTGATTACCAATATTTACAACATTTAAAAATTCATCACTTTTTTGTTGTTTGTCCAATATTGATCAAACTTTCACCTATCGACTTGTCTGATTTTTCTTTTTCTTATAAAAGCAAGTTTTTATTTGGGTTGGATTCCCCTTTAATGAATAGAAATTTTGAAAATTAACGTGACCAAAATGCAAATTTATATTCCCTCTTGGCATTAATTGCCAAAAAACAGAAAAATAAAGTTGAAAGGAACAAAAACAGTGACTTACCTTGGCTGTCGCGCAAACAAATTCACTTCCCCGTTTTATCCGATCTTAAGTACGGTACATAAACATATGGCCATTCAGTCCCCTGCACAGATCGCGCTAGAACTTCGGTCTCTGTATTTGGTGAGTGAAGCCAACAGAGTTCAGCTGAACAACCAACAAAACAGAGACCGAAGCTTTTGGTCTAGCCGCAAAGTAAAGATATGAAATTAATATTTCTAACATCATGCCAAACTTTGAATGAAACAATTACTTCTTAGATTTGGAACTTCCATTTTTTATGCAAAATGCGATTTCTTGAAAAATCTTGTCGCATCAGATCGCACATACAGTATGAGACGGGCTTCAGACTTTAATATGCCTGTGGCTGTGCACTGTGACTCACAGTGTGAGCAGAGCATAGCCTAAGCAGAAGGCTACCTGAGGAGGGGCACTCAAATTTTTTTTTGAGGGGGTGTGCCTCACAAAACTCTGAAATTGGGGGGTTTAAGTTACTGGAACTGAAGTTAAAGTAAAAGGGTAAAGTACCTGTACGCGGTTTTGGGAACTAAATATATACCTCGTGATGTGAAAAAGGGGGTCATCAAAGCGGCACTTCCCCGTACGACTAATATATGTGGAGGGGGGTATTCTGGAAAGTCTCATAAGTTTCCTCATAAGTTCCCCATTTCGTGGAGTGCTAATTGACCTCAAAATTTGTATTCTGAAAACTAGTATAGTATCAGCGCTCAATAAACTAATTTTTATACCACACCCCTGGACAGAAATGGCCATACAAATGCGACCTTTTAAGTCGTACAACGTAAAATTTAATATGCGGAGTCTCTTCACTTTGCGTCATGCAGCGCCAAGCTGCACTGTACTGTGCTGTGAGCTTTATAATGCAAATTCTAAGAATTCTTGTAATCGTGCTTGGAAAATAGGGCTAAACTAGTTTTTGCATCAGAGATGCTTATATATTAGAGGTTCAGTATGTTGTTGGAAGTTCTGTATTGTCCCTTCTCTCATTTTTTGTCTCACCTGCGAAGCAAAGTGAGACTATAGGCGCCGCTTTTCCGACGGCGGCGGCGGCGTCAACATCAAATCTTAACCTGAGGTTAAGTTTTTGAAATGATGTCATAACTTAGAAAGTATATGGACCTAGTTAATAAAACTTGGCCATAAGGTTAATCAAGTATTACCGAACATCCTATTAGAGTTTCATGTCACATGACCAAGGTCAAAGGTCATTTAGGGTCAATGAACTTAGACCATGTTGGAGGATTCAACATCGAAATCTTAACCTGAGGTTAAGTTTTTGAAATGTCATCATAACTTAGAAAATATATGGACCTAGTTCATGAAACTTGGACATAAGGTTAATCAAGTATCACTGAACATCCTGCATGAGTTTCACGTCACATGACCAAGGTCAAAGGTCATTTAGGGTCAATGAACTTTGGCCGAATTGGGGATATCTGTTGAATTCCCATCATAACTTTGAAAGTTTATGGATCTGATTCATGAAACTTAGACACAATAGTAATCAAGCATCACTGAAAATTTTGTGCAAGTTTCAGGTCTCATGATTAAGGTCAAAGGTCATTTAGGGTCAATGAACTTTGGCCGAATCGGGGGTATCTGTTGAATTACCATCATAACTTTGAAAGTTTATTGGTCTAGTTTGTTAAACTTGGACATTAGAGTAATCAAGTATCACTGAACATCCTGTGCGCGTTTCAGGTCACATGACCAAGGTCAAAGGTCAATGAACTTTGGCCGAATTGGGTGTATCTGTTGAATTACCATCATAACTTTGAAAGTTTATGGATCTGATTCATGAAACTTGTACATAAGAGTAATCAAGTATCACTGAACATCCTGTTCGAGTTTCAGGTCACATGATCAAGGTCAAAGGTCATTTAGGGTCAATGAACTTTGGCCGAATCGGGGGTATCTGTTGAATTACCATCATAACTTTGAAAGTTTATTGATCTGATTCATGAAACTTAGACACAATAGTAATCAAGCATCACTGAAAATTTTGTGCAAGTTTCAGGTCTCATGATTAAGGTCAAAGGTCATTTAGGGTCAATGAACTTTGGCCGAATCGGGGGTATCTGTTGAATTACCATCATAACTTTGAAAGTTTATTGGTCTAGTTTGTTAAACTTGGACATTAGAGTAATCAAGTATCACTGAACATCCTGTGCGCGTTTCAGGTCACATGACCAAGGTCAAAGGTCAATGAACTTTGGCCGAATTGGGTGTATCTGTTGAATTACCATCATAACTTTGAAAGTTTATGGATCTGATTCATGAAACTTGTACATAAGAGTAATCAAGTATCACTGAACATCCTGTTCGAGTTTCAGGTCACATGATCAAGGTCAAAGGTCATTTAGGGTCAATGAACTTTGGCCGAATCGGGGGTATCTGTTGAATTACCATCATAACTTTGAAAGTTTATTGGTCTAGTTCGTTAAACTTGGACATTAGAGTAATCAAGTATCACTGAACATCCTGTGCGTGTTTCAGGTCACATGACCAAGGTCAAAGGTCAATGAACTTTGGCCGAATTGGGTGTATCTGTTGAATAACCATCATATCTCTGTTAGTTTATTGGTCTAGTTCATAAAAAGTGGACATAAGAGTAACCATGTATCACTGAACTTCTTGTGCGAGTTAGAGTAGTATTCAAAGTCAGCACTGCTGCTATATTGAAATGCGTGATGCAGGTGAGACGGCCAGAGGCATTCCACTTGTTTTTTACCTTTGTTGCTTTTCATTCTTTTTTTTTTCGAAGTTCGAACCTGTTCAGATTTTCACATCCACCTGTTTGAATCCAGATTTCTTTAAAAAAATATTTGCCTTTGTCTTGGAGCATCTAGGGGTATTTTTCTAAATATAACATTAATTCCTGCTTATTTAAATAAAATAACATACACACTTTTCATTTTATTATAGGGGAAATCTCCCAAGAAATGCTGATTTGAATAAAAAGATACAAATATCAGACAAGCATATTATAAGTCTGAAAATGTTATCAAACTCGGATGTAAAATAGTTTAACATTTTACATTTTGTAGGTGAGAGAAACAACATCACTCACCATTTTTTTGTATTTTATTCTATGAGAGAATAATTAGGCCTATTCGAATACTTGCCTTATTTTTTATTGTTGGAAGCAAGGTTTGATTTCTCCCTGAACATTTCTGCACGTATGATTTGATAGTCTCCCTATTCTTTATATCAAATATGTGCAAATAAATGAAATACTTTATGATGCCTGCTAATAATAAAGAATATATAGAAAAATAATAGTCATACTTCCTCTATGCACGCAATGTCTGTTTCCTCTTGTTTTTCTCAATTCTTTATTTCCAAATATATTCCCTATTCCTTATTTTAATTGTTTTTATAAATTATTTCAACTTATTTCCCTTTATTCTTTGTTCCCTTTTTATACTTTTCGCCTCAATTATCTTCCTTCCTCCTTTAGTCACAGAAGTTAACCGATCTGATATTTATGAGATATGAAAGCCACAAAAAGCAAGAGATTATGAGATTTACAGTAACAGATCTTTTATAACCAGTATGTATCTTTCCCCATATTGGAAAGTCCGCTAACTGAGCGCTATGAGACTTCAGAATACCAAAGTCTTGTAACTATTCAATTTGTGCGGTCATAACTATTTCAAGTGCGCGCGATGCACCCCTTCCTAGTTCCAAATAAGTAAAGGGATACTTAATGTCTTTTAAGTGACTTTTCAGAATACCAAAATGCAAATTGAGCACTAATCATGCTTTCAGAATTCCGCCCCTGAGCTTAGCCGAGTCTCCTGCTTGCGCCTGCCCTTTGATCGCCAACGCTTTACCATTGGTCGGGACTCGATGGGTCAGCTGTCGGTCATGTCGGTAGATCGCATTAGCGGCTGCACCTGCCCATGTGATAGAACAAAAAGCTTGCCTTCAGTCTCTGTACAAATCAAGGTGTTGTTCCGCTGAACTACAATTTTATTCTCACTTCAGAAATTAATCAATAAATCCCCAGAAAAGATGGTTATAAATATAATAATAATATAGGATTTGTATAGCGCACGTATCCACCTTGCTAGGTGCTCAAGGTGCTCCTATATTACCCCGGCTAAGCTAGTCTTCTACCGATTCTGGTGCACACAGCTTTTTGAGGAATTACTTCCTGCCGGTACCCATTTACCTCACCTGGGTCGAGTGCGGCACAGTGTGGATAAATTTCTTGCTGAAGGAAAACACGCCATGGCTAGGATTCAAACTCATGACCCTCCAAGTTGGATGCTTATATTGGATCTGAATGTAACTTAGCTGAAATCTATATTTTTAGTGAAGTTCTTATACCTTTTTTTTACCTTTT
Organism: Lytechinus variegatus; assembly: GCF_018143015.1. Taxonomy (NCBI): domain Eukaryota; kingdom Metazoa; phylum Echinodermata; class Echinoidea; order Temnopleuroida; family Toxopneustidae; genus Lytechinus; species Lytechinus variegatus. The sequence continues at coordinate 77,493,298 of NC_054741.1, read as the reverse complement.
AAGTTTCTACTATAGAGGATATAGTGAAGCAAAACAACCAATGAGACAACAGACTGAAGCTTTCAATCTAGATGTAATACTAACAAAATGGGTGATTTCAAGTCCGGTGTTGGTGTTGAGAGCATAAAAGATGCTGCAGTCATATAACACACTATCTTAAAAGAAAATGGATCTTATTCTCATGTGGAAAACTGGAAGTTTTCTTATTAGAGTCCTGAGCATGGCTTTGGATTTGGGAAACCCACTATAACCAGTCAGAGTTTCTACATGCTATTATTGAGATGTGTTTCTTTCTTTTTCTGTCTGTCTTTCCAGCACGATGTCACTGTGGAGGCTTATCACAGGTGCTTGCAGGGTTCCATGCAGTTGTGGTTCCTCTGGGTATATCAAGACCCTCTCAACTTCATCTTTTGCTAACAAGGTAAACTGATCGTAATGGTGACAATTAATAAGGATTTCTTTTATTTACTTTTTTTTGATGATGACACGCTGCAGTTTAATCAATGGAGAAGGGAAGTATAACATTGAAATGGCATTGGTAAAGAAAAATTTAGAAGTATGGTTCCAAAATTACCAGATGCCACATTTCAAATTGGTTTAAAAACAAATTGTTCTATGAAAATTAAAAGTATTTGAATTACATTTCCAAAAGTGGGTGCCATGTTTTGAAAGGTGCATCTTTTCATTTTAGTCCTCACATTTATTACACGCAAAAGAAATGAGTGCTGGAAAAATCTGCTTTGAAAGAAGCATTTCAGTCATTTGAATCCCGCTGTGTCAATTCCTCAGTTGATTTGCTGTATTTTTCATTGTTTATCTATATCAAATGTGCAGATATGCTATGAAAAAAAAGTGTTATTCCTGCATGAATGCAACTATCACTTTTGGTAAGGTACACATGTAGTTAAGTTTAACTGTCTTTTGTTTTGACTTTATTTCTTTAATAGTCTATTGTTTTAGGAGCTAAAGAATCCATTGCAGCAATAGTTGGTTCCCAAAATGTTTCGTCTGCAGAAGCTGTGCGTGAACAACATAACCATGATGAATCATATCACATGTAAGCCTTGCACAACCTCATTTATATTTGCAAACTACAGTGTTAATGAATCAATCATACAAATTTTCACTGTAGATGACAGAATTATAGCTGTTAGAAAGTGGGTACAGTATATTTTAGGCTCATGCGTTCTATAGGTAAGGCCCCCCATCTCACTAGGATGGCGATCATGGCGAACATGGCGACCATGGCAATCTGTCTAAATCCCGCAAAGCGTAGCAGAATCGTCCTCGAATTCTATTTTTAGCCTACGAGACGATTGCACTACAACTTCACTGCGACGGACCTGCGCTGAAGGCGATGGTAATACACTGGTAGTACGACGTTGCCACTCTCTTGCCACGATTTGAGGCAGATGTGATGCGCTGCTTCTGCGATCAAAGCGACCGTACAACGAGGCCCATACGCTAATTAGGACCTCGGTACGGTGGTGCTACGAATGGAACGATTGTGTTACGTTCATGATGGGCTCTTGAAACGATTTCAAGCAATCGGCATATTGATCGCGGCACATGAGACATTTTTCAGTCGATTGCCAACCTCCGACCAAGATGGATGTCCAGAATTTGGTTGGACTTATACATCTTAGCATTATACAACAACTTCAATTAGAAGTTGAATACGAGGACCTGATACGAGGACAGTAGAAGGAGGAGGCCAAAAAGATACTGGGTCCGATCCTGGCTGTCACTTAAGTCATAATATACAATATATATTAAAATTTCATTCAAAAGATGTCGATGAGCCTAATAGTTAATATGAGGGATGCATCCAGAATTTTATAAAAGAGCATAAAAATGTTTTATATTTTGTTTATTTTTTCCACAAAAGTTTGTCATTCAAAATTGTTAGGTAAATTTCTTTCAAATTTGCTTTCAAGAAGTATTCTACTGATGTGAAAGCACTCATAAGGGGGGGGGGGCACAATGCCAGAATCCCCATAAAGTGTGCTTTCCCAATCAATACATCAGTGATCGAATCATTAAAATTTTAATATTGTTTACTGTCACTGTAGTTAGAATTCATTCTATTTTTAAATCATATTCAATTTATATATTTTTGCGGATGTAACCCATTTCGTCATCAAGACATGCGAGCGTCTTTTTTCTCTCTTTCAAGCTGGCTCAGCAGTTAGATTTTCATCCTCCTTCTATACCTCCTCCTCCTCCTCAGGGGCGGATCCAGCTTTCGCCAATAGGGGGGGCCGAAAAATATTTTGATCAACATTTTTCTCGATTGGCCACTACAATCTTGCTTTTTTTGTTGGTTTTTCACGGGGTAGTCCTAACTAAAGACTGAAGTTTTAGGTATATGTTAACTAGTTTTTATTGCTATAAACAATATTAGGTATCTCATGTGGTCTTAATATATAATGCGAGCGAGAAGCGCGAGCTAAAAATCTTTGATATTTTATGTCCTTAGAACTGAAGATTCAAAGCAGTCGTTATAATCATGAACAAAGGTAAGTATCCAACTAAACAATGCGAGCGCGAAGCGCGAGCTGAAATTTTATCATATAGTAACGTGAAAAGTGACTCAATTAGGACTGTTTTTAGTGAATATTGAAGAGGATACAAGTATCACCATAAATAATGAGAGTGCGAAGCGCGAGCTCAAAATTTCTGATATTCCGACCTGAAAAAATGAACAGTCTAAGCGCGTTTTTATTTAAATAAACAAGCTGTGCGTCTCAAACAATTAAATGCGAGCGCGAAGCATGAGCTTAATTTTTTGATATACTGACATGATAAAGGAACATTTTGACAAATTTTGGTGAGAATTTCCAAAGAGCATAGGTATCTCACAAATTAAACATATTAAACAATAAAACATTTTGATACACATTAACAATTTGTGTAAATCAAACAAAATAATAAATGCTTGATGTGCTAGAGAATTGTGTGCAAATTGATATCAGAACTGGATATATTGTATATATACTGGTTATATATTAGTGTCATTAAACACTCTTGAATGGGATTCATTACACATGCAGGCAATGCGAGCGCGAAGCACGAGCGAAAAAAATTATATAAAGTCTATTCTCCAATTCTTCCCCTCACCTTTTTTTTTTTGTTTCCTTTCGGGGTCGGGCCGGTCGTTACGAGGCTGTAAATTACACATCATGGGTAAAATACCTCTTTCTTACTTTTCTTTCTGTTTTTCGTAGTTTCTATCAAGGTAAAGAGTAAACTTTTTTCTGCAGGTTGTCAAAAAATAGGGGGGGGGCCGGGGCCGGCTCGGCCCCCTCCTGGATCCGCGCCTGCTCCTCCTCTACCACCACCATAACCTCTTGTTCGCTTCCTCTTGGACCGCCGGCATAACAGATTGGGCAGCTTCCCTTTTTGGTCCTTTTTTGGGAAGTATATTTGAAAAAACGTCGTGGTGTCGCCTCGTAATCTGTTGAAAATGTGATAATCCGCTACCATCGGCACGTTGTTTCATAGCAGCGCAGACGGTCACTGCTCAATCGCTGGCCAGTCATCAGCGGCGCAGCAAAAGCGCAACGCGAATGCCTGCAGCGGGCTGAGAACGTGTGCCACATGCCACCCAAAGGGAAAGCGTCGTGGTGGAAACGGTGTGAAGCGTGTCGAGCGCAAGGCAGTCGCCTCGTAAACGGAAGCAGCGTAGCAGAATTGTCTTGGAAACGGGCCTGAAAAACACGGGCGATCGGTGCCGCTTTTAATGCGCTTCTACTACGCTTTGTGCGTTGGAGCTTCGTTACAGCTACGAATATGTCGTTTGTAATACGCTCTTGACTCGATTATGATGCGCTTTAGCACCTCCGCGATCTCGCTACGTAAGTTTTGAACATGTTCAAAATTTTGTGGCGACCAGGAAGATGGTGGCGATCCTTGCCGCTTCAGAAAAGATCAAGGTACGACGGAGAAGATTGAAAAGATCAAGCCACGTTCAAGCTACGATATACCATGCTTTGTTGATTTTTGACGATCGCAGCGGAATCGCCATCTAGTGAGATGGGGGTATAAGTACCAATGATTGAATATAAAAATGCTGTTGAAATGTGTGAATCAATGAAAATCAAGATGGTAGTTTCAAATAATTGTAATTTTCCTACAACATCCCTTACATGTACCTATAAAAATGGAAAGCTTAAATTTTGAATGTGGATGCACTACATGGAATGATCAAATTTATATTATGGACCATAGAGTGATAACAGTATTTGACTTTGTATCTTTGACCAGACCAGTTTCATCTCCAGACCTGGTTGTATGGCCCAGGACCACTGAGGAAGTGAGCCATGTAGTCCAGATATGCAGGGACCACCAGGCCCCAATCGTCCCATTTGGAACAGGAACAGGACTTGAGGGAGGTGTCCTAGCACCACCGGTAATTGGTTTAATCAAATATTTAATTGTCTTCCTATTTTTGAGTAAGGTGCTTCTGAATACCTGTAGACTTCAATCACAGTTTAGAAATATTAAAGCTTCAATTAAGATAATTTTCTGCTGGAGTGAATGTCAGATGAGGGACTGCCCAGCTACAGATGAATCATAGCCTTGATATACCCAAAGTTTAACAGTGCCATGACAAATCAAGCCCTGCAGAAGGTGTTGTCTCAAAAACTTTATTTTTTGAGACAACACCTTCTGCAGGGCTTGTAAAGCATTGAGCTAGTTTTACATAGTTGCAGATAATTGTTTGAGTTGATTAAAGTATTCTGTTTATTTTTATTTTTTATTTTATTTTGATAATACTACTACAGACATAGTTGTAAGAGGGTATAAAGGAAATATCTGTATTTTTTTCTCATTCTCTCCCCCTTCCCCTCTTAAATTTATTTTTCTTCATATCAGGGATCAGTTTGTATAGATCTAACCAAGATGGATGAGATCTTACACCTTCATACAGAGGACTTTGATGTGACCGTCCAACCTGGAGTAACTAGACTAGCCCTTAATCACCATCTGAAAGACCATGGAATGTGGTTTCCAATTGGTAAGATCGGATTAGGAATTTCCTTACTGGGGCCCGTTTCATAAAACTTGTGATTATATGCAATAACAGTTTAAATCCTTCAATTTGATTGGCTGATAGTAAACTTGTTATAGAAACTGTGGATTTGTTATTATAACAAATCTTTAAGGTACAGGACACAGGAATATAGTTTTACCCTATCCAGGCTGGCGCGAAATTCTTTGACTGGGCCGCTCACCGACTTTTTACTTTCAAGTCTTGCGCAACTTTTGAGACCATTTTGGCGTCACCCGGGTACTTGGTTCCGAAATTACGCAACAATATGTAAGTGCATGTCAGACTAAAAATTGCTAAAAAAACGTGATTTCGTGTACAAAGTCAATGCAGATTGTGTTTTTAACCAAAAGTCATAAATGTATATTATTTTTGACTTAGGGATCGAAATGTCGTCCGTCCGTCTGTCGTCCGTCCGTCACAAATCTAATGACACATAACTACACAACCGTAAGGTGCTTTTCAACCAAACTTGGATGGTAGATGGACTTGGGGGACCTGCATGTTATGCTGCAGTTGGAGGTCACATGGTAAGGTCAAAGGTCATTTTCAGGTCAACGTTAAAGTTTACATGCAAGACTCTCTTATGACACCTAACTCCGCAACCGTAGGTCGCTTTTCAACCAAACTTGGATGGTAGATGGACTTTAGGGACCTGCATGATATGCTGTAGTCGGAGGTCACATCGTAAGGTCGGAGGTCACATCGTAAGGTCAAAGGTCATTTTCAGGTCAACGTTAAAGTTTACATGCAAGACTCTCTTATGACACCTAACTCTGCAACCGTAAGTCGCTTTTCAACCAAACTTGGATGGTAGATGGACTTGGGGGACCTGCATGTTAGGCTGCAGTCGGAGGTCACATGGTAAGGTCAAAGGTCATTTTCAGGTCAACGTTAAAGTTTACATGCAAGACTCTCTTATGACACCTAACTCTGCAACCGTAAGTCACTTTTCAACCAAACTTGGATGGTGGATGATCTTGGGGGACCTGCATGTTATGCTGCAGTCGGAGGTCACACAATAAGGTCAAAGGTCATTTTCAGGTCAACCTTACCTAACTCCGCAACCGTAAGGTGCTTTTCAACCAAACTTGGATGGTAGATGGACTTGGGGGACCTGCATGTTATGCTGCAGTCGGAGGTCACATGATAAGGTCAAAGGTCATTTTCAGGTCAACCTTATCTAACTCTGCAATCGTAAGGTGCTTTTCAACCAAACTTGGATGGTAGATGGACTTGGGGGACCTGCATGTTACGCTGTAGTCGGAGGTCACATGATAAGGTCAAAGGTCATTTTCAGGTCAACCTTACCTAACTCCACAACCGTAAGGTGCTTTTCAACCAAACTTGGATGGTAGATTGACTTGGGGGACCTGCATGTTATGCTGTAGTTGGGGGTCACATGATAAGGTCAAAGGTCATTTTCAGGTCAACATTAAAATTTATGTGCAAGGCTCTTAAGGCAAGTGTTATTCCATCCCAGTCATATTACAATGAAGTTTCGATACACTTCTGTTGCATGCCCTCGCGAATCACAATATTTCTGGTAATATTTTCATACCTGGGCGAGACACAAAATCGCTTTTGCCTTGTTATTATTGCCAGTCTAATGTATTTATTTTACGGTGTTTCTAATCTCAGAAGAGTCCCCCAACAATTCATTGAAAAAACAATGAAAAACAAAAGGTCCAAAAAACAACGAAATAAATTACTGTACAATTTTGTATACTATGTTTCATACAACCTGCGTGCCAATTTTTGGTGCGATCGCAAGGCCAACGGCCGAGATCTCAAGTTGGGGCCTGGGAGCTCAAAGTCAATTGATTTCCAAGTTTCGGAGCATCAAATGCACCAGCCAATCACGACCGTGTTACTATTTTTGGTTAATGATGAACTGAAAATGGTAACACAAACGTGATTGGCTGGCACTTCATATGCTCAAGCTGCAAAAGAAACATGCCGATGATTGAACAAAATCAACAAGTTTCTCAAGTTGTGACTGAGATTCTCAGCCACAACTTGAGAAACTTGTTGATTTATAGATATTCCGAGGGTAATTGGTGAGATTCAAATGAGACTTGTGTACTTTTGTGATGAGTTACAATCATGTTTTACACTACGCAATACACATCTTATACATTTATGTTATATTGGTAAACAATTTCGGGTATCAGGTATTGATTTTTCTACCCGGGTACCCGAGGCTTCTGGACGGGACCTGGGTCCCCGGGTTTAAGTCCCAGCCCTAGTAGCAATGTTGTTGAACTGAAATAGATCTATGATTACTTTGATTAGATTGACCTGATTCTTGTATAGATCCTGGAGCGGATGCATCACTTGGTGGCATGGCAGCAACAGGTGCATCAGGAACGAATGCTGTCCAGTATGGTACTATGAAAGAGAATGTCCTCAACCTAGAGGTAGTGCTTCCTGATGGATCTATTCTCCATACAGCAGGCGAGGGCTGTCGACCAAGGTACTACACATTTTTGCCAGATTTCATATGAATTGAATGGAGCAGATTGTATAGGAAATCATGTGTTTGGCTAGAGATTCTCCTTTTCTATTCATATTTGTTCAGGCGATAATTACTCTAATTTGAAACATGCATATTAATATATAGAACCTCAGCCTAATTCTATGAACCTACATTCTAAAATACAAATTCTTTTAGTATCAAAACCATAAATCTAAACCCATTGGCCCGTATCCTGAAGTCGTGTTTAGCTTAGACCATGGTCTAACTCTGAGCAAAATTATGGGAAGCCAAAAATTCAATTTTTTTTATGTTGTTTACTTTTAATGTTTACTATTTTGTCTGATTTGCTTTCATAATGAAGAAAAATACTTCAGTTACCATTCCCAGACAATTATGAACAATTTCAGTGTCAAATGAGTTAAATTGAATGTGCACTGTAACAGATTGTGCTTCAATTGGCTCTCCATAGTTAAACCACAATTTTAAACCAGGGTTTGATTTAAACTCTAGTTCAGAATAGCCATAGTCATAAAAAGACAAGCTGAAAACATTTGTCACTGAATCATCAGGTCATAGATTATTGGATATATCCCCAGACTATAACCCATGAAGTTCAGGGTTCAAATCTCAACATGGGATTTGCATCCTTTGGTAATATGTGTATCTGCATTTGTCACAGTCTACTTGATTGTGGTACAAGGGCATCCAATATGAATATTTCCTTGAAGTATTTAGTACATGGGCAGTTCAGCAATAGCTTTGGCAATAACATTGCATAGTGCAGTATACTATAAATTTGCTACCTCATTGGGAAAATTGGGAATTAAAAGGGTTTTTATGTGAGACTGTGGTAGAAGCCCGACTGTTGAATCACCTTCTCAACGATGCAACTTCTTAGCAGCAGGGAATTAGTCTCCTAACCTTAGTTTGGATGTTGTTGATATTAAAAAACATTGCACAGTTAAAGTCGGCACTCACTGATGAGCATCTTAACATTAAAATCACGTCTTTGAATTAATTCACCTATAATGAAGGAATGTTCAAAATGTAACTGTAAAGAATTGTTATGGGCCTGGCAGGGTTGGAGGACGTTTAACATGTCAACAATTCATCTGAATCGAGTTGTGATTTTGTTTCTTTAATAAACAGGAAAAGTTCAGCGGGGTACAACTTGACAAGTCTGTTTGTTGGATCAGAAGGAACCCTTGGTATCATCACCAAGGCAACACTCAAGATATATGGAATGCCTGAAATGGTATGGGAAAGGTTTAGTTTTGTATTGGTTATTTACCTTACTGATTAGAAAGTAAAGCTGATGTGTATCATATATTTATATATATATATATATATATATATATATATATATATATATATATATATATAGTTATATATATAAAAAAATGGATGAAGAGAACAGTTATATATATATATCTAAAGCAACCATTGAAGCAACATATTGAGAGTCACTAATAGGAACCAGGTAATGAGGATAGCTGCCTCATCCAAGGGCACCAGAACACCCATGTGCTTTAGATTTCAGGATAACACTTCATATTCCTTGTTGCCTACCACTGATAAGTAGTCATCCAACAGTTACCATAGTAACAGTCACAGACCAGTGCTTCTCTGTCAATGAAAACCTGAGATATTACTGATCTAGCTCTCACATTTGATGGCTTGTCTGATTACAAACATTGATGAAACATCCCCATGGCTTCCTGGAATTAAGTCTAGTGCTCTACCAACTGAGCTATTTAATATTTTCAATATTGTCTTATATTAAAATAATCCCTCAAAAGAAGTTAATGAATACCAACCCTATTACTAAGATTCCCTACACATTCCACAGTGGTACCCTTGGCAATCCCCAATTAGGCACTATACTAACTTGTTTTGAGGAATTTCTCTTTCAGAGTATAAGCATGATTTTCTCTGTAAGAACCCCTTGATATAATAGCAGTTATGCCAGTGCAGTGGCATAATTGGTAACCTAGATTATAGCAACATGATAAACCATCCAAGCAAGTTGCTGCTCGTGGGTGAAAGGAGTTAGATATGTGCTTTAATTTTTCATTAACTGTTGATTCATTTATTGGATTACAATCCCACAATCCCAAATTAGAGTGTTTCCTTAATGGTGTTTTGTGTTTTATAGATGATGTCAGCAGTGTGTTCCTTTGATACAGTCAATGCAGCAGTAGATTCAGTAACTCAAGTATTGCAGTGTGGAGTTCCTATTGCTAGGATAGGTAAATACATTTCAGTTCTTATACATGGCACGACACATTGTAGATGCTAAGCACCTTTATGGCTTTTACTGTAAAGGAAAATTCTCTAGAATAATTTCTTCTTCAAATCTTCAGAGATATGAATCGTTAGTAGTTTCAATCAGATATTGGATTAGTTTATGGTGTGGCTTTGTCTAGGTTTGTTGATGATTGATATATTGTGACTTCACCCTAAACATGTCAACTTAACATGTTAAAAATCTTCCATTGAATTGTATCTTTCATTTTTCTGTTCTTTGCAAGTAAACCATAAAACCTGAATCTATATGATTGGATAAACAATTTGAAAATAGGGTGATAGAATATTATTTCAAAATACATTTTTCATTACCCCCCCCCCAGAATTTCTTGATGAAAATTCTGTTGATGCAACAAATAAATTCAGTGATCTGAACAACAAGCTGGCTCCTACTCTTTTCTTGGAATTCCATGGTTCAGAAGCTTCCATCAAATCACAAATAGAAACAGTTGGTAAGTTTGTTCACTTGTATTTTTATTGCAGTCAATTTTTTTGTAATCCTAGTTTGAGGAATACAGACTAATCAGATTAAAAGATCACTCTCAGCCTCAAGAAATGACAAATTTTGGAATGATTCATAATATTGAGAGTGATTTGTTGGTAGAGCACTTTTCTGTTTTATAGTCTTATATCAATATTTTGGAAGGCTAGTTGTGATAGTTGATCCAGTCATGACTTTCTGGAATTTTTGCCAAGAATCTCTAAATGGTGTTCTATTATAAAAAAAATGTCAGTTATATTATGTTCCTAACCAGTGTTACTATGATTTGCAGGTGACATTGTAGCAATGAATGGAGGATCTAACTTTGAATGGGCCACTAAGATGGAGGATAGAAACAAACTCTGGAAGGCCAGACATGATATCTGGTATGCTAGTCTTGCAATGAGACCAGGATGTAAGGTAATGCAATCCTTATATCCCTTACTGAAAATTTATTGCTATTTGATTGGTCAAGAGCCCTTCACGTACTATTCATAATTTCATCAGAAAAATGAAATTCATCTGAGACCAAAATAGTTAGTGACGTCAAGAGTAGAATAGTGTTTGTACTATTTTGCGCCCGATGGAAAACCACACTATTACTTTGGCACAGCACATGATGGGCTGCCTCCACTGGGTAAGTCTAGTGATGAGACAGTGCAGATACTTGATCAGGGGCCGCTAGCTGAGCGCAGTGCAATCAGCACAGATATAAATGCAATACTAGCTGAATCACAAACTCTCAGCTGACTAAACGTCTGGTGTAAAATCATGTCTTGCTTGTTCATAATTAAAGGTAAATGCTAGTTTTGGTAACGATATCAAAATGAGTTCGTACAGAATCCAATGAAATGACCACCAAAGTGTCTGTTTGTATAAATAAAACGTATGTGCCAAAGGATTCTGGAAGAAATTGAAGTGTTTGGCCCGACATTCAGAGCAATAATTATACACTGTCCCACGTGCACTTATCTGTGTTGGGGATCTTCGGTGTGAACATTTTTCAGCGTAGATTTCAAGATTTCACAAAGTTCAGTTTATGTAACTGTACCAGATCTAGATCCTTGACGATATACTGACAATTAAGCCTCGTTTTACAGACTTTCTCATGAAATCAATGTTTACTGCAACTACTAGAATTTCTCTTTAATCTGTATGCTGAAAATAAAATTAATGATGGCCATCATTCGATCATCAAAAGATTCAGGCTGCTTGATTTTTGTTCAGCAGGGTTAGTTCACAACCTTCACAACCATGGAATTATTAGAAGATCGATCCCAGGATGATAAGCCAATTTTGCATAAATTAGTGCTAAGTCGATCTTGATTTTGTCCAGATCATGGAGATGGGTCAATTAGGACTAGATTACCAATATTCTTTTTTTAAACTTTGATATGGAAGGGATATAAACAAATAAACCGTGTGTTTCTTTTGAAAGTATAGTGGAAGTATTCATCCTCTTTTGGTCCAGCAATGTTGGTATTAATAGTTATTGCCGAACCAACCTCGGATAAAATATTTCAACTATACTTTCTCAAACCTGGTATATTTGTATATTTCATTGGGACATTTCCACTTCAATAGGAGTTACTTAGAGTTATGTAATGCCACATTTGTACACTAAACCCTGTCAGTACAGGGAGGGGAGGATATTTATTTTAAAAGGTTCGTCCAACTTTTTAGACCAAATTTTTATGCCTGGGTCCTTACTCAGTTCCGAAATCATGCAACAATATGTAGGTGAATGTCAGACACGAAATTGCTCAAAAACGTGATTTCACGTACAAATCCAATGCAAATTCTTTTTCCAGCCAAAATTCATAATTGTTGTGTTAGTTTTATTGTTGCTAATCAAAATTAATTGATTTCATATTTAGGATTGAAATTCCACTGAAAGTGATTTGTGATGACGGTAACTTATGTAGCAGTGGTAGGAATGGTAGTGGTGGTTGTGTGATTACCTTTCATTTGTCCTCATTCCCAACGTAACATCATTCTTATAATCTCCCCTAGGGTTTATCCACAGATGTATGTGTACCAATCTCTCATATGCCTCGTGTTATCTTGGAGACCATTGATGACCTAAACAGGATGGGTTTCATATGTAAGTGTTGGATTCAGATTTTCCTTTTTTTTAATTTTCATTGGATAAATGTGCACAAATGAAGAAGAAAAGCCATATCAGACTATATTACTGGTCTTTGTCTATTGCGATCAATGGGTATCATTTGAAAGAAATACACCAATCCACTTTGGGTTCGGAGATATACATTTCTCTTAATTAACAAGCATTGGAATGCAGAAATGTAATTGTCAATATTTGGTTCACTCCCATGTTAAACAAGGGCAATTTCATTAAGCACAAGAAAGGATCTTCAGTCATGCATAAAGTCGTGTGTTAAGGCATGGTCACACCGCCCGAGCGTTGTTGGAGCGGTCGTGAAGCTACCGTTCACCATTTTCGATTTCGATTGTTTTTTTTATGTTTTCGATTTTTTTCCCAATTTTGTGAGCGAAATTCGGCCCTCTTTCCCTACCGCTCCAACAATGCTCGGGCGGTGTGACCATGCCTTAAGTGACATACGAACTGCCTTATGAAATGGACCCCTGATGTGGTTTAAACTAAACTTCAAGATAGAGAAAGGATGAAAGAATGACATTTAAAATTTATCATAAGAGTTCTGTTGTTTTTCATACAGAAGACCAACTACATGATAAATGAATAATTCTTTATTACAGTTTGGTATAAGCCATGAATAATTGAATATTCCAAATGTGATACTTTTTTCATTTTTTTTTGTCACTCTCAGACACCATAGTTGGCCATGTTGGTGATGGCAATTTCCATTGTATTCTATTACTGGATAGAGATAATGATGAATTCAAAAAGGCAAAAGAATTCACCAGTATACTTGGGAGGTAAGTATCCAATGTATCCCATCATCAAACAGTTAAAGGTAGATAAGGCTATTGTCCCTAAATGTAACAAATGATACCCCTGTTAATTAGGAGTTGTATGAATTGATACTGGATTCAATTAAAAATCCAATATCAATTTGGAATTACCAAGAATGGATGTAAGCTCCCACAAATGTTCCCCTGTGTGCAATTCTTCTAAGATGAAATCTTTAAACTTATATTTTTGGTCCTGATATTCAAAGTGCAAAACAGTTCAAATATGAGCTGCGATAATGGCTATGATATTACATGCTTTAAAAAAAAATAGTTCAAGACAAAAATGCATAGAACCTGATCATTCCCTATAGGTCTATGTAACAATGCCAATTAGCACGTAATGACCAAATATTGTTCCACTGTTGTATGTCAGAAAGTGAATTCTGTTAATATAATTTTTTAATCTCTTTCTCATGATTATAAAGGCGGGCCATTTCTGCAGGAGGGACTTGCACCGGAGAACATGGGATTGGTTTAGGCAAGAAACAGCTTCTGACTGAAGAGATCGGTGATGTTGGGATACATGTCATGAAACAGATTAAACATACAATAGATCCTATGAACATTATGAATCCTGGCAAAGTCTTATAGTATCTTTGAATTTCTGTGAATTGAACATAGCCATACAGCAGTGAATTGTATTTGAATCATACAACAGTATTGTGAACAGGAAGCAACTTTTATGATACACAAATTCCTGTTATGTGTATTTGTCTTGAAGAGACATTACACTGGAAATTTATGGGAGAAAGTAGGCATAGTTTGGAACAGAGAGGACTTGCTTGGCTTAGGTTCCATACAATGATAATGTGTGATTATTGCCCATTTTCTTAATTTCATGGTAATAAGAAATCAATTAGATGGCTGATCACATGGAAAAGCCTGGAGCATGTTACGTAATTTGTGCCAGTATGTCTAGGATAGTCTTGGAGGAGAAAGGGATGATAAAATACATTAGACAAACCAACTAGTAAACTGCATTTATAGTTCTGAAACATTTGAGTATGGTACAGGGTGCTAGTTTGGGTTTAACAATGATGAGACCTAAAACCAGTTAATTCACCTAGAAATATTGGTGAAATCAACGTCTCGGAGATAAAATAGCCTCTACCCTCTTTTAAGTTTATTTTATTTTTTTCCTCAAAGTAACATGAGCGCAAGCACATCAACCGCGTTGCAATACCCAGATACGCAATGGGTATGTCTACGCAAGCACTGTTCTGTTGCGTATCATCTATAGTTATGCAAGATAGAATTTACACGCAAGATAAAATTAAAAATTTTACCTCGGAGATAAAATGTCATCTCAGAATACCAATTTCATTTTAAGAGATCAAATAAAATATTTTAAAGATAAAATGACCTCAGAATACCGCCCCTAGCTGTTCAAATTTTATCACATTAGTCCAACGGGCTCACATGTCGGACAGATTATAATGTCCAAGTATATAAGCCTTTGATCACAAATTCAGCTGATTGTATGATCTGTAATAAAACTGCCTGAGTATATAAGAAGGGCTTCAATACGTCCCTATTTAAAGAATGAATTTTTCTCAAATGCCTATGTATGATTGTGTATGTGTCATGTGATATACAGTAGCATTGTTAGAAGTACTGTTAAAGGCGTATGCTAACATTGTAGACATGTAATTTAAAAGATTTCAAAGGAGAGATGAAATATGTACATGAATGCTTTTCTGTCAACCTAAAAACTCTAAAACAACAAAAAAATCGAAAGAAATCCATTTGATATACGTTATAATTGATGGTTTTGTGTAATTTCTATTTTGTCGATAATAATAGAACACATAAGTGTATGGGTGAAATTAAGATGGTATTTCCGGTCACTTTATATTTCACTTTTTTGAAGCACTTAATAAAATAATGATTTTCAGATGCGATTTTTTCCGGGCTTCCTTTTTGTAACATATCACAGGTGCAGGCAACAAGTGGGACCTCGCAGCTCAGATTTTTTAAAAGTCAAATCAATGTTAGCAAATACCTTTAAGTTAATATATATCTCCACACAGTAGAGCGTACACATGTTCGTTATTTAGTACTAATTGCTTTATCATTTTTTACTTGTGTCATGGTTAACCCTAAAGATGGAGATGAGTATTACACAGAGCAAAGCTCCTTAAATAGTTATTGGTTTGTTATGATATGAAACAATACATGGAGATTCTAAAACTTTTTCACATACCCATTTTTGTTATTGAAAAAACCTTCACAGCATGTGATTATTATTATGAATATAAACCTTTCTTATCTTTTGGTTTTCAAATGATATTTTATTGTTCTTGACGAATGAATCTACAAATTTATTGTTCATGGAGACATCATGAAATCATGTTTCTGATATTATATTTCCAGTATTGCAATAAATGCATGGGTAACATTACTTCTCTTTTAAAAAGTAGTTCCTAGATTTTATAGAGCCAGCTATAGAGAGCAGCTTGCAAGTGACATCACAAGTATGATTTGATAATCAAATCTAAATCTATTTGCTTTCAAATTTTTTTTTTGTAAACCAAAATTGATTTAACTTCTAAATATTATCTTTCTGCTTTTACAAGAACAAACACAGCATTCAGGTGGACTTCTGAAAAGGTTTATTCTATCATCTGGAATTGAATTATGTTCCGTGTAAATGAATTCAAATTTCACAGTTGTAACTATACCTTGCTGCGTGATAGAGTTTATAAGAATTTTAATTAATTTTGATTCAAAATTTCATGATGATGAGTTGTAATGTTTCTTTTTAGATGTTTCATTTGTAAATTTGTGCAATAAAATTTCTTCTTATGATTATCACCAGGGTTGTCACCAAGCACATTTGAATTTTGAAATTTTTATCTCCACCCCCCTTTTCTAAGGGGATCAAAGCCCAATATAGTTTCCACAATATATGCATCAAAATGATAATTTTCCTTGTCATGTCAGTGGAGAAATAGTACTGGTCAGATGGGTGTGATATTTTGCATTTTGTGCTGGTCTGGATTTTGTATGATGGGTTCATTTTGGCGAAAGGTTTTGACTGGTGGCGGCCAACGTAGTGACAACCCTGCGATCATAGTGATTAAAATGAATTTGAAAATTGTTTATGATGCAATCAGTACATATTCAATGATTTTTAAATCATGTACTTCTTATGCAGGACATAAAAATATATATTGCTGTGTATTTTCAGTTATCTGTACAAATGACAATCATATTAAATTCTATTTTGTATACTGAAAAAATATATATAAAGGTCCATGTTTTCTTGTATTTTCTGTTTTAGAAGACAACATTATAATGATTTTTGCCTGTTTAAAGATAACCCCCTTTTAAACAAGTGATGTCTTGAATCAGATGGATTGTCGGGTATCAGCAATTCATTTTCCTCAAAAGCATTGCAGTTGATAATTTTGCATAACTAGGGTAAAAAAAATCACTGCTTATATCAGTCTCATCATGTCAATAACATAACAATCAAACGTTTTTACAGAAGATACACTCCTATTGGTTGATGTAAGAATTCAAAACATTACACATATTTGATTGATTATGGCTAGAATATTGGGTGTTCTAACAGAGGCTAAGAGAAAAGTTAACAATATTTAGAGTAATACCACGTCTGAAGGAGGCTCAATTTGACCTTAAATGCCTGGATTATATTTTTACTGGGTGCACCACCTGGATCCCAAAAATGTCTGGAGACATAAATACTGCCAGTCATTTTTCAGTAATGACTTTTTATATGCTCATAAAATTTTGAAATTAAAGGGAAGTTCACCCTGACAAAAAGTTTATAGTAAAAATAGCAGAAAAAATAATAAAAAATATTGCCGAAGGCTTGAGAAAAATTCCTCAAATAATTAAAAAGTTATTAGAATTTCAATTATTTGATTTGGGACGTCATATGCGAGCAGCATTCCTACATAGCGAATGGTAAAAATCAATGAAATGTCATTTTCTCAGAAAAATGAAAATGGCCGGTTTTCACTGTACCTTTTGTATATCAATAGACAAATCATTTCACACCCGATCATGAATAGAAAACAAAATTAAGTCATCAGGAACCATACAAAATTTGAAAATCATGCATTTTATATTACATATGGGGCAGCTGCTCATTTATGATGTCACAAATCTAAAATTTTGAACTCTATTAACCTTCTTACTCTTTAACCAATTTCCCTCGAACCTTCAATTTTTTTTATTATTTTTTCTGCTATTTTTACAACAAAGTTTTTTTCAGGGTGAACTTCCCCTTTATACACACTCATTTGGAAAAAAAAAATGGATCCATGAGTGCCTATACTCTGTTTGCATCCTATGGTTTTTTCTACCCCAGTTTTCAATAAGTAACACAAGCCTTATACTCCCCTAATTCCATAACCCGTGGATCAGGGGTGGATCCAGGATTTTCCAAAAGGGGGGCACTTTTTCTTGAGGAAAAATTTGACAAGCAAAAAAAAAAACCCCTCAACTTTTATTAAATGAAAGTGGGGGGGGGGGGCACACTTTTGTTTTAACAGCATTTTCACGTTACAAATTTTAATTGTGCCTATCGATAGGGGGAGGGGCAAACTGTGCCCCCCCCCCCTGGTTCCGTCATTGCCTTGATCTTGAGCGAGCACCCATGCCACTTGCGCCCCCGCCACTTGCGCCCCCGCCCCCAATTTCAATACAGTATAGTATCTCGCGCGCACAGTATAGTACCGTACTGTACTGTACGTATTTAACTCTAGCTCTATGATATGACTGTATACAAGCTACATACGGTACCGTACCCTATACCGTACAAAAAAAAGCGCAAGCAGCACATTGGTGAATAAGCCAGGCTAAGTTCGATAAGTCGCCTGTTAAACCTCTAATCAAAGATTGTAGGTATGGAGATTTGAATGAGTTTGAAAAAAGTTATAACAATCATCATGAATCTTGTAACAGAATCTAAATTCGAGGAGAGAGTCGGCCCGCTTTCTTTGATTGCTCTGTACGTGTTCCTGACCCTTCTCATATACCTCATCGCAGTCTATCGCCGCGGGAAGCTCCGGGAGGAAGACAATGAGCGATTAGGTCGAAGTCGGGCCACTATAGCCGAAAAGTCGAGGACAGTTTTACTCGTTATTTCGCATCCAGACGATGAGTGTATGTTCTTTTCGCCTTCCATTCTGGCACTCAACTCCAATCTCTATACATCTGTGCACATTCTATGCCTTTCTAATGGTGAGTATTGTCTATTGAGTTGATATGAATTGACTTGACAGTCATGACAGACTGTCATTGTCATGGTCATTGACAGTCTGTCTTTGTGACTTTGTCCTTTAAGTCCTTAACACACGGGGTGAATGACGGAATTTTCAGTCGAATCAATGGTACGATTTCGCATATTATTATTTTAATTTTGAGGTAAGGAGCAGAATTCAGCGATGGCAACATGTTGCATGTATTCACTCATCAGCTCATAATTTACATATCATGTCCAAGAACCGTGGTTGCATTTGCCGCCCCATGGAAAGTCACAATTTTAGCGACCATCCCACAGTCTAAAAAGTAAATGATAACAATATGGCTTAATTTTCTTCATAATCAGAACAGTATGATTTTTAAATTATATTTTGCTGGTGAATTAAATGAGAATTCCTTCCATCTGAATAGGAGACTACTATGGACAGGGAGATTTGAGAGAAAAGGAACTAATTCTAAGCTGTGCAATTCTTGGCATCCCATCATGCAATGTGACAGTGTTAAATGAAAGGTAAAACCAAATTTATATATTGATTGAGTATGACTAAATATAATACACTATGACGTAATGAAAGAAATGTGCTTGAATAGATGTGATAGAGGCCATGGAACAAACATGAAAGGGGCAGAACACTCACAGTTGTATACATGTATGGTTTTTACTGAAAAATATTTTGGGTGGACTGGAAACTTGTTAAACATCCTTTAGTTCTCAAGACACTTCATGATGAATAACTGGCCATAACTAGGACAAGACCTTGTGTCTGACATGTCACATTTTTTAATTTGTCAAGTTGAACACTGGAGATTGTTGTTGGATTGAATGGATGCAAGTATATCTGACCACTTACATGTATGCCTAGTATAATATTCAATGCATACCAGTTATCAATTAGGCACCAAGAAGAAGATTATCCAAACATTGTAGTGATGGTCAATGATTGTTTTACAACCTTATGCAATCTTGTAGTGAGCTACCAGATGACCCCAATGCATTATGGGATGAGGAGCTTGTCAGCAAACTTGTTCTACATCAGATTGTCAAATGTGATGCTCAGATAGTAAGTTTCGAAAGTTTTCTTCCTGGCATTTAGGCCTTTCTCCTCCTTCACGCTTTTCCCCTATTTTGACTTTCTTTTCCTTTCATACTTCATAATATACCTTTAGTTTAGGTAATATTGCTGAAGATGGGTCATGTGATTAGAAAGTAACGTAAGAAATCTCATAATGATAATGAGAGAGATTTTTATTAATGGCCTCTGAATTTGTATTGTTATGTCCCTGTATTTATTAAGCACATAATATCTAATTATAGTTCTCTATGTACAAATATACTTCATTATGATTTAAAAAATTATAGATACACTGTATAAAAAAGCAGTAAATTTATTCATCAGTTTATGAGAACAGAAGGGGAGATAAAGACATTTTATAATTTCCTTTTTACTGTTTTTTTTATGTGTTATACCATATATTTTTATTAACCTCATTATGTCATCAAACAGTGTTTCTAAACCTAGATGTCAAGTCTTGTCTCTGACAGTAAGCACACATTTAATACAAATTTTTATTTCAGGTTCTTACATTTGATAAACATGGTGTTTCATCTCATCCCAATCATATAGCAGCCTACAATGGTATTAGGTATGTTTATTTAGTTATAATCACTTCAGAAAAGTACATCACACAGAATACTTCAGAAACATTATTTTACTGTTCTGACTTTCTCCATCTTTCTTTATTCCATAAATTTATCTCTAAATAATGTAAAAATATGTATATTGCAACAAAAAACCTTGCATGGAAAAAAATGAATGACGATTTCATGAATTCTTTCATTAACATGATACATTTTGCCTAAGTTGTCTTTGCCTTTGTCCCCCAAAGTGATAATAATGTTTGTTGAACGAATAACAGCAATGTCCTGCAATGGAAGTGTTACTTTTATCAAATTTATTCTTCACAGATGTTTGTTTGGCTTTTTTTCATTAAAAGTTCTTACATAATTAAATACAACATCTGAGGACAATTTACAATGTTAATTCTTTGGTTAAATTGGTAATGGAAATGGGTAAACTATATAAATCACATTTATGGCATAATGATAATCTTCAATTATTCATGGATCTTGTGGCAGAGTGGTTTTGTACTTAATGTGTTATTGTCTAAGACTATTTTTGGTGGCATTGTTATTTAATTTTTATTGGCTTCTCAGAAAATTTAAATGGAAAATTGGCTCAAAAAATTGTGATTGTGTGTTTTGCAGTAAAAAAAATACCCCTCCTGAATAGGTTTATTGACCTAAAACTATTGGCTACAAGCGTATGCCTTTGCACATCTGAGCTTTTAGGGTAAACACCATTTATTGTTGTTGTTGTTGTTTAAAGCATGTGTTCTTGAGAGAAGAGGTTTAACCTATAAACTTCATATTTTTTCTTTAGAAAATTGGTTGTTCAACGACAGCTTCCCTCGGGTGAGTATCTCTTGAAGTGTTATCTTTTGTGTTTGATATAAAAATGATTCCCCTTTTGATATAATCTTTCTATAATTTGTCATCTGGATTCTCGACTTTCTTCTTCATTTTACTTTTAGGCAATGCAGAGCACCCAGCCTACTTCAATAAAAACTGTCTGTTCTTTTTTATTTTAGGGAATGCATGGATGTAAAATCAACATACACTCAAAAGAGTCCCGTTTTCATATTGTAGCATCATTTAGATGTCTGTTACTAATAAGCAATGGAATGATAAAAGGAAATGATTCTTCCTTGGTTACATTTTTTAAATGAAACTAACTTTGCCAATTTTATAAAAAAGAATACATTAGCTCTCAGAGGGATTACAGGTAAATTTTGTCTTTTCTTCTTGCACCAATGTTCTATTCTAATAGTTCTGTTGAAACTGTTGTGCACTTTTTCTGTTTCATAGGTGTTCGTGCCTTCTGCCTAGAATCTATTGGTATAGTGAGAAAATACTGTTCTTTCTTAGAGGTACCTATAAGTTTCATTCTATGTGCAATCAGAGGCAACAAGGTATTGGTTTCTTCACCCTATGGGGTTCTAAGAGCTCAGGTAAGAATTAATTATGAATAGATTGATTTCATTGTTTTTGTGGGAGGAAAGCAGTTAAACATTTTGATGTTAATTTTTTTGTTTGTATTCATTTTGACTTTACATGTATATTAATTACAAGTATTCGTGCGATAGAAGAGTCAGGATGTAAATTTTGTGCTTTGTTTTTATTTTGTGCATGATTGACACATTTGATTCTTTAATAAATAAAATTATAAATGGAAAGGTTAAACAAAATGGGATTAATTTAACTCTCTGTGAGATCTGAATCAAGGAATTCAACCCCACTGCCACAGAGCAACCACAAAAAAGCACTGCTTGTGAGAAAAGTATGTAGGAATGAAATCATGTTTGAGTGCTGTTGGGGATCAAATTACGAGATAAGTGATCAATTGAGGTCATGTGTTAAAGTTTACTTGCAAGACTCTTATGATTATTACTTTGCAACCATATTGCAATACTGTCAGAGATCACATGGTGAGGTCAAAAGTCATTTGAAACCAGATATGTTAGTTAAGCTGTTATCTGTTGTATTTATATTATTGTCTTTATGGGAGGGGCTGACAAGTAAACTGCAAACTCATGACAAATTGCTGTCTTTATATAGGCCTACATATAATATAAAACTTGAAAGTACATTATTGTATATTAATACAGTAATATACCTACCTATACGTAGAACCATTATAGCATCTAGATAAATTTACTTTCTTCATTGACGTCCTTTTTGTATTTTCTTCAATGCAGCGTGCAATGAGAGCTCATGCTTCTCAGTTTGTCTGGTTTCGTGTTCTTAATATGTTCTTCTCTCGTTATTTCATCATCAACACCATCAGAAGTCTCAAGATCAAGGAAGATTCTTGAAGCAAATCAGCTTATTGAAATAGACATAGATACAGAGACAGAAAACAACTTTTTGGAGTAATATCGCTGAAGATTGTGAAATAAAGCCCAAGTTGCCCAAGATTAAAGCAGATGACATGTCCAAGTTTTGAAAGTCCATGATATAAATATTTCTAATGCACACTTATCCACTCCAAGGAGTGTTCAAGGCACCTCACAATATAAATTCAACATAACAGTGAATTAGAAAAATATCAAATCATACGTTAATAAGAAATTACCCTCAGATTCATAAGGAGAGGGGGTTTATTAGGGTACATGTATTTGACGAGACATAAGATAGGTTTTCAAGTTTTTTTTAAATGACTGAAGAGAGGATGAGATTTGAACTGTATAGGGAAGTGAGTTCCATGATGATATGACATTTCTAGAGAATGGATATGTCTCCAGATTGAAAGTCTGGTGCTGTGCAAATATCCTTTGCATAAACACGAATGTACTTTTGCCACTGCAAAGGGGTAAGAAAGGAATTCTTTTAATACTGAGAGCACTAGCTTGAGTTGGTGTCTTCATTGAGCTGAGATAGTATTGGTGCTATAAAGTTTGTTGAGTGTCTTGCATGGTTGATTTGTGTACTTTATTAATGAACTTAAGCAGCTCAGATTTACCCAGGCATACGACATAAGAATTATGATTTTTTGAAATGGGTTTTTGTTTTATTTTTATGTACTTCCATGACAAAGTAATCTAAGTTTAAATCAATATTACAGTATTGACAAGAATCAGATTTCAAATCCTGTCTGTCTCCTTATATTTCTGAAGAAGTAATGTTGATATTACACTATTGAATCTATTAATTGGCCAAGCTCATGACTTTTTGACATTTAGGGGTATACTCTTACTAAACAGTGTTGTGCAGCTGTAGGGACATTCTGTCATTTATGTGCAATATATTTTAAATGCAAATATGAATGCCAATTTATTGTTATGGTTGTCATTTAGTTATTTGAAATTAATACTGGCAAACTGTTGATGTAATTTTGGGGGAAGTGGGGATGACTTATCACAATGAAACATGAACCATTTTCAGTTTATTTTTATTTTGGAACTGTATTAAATGTATAAGGAATGTTATTTCATTAGTATTTGGTTAAATATTCAAAATTGGAGAATTTGCTGTTTATTACACAGACAGCGTGCATGATGTATTTATTGGCATCTTAAGAAACAATGTACATATTTGGAGGGAGTTAAAAGCAATGACAGAATAAAAAATTTAAGCAATAAACATTTCCTTGTATTACATTGAAATAGTTATTTTGAAATGTATAGTCCTATAATTACTATTTTTGTGTAAGTGCGTTCTGCATCGCAAGAAATGTGCAAGTATAATGTTTACATGTATAAAGATATTCATTTAGGATAGGGTTTCGAAAATGTATGCTAATGTATAGGCAAAGCAATGATTATATTTCAAAGTTTTGTGAGACCTGCATTGACATTTAGGCCTGAAAATTGTCTTTGCCCTTATTCCACCGGCTGTAAAATACCAAAAAAAGGGGTGGTATTTTTTTTAGCATACCCCCAAATATCATGTACAATGGTTTTGTCAGATATTGAATATTTGATTTTGATGGCGTAATGAATCATTCCTTGCATGATTTTACATGTATTTGTGTAGCGCAGCAGAGAAGGTTAAAAAAAAATTGCAGACCTTCCCAACTTTCTGATTTTTGGCTTATGAGGGCAACATTGAAATTATTTAAGGCAATACTCTTTCAAGATTCAGTCATAATTGTTTGCTTGCTTTGGTCAATACTTGTTTTATTGCCTTATATTACAACTCTTTACAGATTGAAATATTTGTTTCCTCCTATTGGGGGTGAATTTCGTTAAATGCAATGATATTCTTTGCTCATTTTTGGTGCTTTAAGTATTGCTTCCAATTCAATTATTGGTACAAGTGTATTGAAATTGTCCATTGTTGCTTCCATGTTTTACCTATCTGCCTCTTTCTTTGATTTTAATTGTGCTATGTCTGAATGAAATGTTGATTTGATATGTAGGCTGTTTGCATTATTGTAACATTTAACATGTATTTTTTAGAATTATGAACTCTGCTGATTGCATTGTTATTTATAAGAAAGTGTACATAAATGTAAATACAGGTGTATATTAATTTATTGTTTATAATATTTCCCCATTTTTAGAAAATGTACTAGGTAACAGGGTTTTGTTATTGATCGTGATTTTAGTATCTAAAATATTTCTTTATCTTTACCGATGTGACGAGTTTGATTTTACATTGTGAAAATTCTGTCCTTAGTCTCTACGTATATCTTTGCACACATGAATACTATATTCATATTCATTATTCTCAATACTGGTAATTGTCATTTTAATGAGCCACAAGTAAATGTACAATTCAGATTGTATTTTGAGGATGTTCATGAACAGATAAATATGTTTTCATTCATATTGTTTTCAGTAGCATTTCAATGTCAACATTAACATATCTGAGTTATGCTGGTGAAAACCGGTCGAATTTGTTTTCATTTTGGTTATGAAATGCAGTTTTACCTTTGTAAGTTCTTAACTCTTTGCTATACACCTTCCCATGAACCTATTTGTTTTTCCTTATCTGTAGTATTAATCACTTTTATGAGAGTGTACTACTCTCTACAAAGTATAAACATATTGTATTACCAGAACTTGTCTGGTATTGATTCCCTCAAAGTGACAGAGTATCATCATGATGCATAGAAAAGGATCCACTCACAAATATGAATCACATTAAAACAATTTTGAAGTGATCTGTTGACTTGTATGATGCATAATTTCATATCTAATTGTGCCTGTTATCTGTACCTCTATACGTACGTACACTGCAGTGGGGAGGGTCTAAGTCAATGCTTTAAACATAAAAAATGAGCACCCCCTAAAGTCTATGACAATTAAGCAAGGAGTGAGATTTTCTGTTCATTGAAATCTGAAGATACCTGTCTGGTCTTATTTCATGCAGTTTTCCTTGTATGCACTGCCTTAATGTAACCAGGGATCATCTTAAAGCCTGTGTATAGCTTTGGTAAAGGGTCAATAATGTGATTGATAGTCGAATATCATCTAATATGACAGTCTTACTGAAGCGTAGAGACCGTTAGATATTTTTCCAACTGCACTTCTCTGAGAAAATTTCAAATATTCAAATCTTGGATATATAGCACCCTCTCTCGGCGATGCTTGTTTTAAATTAAAAAAGGGGCTCTCAAGCACTTTTCTTATAAATTTAGTGATTAGATATCCAAAACTTACGGACAAAGAACATATCTTGAAAGTTTCAGCCCATTCCATGATTTGGAATAGGATTTAATTGAAAGACAAAAACACAGATATTTTAATTTGATAGGGTGACCCGATCAAGTTAAATTTCCATGTAAAATCACAAAATTTATCCTGTAAAACACATTTTCATTTCATATCCTCCACATCATAACTGTTACAGGGCATATCCATTCATATTAGCTAGCAATGAATTGGAATAGTGATAGGTGCATTTTGGTGGATTTACCAAAACTAAACACAAGCTTTAAATTGATATGATCTATGGATAAGAAACAATAGGCAGATTGACTCATGTGTGACATGTTTTATCAATGGGTGTGATTGCGTGAACTGATAGAACAAGAACAACTCATTTTGAATGAAAATAGGATTTCAGAGATCAGGCTGTCATATTTGGGATATATATCTAATGTAACATAACAGCTGAAATTTTGCTGAGATTGCTGGTAAAGAAGACAAGACCTTGTGAGTGTATA
This sequence comes from Lytechinus variegatus, assembly GCF_018143015.1. Taxonomy (NCBI): domain Eukaryota; kingdom Metazoa; phylum Echinodermata; class Echinoidea; order Temnopleuroida; family Toxopneustidae; genus Lytechinus; species Lytechinus variegatus. The sequence goes on along the minus strand of NC_054741.1, from coordinate 77,467,058 downwards.
TACATGTATGCCAGCTGTAACAAGAAAAAAAATGTGTGAAGTGTTAGAGTCGCCATACTCAATAGTTTTCATAGTTATGCTTCCAGGATAAATCTGAGATCTAAATGATCAGAAGAAATGGGATGCAAATGAGGGTGTGTGTGTGAGAGAGAGAGAGAGAGAAGCAGATGGAGAGCGAAGGGGGTCCAAGTATCTGTATTTGTTCATATTCCTGTCTTTTTTTTTATGTAAACATATTTTAGGTCAAATAGTTAGCCCTTTCCACTACATTACTCAATAGTCACGAGTCATTTATACCAAGTTCACTGTCACAATTCATGCCACGATGGAAAACATGGTCTAAATCGTGGAATATTTGTGATTGTGGCAGATCTTGAGGTTGTGGTAACCATGATTTTAGATAAAAAAATTGGACAGCTCAACAATTTTCCTGGGTCCGGTAACACTAAGATTAGCGATTAATCATACGCTTGATTTTCATGATTGATTGTACATTGTAGTCAATGCAATCAATCGTAGAAAAATTATCTAGGATCGTTGCTAAGCTTTGTGTTACGGGCCCCTGATCAGCAGCTAAGAAAGGCCAATCTCAAAGGCTGCACGGCAGAGACAAGTCAGATAGATCATCAAAGTTAGCATAGTGATCTGATCCATGATTGTTAACATAATCTTTATAAATTACATGAAATATTGTGGCATTTTAGTCTATTCCACAGGATGCTGTATGATTATGGCAATTAGACTATTTGATACATTAAAGATGCCTGAACTACTTTCCTGGCTTTAGATAATCTTTGTGCATTATTTTGTTTTATGCAAATAGTGAAGGTTAGGAATCTTATTCAGAATCTGATTTTGAATTTGATGAAACTCAGTGGCTATGACGAATCACCATCCGATCCAAGAAATTATGAAACATGAACATACATGAGCAAACTTTGTCATTCATGGTTTTGTTACATTCTTTTATTCCAACCCCCCACATTATTTTTTTAATGATAGGCCTATCCCCCTAAAAAACAACTTTGGAAAGTCTATTCCCTCCTTCGTGTCAAGGCAAAGGAAACATCTGAAATATTCTATCAACCATACTGCTGTGCAAACTCTTCTCTCAATAAAGGGGCACAACAGTTTGTAACAAGTGGGCTTTTGCATGCGGAAACAAAACTTAGTCAAATATAGTGATATCAAAGAAATTTTGAGAAAATCGGTCAAAAATAATGAGAAAGCTATGAGCATTTGAATATTGCATTAATGCTTTGGAGGTCTCCAATTGGCAATGCAACAAATTAAGATGTGTGATGTCACATATGTGAACTACTTTCCCTCTGATGGACTATAAAATACCCCCCAATATATCTTTTTGCTCTTTCTCTTTTTTGAAATTTGTATTACTTGCCTTCTCATTATGATCTACTGATAGACATGAGAAAAGAGGCAGATTAATATATAAAAGTTTATGGGAAAGTTGTTCACATGTGACATCACCATATAGGTGGACAAAATTTTCCACCTCTATCATAAAACGGACATCACACATCTTTCTGGCATTGACAATAACTAAAAAGTTCTACGAATAATGATCTAAATTCAAATGCTCTTAAAGAGAAATACCAGTAGTTGCAGTAAACACTGATTTCATGAGAAAGTCTGTAAAACCAGGCTTAATTGTCACTATATCATCGAGGATCTAGATCTGGTACAGTTACATAAACTGAACTTTGTGAAATCTTGAAATCTACGCTGAAAAACGTTCACACTGAAGATCACCAACACAGATAGACACACGTGGGACAGTGTATAATTATTGCTGGAATAAAGACCCGACGGAAGTGACCGAATCCGTGCTTATTTTGCTTATTTCTCAGCAATTACACAATTTCTTCCAGAATCCTTTGGCACATATTTTTTATTCATACAAACAAACACTTGGGTGGTAATTATATTAGATTCTGTAAAAAGTCATTTTGAGATCGTTACCAAAACTGGAATTTATCTTTAACTTTCTTGTTTATTCAATTTTTCTCAAAGTATCGTTGATCAACTATTGTCATGCATAAATGACTTTATTATGTTCTCCTTGGACCTTTTAAAAGGGAATTAAAAGCTTCCTTTTATATTTACTTCTCTTTCAGTTTCTCCTTCATTCATTTGTCTTTTTCATCTTTTAGATTGTTTTTATTTATTTTAGTGGAGGTTTTTATTTTTCTTTCCATTTTTTTCATTTTTTCTTCATCTTTTATTTTCTCTTCATTTTCTTTTGATTTATTTTCTCTTCCTTAATTATTTTTCTATGTCTTTAATACTAGTACTGCTCGTCTCGTGTGAAAACGTATCCTGCCATGATAGTGGGTCTCAGTGTACGTGTCATTGAAATATCTCTTGGTCTGTGTCTGCAGCGCAGACTAACTATCGCGATTTAGAATTATGTATATTATTTATTATAGATTAAACATACTTATATGATTCCATTGAATGTTGATTAACGACGAACCACACAATGTAAACATGGTTTGGTTTAATTTTATTTTGGCAGCCATCCCTAAATAAAATAACCCTTCCCCTGACTAGCATAGCGTATAGCGCGACCAGCTCAATCTTTATCATCAAATTGGCAACTTGACGGTACGTTTGTTTATTATTGTGATCTCGCGTCCACGGTCGACAGAAAGCAGAATTATTTACACAATCGCAGAAAATCTACGTAATCGAGGTTCATTTTCATCCAGAAATACTTGAAATCGAAATAAAAGATGTCTATCGGTGTACCTATCAAGGTTTTACATGAGGCAGAGGGACATATCATCACTTGTGAAACGAATACAGGAGAAGTCTACCGTGGAAAGCTCATCGAAGCCGAAGACAACATGAACTGCCAAATGATGCACATAACTGTCACTTATCGCGACGGACGAGTCGCACAGCTTGAGCATGTTTATATCAGGGGAAGCAAAATTAGATTTTTCATCTTGCCTGATATGTTGAAGAATGCTCCCATGTTTAAGAAAGCCGGATCTAAGGGATCTGCAGGGCGAGGAAAGTCTGCGATTCTGAGAGCCCAGGGTACGTTTTGCAATGTAAAATCAATTGATATTTTTCTGTATGGTGTAACCGGTCAACCTACTTCGCGATGTTCGTGCAGGCGCTCCACCTTCCCGAACATCGAGACCAAAAACTCGCTCTGATACTCCGAGTGACACATTTGGGAATTTATGGGGGGAGGCGAGGGGAATTATAAAATTTATGGCTCATGCCATGCAACATCACAATCTTTAAAAACAATTATATAGACTCAATAACCATGATAATTGTGCACAAAGTTTCACTTCTTTTCCTAGACGGTCGACCAAAAGCTTCAGACTGTATTTTGGTTGTTCCACTGAACTTCGTTGGCTCCACTCACCCATACATAACATAGACCAAGGCGAAGGCGAAGGCTCCACATTAACTTTTTTTGGTGGTGGCCCGTTCGGGCCACCAAACATGCCAAAACCTTCAAATAATTCTTTTTGGTGGCCCATTAGTAAAGTTTGATGGCCCGAAAAATATAAAGAAAAAAAGTTAATTGAAAATGAAAACAAACTGAAATATTCTGCAGTCACTAAAATACCACGTACCACTATTCTTTGTACATCTTGTATGTAAATCATGCTTGCTGTTATTTTACTTTTCTTATTTTGTGGTACATGTAATGTATAAATTGTTCATTGTATCATTGTAAATATGAAATGATTGAAAGAGAAAAGAATTGTATTTTTCCCAGGTTGTCTGGACTTTTAATCTCCGTATAGATACACACTCATAATGGTAAAGTAAATAAATAGTGCATAGACCTATAGCAAAATCAGATAGATTTACAAAACAATGATTTTTCCTTTCTTCCTTTTTGATCGTAAAACCTAGATTATGCAGGCCCCAAATCCAGTTTATTTTCTTTTTTTCTAGCATATTTAGCAGGAGAAAATCACAGAAAAATATGCTGCAGAATTAGAACAATGTGTAAAAGGGGGAAATAAACAAAAATAATTTTTAGAATATTATATTGAAAAGAGAAAACAAAAATTGTAAAAATGAATAAGTGAAATAAAACAAAAGAAAGAAAAAACAAAGAACAGGAAAAAAAATTGATAAAAAAACCCCAAGAAAATGTAAGAAAAATGAATAAGACAAAATTATCAAAAAATTGGGAAAGTTATTCTTATTCAGTAGAAACATGTTCTTTAATCAGGCATATTCAAATGGAAGGGGTATAAATGGTTTAATCACTGTAAAAAAAAATGAAAGAAAAAAAAAGAAAACGGCAAGTTATCTGGAAAAAATAGTGAGAAAATTCCTTCCCTATATTTGACAAGATGATGGAAAAAAATTCACATTTCATAACAATGAAATGCCTTCCAAAAGTGTTTACTTCCTTAAGAGTGGTTTAAGAAGTCATTTATAAACAAGAAAGAAAGAAGCTGTCTATTTTTGGCTAGAAGAGACACAGCTTCGAAATAAACCAAATATCAACATACATACAAATGCACATGTGGGACTGTGATGTACTCACCTAAGTGTTTTATGTGTAATACCCGGTAATGCATTTGGAAATCAGTCTTTGAGTCAAAAGAGAGGTCATAATTCCTCCTTTTAATACTTGCAAATAATCAGGTTTCAGTAATATGGACTGTAGAAGGGCATTTCATTGGTGTAAAATGTGACTTTGACGTAGATTTTCAAAGTTCTGGGGAAGATTTCTTAGCAGTAACATTCGTATCGCAGCTCCCTGAGTCTGAATAGTCTGCTAGCGCAGTACAGCTAGCTGCAGTGGTTCCATGCATGCAAAGCTCAGCCGGCACGGCCGGCTGAATAATAGTTACTGTATGCTAACGGTAGGCCTACATATTGTCATGACTATGCAGTCTTTGTGTGTAGATTAACAAAAAAGGCGCATGACAAATTGGCTTGCAAGTTGATAAATGCATGCAAAATCGGGAGAAAAATTGCGCTACTTTGAAAATTATTGGTTGCCCGATTCGGGCCACCAAAACTTAACATTTTTTCAATAATGGTTGCCCGAGATGAATTTTTGGTGGCCCCGGGGCGGCCGGGCCACAGCTAATGTCGAGCCTTGCATAGACTGAGGAGTTGTTGGCCCGTACGTACAGCCAACGTATTAGCAGTAACTTAAGATAAAGTTCTAACATATGGCGGAAACCCGATTTTGGGATCGTTTTTTTTTTTACATAAAATGTCACACTATCCAAAACTTAAAGTACATTCAAACTTACAAGAAAATATATAAAATTCAGAAATATTGTAGTACCTTAAACCGCAGTTACGTTACCGCTAATTCCTTTCAAATGATAATCGAAACAGAGTCATCTTTGAATCCTTTTGTTTCGTTGGTCGACATAAGTTGCCATCTTGGATGTCGTCATCATCCTTACAGACGTAGATCTACATGTATATTTCCTTAGAACTTATAAAGTATCAAAAGAAAGATTATTAGAGTCTAACAAAAAAAAGTGAGCCTTCGTTCAAGATAATAATGTCATTTAGAATTTAAAAGAAAAAATCTGGACAAAACCCGTCCTCCAAATTGCTGACCTGATTGCACATGCAGGCTTGTACTAACACACTACCGTCGGTGAATGGGGATTATATTAGTAAAATGTCAGAAATTGTTAAATAAATCCCCAGAAACAACAGTTATTCCTGTCTATTCTTTTCCATGCTTCTATCAACTGATCACTCTAAAAATTGGTGATTTAGAAATTAAAGCCAACATGTACATGTAGGTACTCACATGCACATGTATAAAAATAATTCGCTGCCAATTTCAAAACATCGCATGCATTAGGGTCCGAACTCACCCTTATATATTAATTGTTTTTTTAGATTGTGATGTTGCATGAATTATTTCAATTATTTTCCCCCCATAAATTCACACCTTTGTCACTTGGAGTATCAGAGTGAGTTTTTTGTCTCGATGTTCAGGTAGGTGTAGCGGTGGTGGAGTGGAGCCTGCATGAACATCGCTTGAGGTACGGTCAACCCTACCTCAGGTGAGGGTAAACCCAGGGAGCTTCAGCCCGCTTTCCAGGACTCATGATTTGAAGCCAGTTCTCTATTCATCAATTCACACATATTAAATTCTCTGCCGAATTGAAAATGGCGCATGCGCGGCCGTCTGCAGCAATTTTAAATGGTAACTACTAACTAGATCTAGAACTGCTGCAGACTTCCACGCATGCGCTATTCACTCTCTCCATTCTCGATTCGGCATAAAATTTAATGCGAGTGATAAACCGAGAACTGGCTTCAAATTGCCGATTTTGAGACGTTTTCTAGACAGGGCAAGGAGTGAGTCTGTGTCCGATGTTAAGTTTAGTAACTGTAGTGTAGAGTAAGCTGAATGTACGATTGGGTCCTCATATGTTGGCTTAGTTACCAATACCATAAAGTGCCACAATTTGTCTGTTTTTGGTGAGCTTCAATCTCCAATTTTGAGACGTTTACAAGAAAGGGCAAGGTCTCGTAGAAGTGAGTCTGTGTCCAATGGTAAATTCCGTCACTGTGGAATACGCTAGTCTTTTTTTTCTATACATTAGTTGCCTTTTTTACTAAAAAAAAGTGAGTTTGTCATAGCCTTGAGGACTCCATGATGATATTATTTACATATATATACTTTTACATCAAGGAGGCTTGAAATTGTGTCCAGTCCATACAAACACGGATTGGAAATCCAAATTTAGAGGGTGAAATCGGTTTGTTTCTCTTGATTTTATTCATCTATAAACCTTCATATGCCTAATGTGTATGAAGGAGTAAAAAATATGTTAGTATAAATATGAAAAATGAGAGGTTTCTTACCAGACCGATCTCGTGTAGATCCCTCGATCCGTTTGTAAACACCAATAGGCTTAAACCGCTTCTATGTAACATAGCTTTGATGAGCTATGTTATAAAGTGCCATTTTGAAGAAGATTGAAATTATTATTTATTAAATAAAATTTGAATATTGATTGTAAATATTTATTATAAAATAATTTGCATGTCACAGAGTTCTGCATATCACTGTTTTATGAAAAACAAGCCAAATTTTAAAATGTCATAACTTTCTTGTTTATCCAATTTTGATTAGATTTTCAGCATTATGCTTGTTTGATTTTCTCTCTCTATTGAAATCAACATTTTTCTGGGGTGGACTTGACCTTTAATGATCAGACAGATCGGATGTCAATTTTCTGATTGTTTGGCACAAAAGTTGTAGCATGCCACCCTCCATGGCTAATCTGCCACAGCAGAGTTTTAAATAGATAGGCTGTTTGATCAAAATTGTAATCAAATGTACTAAGGCTTTTATCAAAGATTTTAAATGTACATGAAATTTCATTCACCTACTATTTATTAATTTTGCAGTTGCTGCCGGAGGTCGAGGAGGAAGAGGCCGTGGTGGTGGACGTGGTGATGGAGGACGAGGAAGAGGAAACGTCTTCCAGAGGAGGAGATGATCTGCCAAAAACCATTAGATAACCCTTGTACTATAATTTCTTTCTGCCTATATACAGTCCTTTGGAGCATATCTTGAAACAAATAGTGATTTTCACAGACTATTATAAGCTACAAGAAATCCTTGAATCTGATTGGCTGAGACCAAATTAGTCTTTGGAAATCACCAGTTGACTATCTCATCATAAAATGTTCCCCTTGTGTACAACTCCACACAAGGTCTGATTGCATTTTTTCACTAAAAGATTATGTGCATGTTCCCATTTTGACATAACATTACAGAATCCTGGATCTATGTCAACATTTTCATCATCATAATCTTTGATGGTGTGTTAGTGTACTGTTACATGTTTGTATTTGACATCTTAACAGTATCCGTCCATCTATTTCATTTTCAATGAAGACAGTGGTTGTAACTTATGACATGGACCTTTACTTCTTCCCCTTTTCTGTTGCAAACACAATTATCAGTAATGAACAAGTTTATGTTTAGTTTCAAGATTTTGTTTACTAGTGCAGATTTTCCAAGACACCTGACTAAAAGAGATTTACAGGAAAAGAACATTGAGCTCTTAAAATGAAGAAAAAAAGAAACTCAAGGGATCATTGCAAGGGATCATATATGATAGAAGTTGTACCTTTCATGCAAATCAGGTTGTTTTTTTGTGACAAGTTATTTTATTACTCAATGTGCTGAAATGACATACTATGTTAATCTCTTTTCAAGGTAAGTGTTTGTTACTCATCAAGCATAAGGAATGAATGGCTAAATGTGTACAAATGCATGTTCTGGGACAAGACTTTACCCAGACTTCAGTAGCTACAAGTTTTTAACACCGAGATTGTGAAATGCTTGTCATCTGTTTTTAATGTTATACTTTTTAAATTTCATAAAGAAAAGGATGCTTGTGAATAGTTAGTTGTGATAACATGAAAGAATTATAGAAAATTTTGGCCTATTAAGGTCCATATTTGGTTGATGGAAATTGTCAGTTATTCTTTCATGCATCTGACCATTTAATCTCCCTCTTTCAGCATATTTTTTGTAAATATTGGTGTGATACTTTACAAATCTCCATCATCATGGATTATAATTCAAGTAACATCAAGTGCCTTGAATTAAAAGAGTACATTTTGAGAAGTATATAACTCTTCCCTAGTTGACCTCCAAAAAGTTGAATAAGTGAAAGCATATCCAATCCATTATTTTTAGTCTTGTCCATTACTTTTTGGAAGAAACTGTACTTCACTTTTCATAGCGTGTGGATTGTGATTTGATCTCAGAAATGTAAATATAATTGGAATAATGATAGAATAAAGCACAGCCAACTTGATTTCCAGTGAGGTAATGTAAAATGCATTACATGATTTTCATGAAGACCGAAGAACACCTGTTCTTGGAGGCCATTACCAGTGCATGTAATTTCTTATCCATCCATTTATAGGTCATTTTCATTATTGGCAGCTTCAGCACGCTCAGTTGTGCATATTTCTGAGTTTACTGATCTCAGTAGTTGTGGGGGTCGGGACTCAACCAATTGTTTTTCTTGTACTTTTGTCCAGTATACAGGATGACCCTTCAACAGTCCATAAATTTTTCTTGTACTGTACAATCAACATTCCCGACTTATGAAAAGCCATCTTTTCAACCTGTAAATAATCTGAATGAAGCAAACAGATGTGTAGGGGATTGTACTTTAGTTCCTTTGTAAAAAGAAAACAAAATGCTGATATGTAGTACACGTACAGAAAAAGGTTAGATTCTGAAGGTTTTTTTTTACACACTACATCACTGTATATGCGTAGTTGGTTTTTGATATCCAAGTACAACATGTTTTTCGTCAGATAATCGTTTATGTAAATTGTGAAGTTTTGTAAATTCAAACAAGTTGCGAGTGTACCATATTAAATATCAGTGAATTTTTTTCAATGATACATGCACTTTTATTTCTCTTTTGCCTTTTTCAATTTATCCAACTGTATAATTCTGTGTAAATAATATGAAGATGACAGGGAACCTGCATATCTCTCACAGACCTTATAATAATTTCCAATGACGTCAGAGTATGCAGTTCTGAAATTACATGTACCTACATGTACATGTACAATGCAGCACGAGTCAAACCCAAATTTATTTTGTACATGATATACATGTACGATGTACAGGGTGTTTCTGAAAAGAGTAATCTAAACTCAAAGGTCAGCTTTATCATAAATTCATTATTTGTTAATGTGATTTCTGTTTTATGTGACTGAGTAATTTCTCAACTTTCATTTGACACCTTGCTTGGGTCACCATTGTCAATGGTCATAGAGTTGTAGTTGTAGTAACATTTTGGTTTAATCAGTTTTCCCTTCAAATTTCAGTGAAATGTGATGCACTGTGTTAACTTGTTTGTGAGCGACTGGCATTTATCAACTATTTATAATCTCTGTTGAACACTTATTCCAACACAAACACTTTCAAAAATCAATGCATTACCCTTTAAACCACTGCAGGATTGCGACAAAGATTATCTGACAAGCCTGTGCCATTTTAGTCTCTACGAATGTGTTCAACCAAAATTCCAACTACACACCAAATATGTGACATTCACTTGCAAAAAAGTTAGCAGAAGGGACAAAATTTCATTGAAATTTGAAGGGAAAACTGATAACACCAAAACTTTACACAATGGGTTTCATCCCATAAGTAGGTTTTGTACCCTTCGCTGCAAAGGACCATTACTTGTGTGACCCGTAACGATTGTGATGCAAGAAAGGTGTGAAATTAAAGTAGATTAGTTAATCAGCTATGAAGTGTAAAAATAACGAGAATGAATCATATTTGATAAAGCTGACCTTTGAACTTGGTTACCTTCTTTTAGAAACACCCTGTACATTTTTGAGCAATTTCAGTCTGATATTATATGCACTAACATAATGTTGCATAATTTCAGAACCATGTGTCCATGCATAAATAAATTTGGTCTCAGAAGTTGCACAAGACTTGAAGATAAACAAGGGGAGAGATGCAGTGAAAATAATTTGTGCAGTGGATATACATTATATTGTGAAAAAGTCCAAGCCCCCCCCCCCCCCAAGTTGCATGTAGTTTTATTGAAGGTTGAACTACAATGATTATACAAGACAATAATCACAGGGATATGGGAACATAATTCAGTCTTGAACAAGTATATTTGAGTACATATATTTCACATACATTATAGTCTTGCACTTTGAAGGCTTGGTGCCACTTCACTTACGGATGCAGAGAGGATGTAAAACAGAAAAGAATCTTGCCATCCATTGGAAAACATTATATTTCTGTTGTATATGTGTTTCATATGCTCCATATCCATCAAGCACCCGTCCACTGATTTCATTGTTTGCTCATTCTGTCCATTGTCTAGAACGGATGAAAATGGATTGATTTTGCTTGTCCACTGTATCCATTATATGTCTTGTGTCCATTGGCCAGTGGGACCAGGCCTTAAGCATGCACTAAAATTCTTAAAACATTTATACTGAAATAATATACATGATACAGTTATAATCTCAGCTACTCCATCTACATGTAATCCAACATGTACATTGTATCAGAGCTGGAGAGACCTGTACATGAAATATAACTACTCCATGATAATGCATTTGCTCTGTTAAGGTCAACGCCACCCAAACAATAATATTTCACATCCAATCTGTATGACTGTCATTTTTTTTCTGTTCTGTATAATTCAAATTGGCTTTTTGGTGTGTACTTGACCTTGAACAGACAAACTAATTATAGATAAAAAAGAAGCTCTAACGTGTGAACATTAAATTTATTTCATCAAATATTGAAATAGTTCATTAAATGTTGACCTATTAAAATGATATACTGGTTTATGAATAATTACTCTATGACCAAAGAGCAATTTCCAGGTATTTTTGCCAGTCGATCGTGAAGTGCACCAAAGGCTGAAATAAAAATCTTTTGGAAACAAAAGAAATATATCAACTTAGCACACATTTAGATTCAGATACTAAGTATACAACAGCTATTTTGCCAATCAAAGTGGGGTTAGAAATCTTGAAGTTTCAGAGTAAATTTTACATCCATGATTCTTACAATGTACAATGTGAGTTGACTGATACAAAAAGCAGATGTACTGTATTCTAAACATTATTATGAAACCTGGAATGCTTTAAAAAAAAAGTAACTATTGCACCAAACTCTCTCCCCCATAATAAGTATCTTCGCCATGGCAAAAGAAGGCCATTTCAGATTAAATGAATACGTTTCTGGACACCTTTACGTAAGGTGCCGATGCTCTCCTCCCACACCAAGAAAAAAAAACCAGAATGATAGTAAAAATGCAATAAAACCTGTCATAGACCTAAATGATTTAAATGAATTTTTAAAAATAAATTCCAAAAAAAATTGTGGCATTTGACAAAATTTCATTTCTCATGATGGCATTTTGATGGCATATAAATACTGGAAATATGTAGTAACATACAGACATTAAGTGACAAACACAGTAGACAAAATTTAAAAGTAAAAAAAAAAGGCTCATGACATACAGTAACTGTCAACATATCCTATTATAAGGACAGTTCCGGGGGGGGGGGGGGGGGAGTGTTGACAATTACCAATCCAGTCTCTATGTTGATAAAAATCCAGTAATAGAAGCATACAGTTCCTAATATTTTACATTTTCAATCCACTTTCACTATTGCTGGATTTGCTAAGCTGACGGGTGGTTCATAGGTCAAATAAAAGGCAGCAATGTTCAGTTTAAATGCTATTATGTTCAGGTTTTATAGTAAATGTTACTTTCAAAGTTTTCATTCATTGCAGTATTTACACAGTAAAATAGGATATTATGTGGTTTAAAATTTCAATCTTACAAAATGAAAGCAATCCGCATTAAAAGGTGGGAGAAGTTGATCAAAAAATATCTTCATATGAAGAATGTGTTCATACACGCTCTATTTAAAACATCACTGAGAGTGCATTTATTCAAATATCGTTAATAAAAAATCAACCAAAGGAAAATGACATTCCGATTAATAAATTTTGAAATATTAGAATAAATGTATTATATAATCTTTATGCAGACTTGAATCCTGTATACTAGCATTCATACAGCTTTAACAAATGTAATAATAAGTATAATTGAAAGAAACAATCATGAAAGCAATCACAATTGGTCAGTTTTTCCTCACAGTAAGCTCTACTTTATAAATTCAAACAGTAATGCAAAGATAAGATAGGAAGCTACAGACACAACACAAAGAAGAATGTAATGCATGCAAACTAATATTTTTTGAGTTATGCTAATCAAGTTGTAAATACATATTCCTTGAGTCTTTCTTGGTTGTTATAGGAACATACAAATGCTTATCCAAGATGAATCCTTAATTCAGGAGAAGTCTTTGTTTGACATATGGGGGATCAAAGAGGCTTCAAAAAGCTGTGCTGAAACACTGTTCACACAACCCTCCTGGTTTACCCATCTGTCATCTCCAACAGTATACATAGCTCACAATGTTCCCACTGTTCCACGTTTGTTGAGATGTTCAATGAGAAGTGATCCACATTTCTAGCTGAGACGCTTGTGTCAGAACACACTGTTTACTGGTTCCCCCTGAGCTGCTGTATTGTTCAACGCTGTTCTCATAATCAAAGACATGCACAACATCTTCTTCAAATAACGGACTGGAAAAATAAAATTTAGAAACAAAATACTGATTTATTTAAATAATAATGCAACATTACAAAAATATATTGTTGGATAGAGAATCTGGAAACTTCAAAATTAAAATGTAGAACAAAGTGATATGGAGCTTCCAAAACTGGAATTCACTTCTTGCACTGCGGGACATTTACACAATGCTACATGTTCATCTGATGCGTATAAAAAAGGTTTTTAAAAAACAATTGAATCAAAACACTTAATATCATTTTCTTACAGATAAAATAATTTCCTGTCATAACATAACCAAGACATTTTCATTTACAACAAGATTAGGAAAGTAAGCTTGATGAAAAGTAAAACACAAATACGCTTACTTTATGGACTGGAGATCTTCCATAGTGAGATCAACAAGTGAGCAGTTCTTCTGCTCAGCGAGGGCAACACACTCTCCTGAAAAACCATGAGCTTCACGGAATGGAATCTGGAATAGAAAACCACAGTTCAGATTTAAAACCATATCTGTAATTCTTTCCCTTTCTTGAACGTATTCTGCAAAGGTCCTTCCCTGTCCTTCCTCTTTAATATATTTTTTTCTTCTATATTCAGGTTTAATCTCTAATGATTTTCAAACTGGCAAGTTCTCTGTCGCTCAATTCAATGGGAGCAATGAAAGCTTGTATTTGTTTGCAGTGGCTTTATTTGCTCCTTGTAAAAGATTAGGATTTGCTGCTCACTTGTAACTGCATGCATAATGAAAATCCATAAGAGAAAACAAAATTTTAAATTTTCAAAATATTCAAGTTCCTCAAATTGACATTTCCTCAAAATATTGACATAATATTACATTTGCATTCAAGATTATCACATGTATCTATTATGCATTATTCTAAGAAATGAATGTTTCATAAAAAAATTGTTAAACTTTTGAAAATTAATATCAAATGACTTCTGAAAAAGCAGCTCTCACATGACATCACAAAATCAAATTATCGTCATCATCATAATAATCATCCTCATTGTCATCATCATATGACCACCACTCTTTTAGCAATCTGTTCTTGTATAGAATCCCCCATCCCCCTTGTCCAATACTTACTCCTTTCCTTACCAGAAATAAGCTAGATCAGTAGAGAGTATATACTTACTCCTTTTCTGACCAGATAATAAGCTAGATCAGTAGAAAGCATATCAGGACTAAGGGCAGCTCTCATTGTCTCAGGGAAGATTGTCAATGTTGATATCACACCAGTAGCAACTTGTAATACACCTGTACAGAACAATCATGTTTAAACTAACGTCAAAATATCCTCAAGAGCAGATGTAAATTTTGAGCTGTTTTAAAGAGATATTTTCAGGGGTTTTTTTAGGAAAAGGGGTGGAGTAGGATATCATTTTATGATTGTGTCCAAATCTATCACAAAATAACACTTGATATAAGATCAAATTTTTGTTTGCTCACTCTCACAGCTTTTGGAGATTTTGCCTCATATGCCATGTCTGTACTCAATACTTTGGGCTCATTGATCTACTGCACTGGAATAAAATTAAAGCATACATTTTGCAAATTTGCTTTATAATGGTACAAATTTTCAAAAGGTAATTACCACTCATGAATCGCAAAGAGTGTCATCTTACCTGTGAGTGTATCATATGCATCAAACATGGCCTCTTTATCTTCTTGTAAATCCTTGTTATATGTACTAGGCAACCCCTTCAGTGTCATCAAGAATCCAGAACACTGAAATGAAAACACATCTAAGTTATAGGAACTGGATGGTACTCAAGATACTGTGTGTGTTCAGATTAATATTGAGGAGCATCTAGATTGTCCCAATACAATAAAACTCCACATGACAGATTTTTTCAATGGAGGGAGCAAAAATATGCAACGGCCTACGTTGTTTCCAGGTTTCACATATCATGATATGCTTTCATTTGATTTTTCAAAACCAAGATTTAAAAAAAAAAAGTTACTAAAATTGCCCTAAACAATGGAAAAAGTCCCTCAAGATTGAAAGAGATCATACTTCAACAAGTGGAACGCCTCTGGCAGTCCCACCTGCATAATGTGATGGGATATAGCAGCAGCGCTGACTCACTTTGCCAAACACTCTTCCTGTCTTCCCTCTGATCAGCTCTAAACTATCTGCATTCTTCTTCTGGGGCATCAAACTACTTCCAGTACTGTAATAAAGAAAATAAATTCAATTTCATATTCATCCATTCAAAGAAAAATATTACAAAATCGTTAAAAATTTCATTTGATAACCTAATTAAACTGAGAACAGATAAAATGAATGTACAAACAGATCATTATTTTTTTTTCAAACAATACTGAGTAATGCAACACCTCTACCATGTTCAACTTTTTCTATTGTTGACAACTGCATCATATCTACAAATGGGATATTTAGTTTCTGCATAAATTTCTGAAACAGTTGTACTATTCAGAGTGTTAATTCATGCTTCTTATGTTTATTTAAAGGAAACAAAAATGTCATAAAAAATGATGGACAATTTCTTTTAGTTGAAGTTCAGTAACATATCCTGACAAAGGATCACTCTCTACAATCTAAAGGAAATGAATGTTCTTTACGGAAAACACAGAATATAAATACTTTTCAAGGATATTCAACATTTACACTCACCTGTAAGCATCAGCTAGCTTGACAAAGCTAAATTCCTTGGAACAATAGAGGATAAGATCTTCAGAGACCTTACTTAGATGGACCATTGTCATCGAAGCCCAGAAGAGAAACTCTGCTACAAAGTCACGCCCACTTGTACCATCAAGGCTGTTGGGCGATGGGCTGCCAAATTTGAGATCTGAAAGGTGAATAAAGGAAAACAAGTTGAAACTCCAACAGAAGGAAATAGAGATTATCTGAGCACCTGCATGTATTGGCTTGCACCAATACCTAGGCCTCATTGTACAAAGTTGGGATAGATTCAAAAATGAAATTCAAACTGTAATTGATCTGAAATTGTGTACTTAAAGGCTCCATCACATTATCCCATGCAAGTTTTGCGGGTGAGTTGCCACATAGTTTGAGCATGTTCATAACTTTTCATGTGCAAATCAGACTTGCGTGTTCTACTGCGTGTGAGATACGTACGAGATGTCAATGTGGGTGACAAAACTAGTCACCCCCGTAATTCACCCACAAGTCTTACATAGATCGATGTGACAGAACCTTTAAAGATATGGATTTTAGATCAATCTCACTATGAGTTTGATTTAATTCATCACAACTCTTGCATATTGGGGCCCTGATTTGCATATTCCTATAATCAGTAATATTGATAATGTATACTTTACAAACTTTTAATACATGAAGCAGGTCACAGGGGGTAATAGTATGCCAATGGCTGCAGTCAACAGGACCAGCTCATAATCAATGCGGACATCCTTAAAAGATTCTTACGAATCTTTTACATTAAAATCTTCAGCATCATACATGTTGCAAAAAATTTAAGCAATATAGTAATACAAATTTAAGTAATATATTAATACAAATTTAAGAAGTTTAATAGAAAACATCTGCCTACCATGAGCAAGGACTTCTCTGTTGACATTGAATGGATTTCCTGCAAGAGCACCTCTATAATGAAATGGTACAACAAAACATAATCAGTTACGAATGGAAATACCAAGAGCTAGAATGCTCTAAAGTAATAAATGAACGCAACAACAAACGATACAGTACGTGATAAAAGTTAGAACAAGAAATTTGTCAAAAACAACATTCATTTGATAAAAAAATCCCAAGATCAGTGATCTCAAAACCATTGAACTTTTATAATTTGTATAGACAAGCTTCATAATATAAGGAAATGAATAGATATTCCAACTTACTATGAAACTAGCAAAATACCAATATCCATCCAAGTTTTGGACCTAAAATGACATTTGAACTTGACCCAGTGACCTAACAATATAATCAATATCTGACAATCACTGTATCCAAATTGAAAGAATAAAGACTTACGATTTCAAAAGTATCTTAAAATTAAAATCTTCAACTTTGTTTAATTTTTCTTTTAATTGATACCAGTATATTGACCCCAAGTGACCTCTGATAATGGCCTAATGACTGAAATCACATAACCTGTTGCTGATACTTGATAACCATTACACAAGTTTCATGGAATAAAATTCAAACCTTAACCAGGATTTAAGTTTTAGATGTTGATGCCACAACATGCTCAAGGTTCACGGACTCTAAATAACGCTTGGCTTTGATCATGTGACCTACAACTCATGCCAAGTCATTATGGAACGAGGTCCAATGATTTTGACTTACCCTCCAAGAGGCATGACATTGACCCTGGCTTGTAGCTCCTTTAATCTTTGAGCATCTCTCTGTAAAGCCCAACCATGACTGAATCAAAGAAACAAAACATAGATTCAGGTGAAAAAATAGGTGTGGAAAATAAAGTACTCAACAGCGTCAGAAAGTACTCAACAGCATCACAATCGTCAAGAAAAAGTAAAATGAAACATGAAATACACTGCTGCAAATAATTAACTTACAAAGTCTACAATATAGTCTACCTAATATCCAGAACTAAAATTTCAAAGACACATTTAAAGGTATTGAGTGTTCAATCCCTGTTGACACAGTGCATTAACATACTAGTAACTTTTTTTATAATTCATTTTCAAAGTATTAAAAAAAGCATGAGCAACATCATGTAACATCATAGAAAATACTTTCCCTCTCTCTTCTTGAATTTCTTTCTACTTCTTTTCAGTAGAAGAAGTGTGAAGAAAGATGAATTAATGCCAGTGAACAAATATGCACTTCCTAATAGCGGTTTTATTGATAAAATAGGTGTCATCAACTAACCTTAGAAGCCAGTGACTCCATCTGATCGGCTGTGCTCTCTTAAAGGAAAAAAAAACAATAAAACATTTCTAATAAAAGTTACTTCATAAAATTGTACAGGCCTTTAATTTTGATGCAAAGGTAATGATCTAAGGAGGCAAATACTTTGCAGAACACATAAAATAAGGTACTAAATGCATCATTTTTTACTACTCTATAGTGTAAAAAAGGAAAATTGGGGCCTTTCTTAAATGGACTACATAAACATATCAGTCTTAAGAACTGTTAGAAATCCTCCCCAATTTTCTTGGATGTATTTGTTACAAACACAAATAACACAAAGGTTTAAGACATTAACCTGGGGATTCACAACAATTGTTGTGGTAAAGAGACTGGCAGGCTGTGATCTTCTTGCCACCTCAAAAATATGAGCTGCAACACCTATGTATGATTTGTTTGTACATTAGAGACCGTGATTTACCATTTAAAAAAATGGTCTAAGAACAAAAAGAATAAGAACAAAACAGAATTTCAGTGTTATTTACCGGTAAAACAGAAAATCACTGTCCATAGTACATGAAAGCTAAAACAGTCTTAAAACATAGTTGGTACATAATTTAATTATTCACCTATTATAAATTCTATTAATAATGCAGCAATACTTTCTTTCTAGTTTTCCTTTCATTTTGTAGGAGTACCGGTATTCAATTTATTCTATCTCATTATTAAAGCTTCATGTACATTCTAGTGAATACATTTACACATACCTGCATATGGGTGTACCCTGGCATCAGTACATCGACCTCCCTGTACAGAAGGCATACCATTATAGTAGAATGGAGACAGGTGAGAGTGATATGAGAAGAGGAAGAAGGAGAAAGAGCAAAAAATGGTAGTCAGTAGCCATGTTAGTAGAGTCCAGAAGGATTTCATTTTATAAAGTAAGATATTCATGTCGATGGATTTTTTTCAAGTATTAAAACACATACCTTGCTAAAATGTGCAACATGAAAACATAAACAGCCTTTTCTCTGCATCTCAACCTGATGTGCAGTGTAAATACATGCATGGAAAACAGAACGCTAATAATGCAAATATTTGAAACCAAAACGGATCCTCATGGGTAAACAAATAATGCAACATGGGATTTGTCTAGGAGTGTCCATCTAATATTTTCAATGTAAACTTCTAAAGAGGTCCTTATAATTATAAATATGGAAATCATAATGTCTTTCACTCAATAATGTTCACACTATTTCAGGAGTGCAATATTCACATACAAAACAGCGCTACCCTATGCATTTTATTGAAAGGGTATCAAAAATTTCTTGATGCAAATGGGTTCTTACATTAGTTACAATGAATATATAGAAATAACTCACTGTCTTGCTCTCTGTACAAGTACATTGATGAGATTTTTAACCATCGGGTACATGTATTCTAGACTATCTCTCAGCCATAGCCTCATGTCAGTAGCACACTGAGTAAAGAACAAAAAGTTTGGGATCATTGTTAAAGTACTGTACAGGTAAATAAATATCCACAAAAAGTTTGAAATCACAATACTTGTAAGTTGAAGTAATCAAGATATGGCTAGAACTTACTGTACCGGTACATTTTAGAGTTTCAGATAATTTTATGTAATTCATTTTTACTTTAACATTCCATTTTGTGTATGTAAAAAGCAGAAAGAGTTGGGATTGTATGTCATGCCTCGATTTTAATTTGTCATTTTGTGCATAATTCATAAAATAATTAATTTCGAACATTAAATCTTATCGCCTTTTTAATCATGTGATCATCACATTTTCATAGAATAATAAAATCGTCTTTTTTTGTAATTACAGATGCTGAGAGTCTAAGATATTGTTTACATGTATGTTTACCTGGTCATTTCTGCTTCTGCCTGTGTGTAATTTTCCTGCAACTGGTCCAATGCATTCTTTGAGTCTTCTTTCATTGGCAGTGTGAATGTCTTCATCTCCAGGCTTTATTGTAAACTGTCCCTTCTCCCATTCATCTGCTACCTGATGCAGAATGAAGTTCATACAAAACATGTTACCAGTCTCTAATTTGATTCAAGTGACAATGTAAACTTGCCATAAATAAAAGAAACTGAAGCAAGTTGAATGAGATATCTTAGACCTCTAGTAAAAATCTCACCCTAATAGTCAAAGCACAGATCATTCTAGAGATTACTAATTAATTTATAATCATGGAATGGCAAAGGTACATTACATAAGAGTCAAGTGAATAATCATGTACATCTACAATATTTCAAAACAATAATATTCCTAGCAAAAAGAATTCTACAAAATCATGTTTTACACAAAATATTACTACACTCTCCAAAGGTAGGAAATATTTTTTTAAGGGGGGCATGGCTATTTATTGCCACATTGTCACGATGGCTGGATTTTCATGCTATTTCTCTGATTTAAGGTCTATTTTTCCCCCCCAATGAGAAATTATGCTGTAAAAGCATTATTGTGATTTGTAGAATATTGATTTTCTTACTCTTTATTGATATTGTTTGTGGCAGATATTGGGGTGGATTTAGAAAAGATGCTTGCCCCAAAGCATTCCATTTTCCCAATTTTAGAGGCGACTTTGGATTTCGTGAGGGAGAAATGGCCTGTCACCCTCATGTATGTATATCCTATGCTAACTCTCTCATAGCCACACATATAACACATACAGCATAAAGAAGCTGAATAAGTACGAGTGAAATCACAATATTCCTATTTTTATGAAAAAAATTCTCATAAATCATACATCAAACATATATATGTAATACAGAAGTGCACTTCTGCCCCCTCTTCATCAAGTTGCAACATTTCAGTAATATATAACATTAGCTTGTATCTTTGTTTATCAGATTTATGATAATGGGTTATTGAGAGAATGAGCTACCCTGAGGCTGTTTCATCTGGCATGGATGGATTGAGTGGTTTGAAACGTGCTTGGACTGCACCAATCTCCTATTACCCAAGAGAAGCAGATTTCAATCAGCTGTATGTACATATTTGCTTAAAGGGGAAGTTCACCCTGACAAAAAAGTTTATTGTAAAAATAGCAGAAAAAATAATAAAAATATTGCCGAAGGTTTGAGAAAAATTCATCAAATAATTAAAAAGTTATTAGAATTTCAATTATTTGATT
This sequence comes from Lytechinus variegatus, assembly GCF_018143015.1. Lineage (NCBI taxonomy): Eukaryota > Metazoa > Echinodermata > Echinoidea > Temnopleuroida > Toxopneustidae > Lytechinus > Lytechinus variegatus. The sequence goes on along the minus strand of NC_054741.1, from coordinate 77,445,910 downwards.
TGTGACGTCATATGCGAGCAGCGTTCCTACATAGCGAATGGTAAAATATCAATGAAATGTCATTTTCTCAGAAAATTGACAATGGTTTTCACTGTAACTTTTGTATATCAATAGACAAATCATTTCACACCCGATCATGAAAAGAAAACAAAATTAAGTCATCAGGAACCATACAAAATTTGAAATTCATACACATTTTATATTACATAACACATGGGGCAGCTGCTCGTTTATGTCACAAATCCAAAATTTTGAACTTAATAACTTCCTTACTCTTTAACGGATTTTCCTCAAACCTTCACCAATATTTTTAAACTATTTTTTCTGCTATTTTTACAACAAAGTTTTCTTCAGGGTGAACTTCCCCTTTAAAGTGAAAGACTGTCAAGACTTTGAAATTATCATTCAATACACACTCACACACGGATACTATTCAATCAGGGATAGTGAATAATGACTTGAAAATACGATTGCTGCTTCTTCTTTTTTTTTTTACTAAATTAAGCTGATTTTCTAAGTAACAAAATCAGAATTACTCTTAAATTATACATGTACAGAGACACTGCATTCAAATTTCAGATTGCATATCATTTAACTATACGATATAAAATTGAGAAAAACTGATATCTAGTCATGTTTTTATACCAGTTATTATTAGAAAAACTACATGTATGGCTTCGAATTTTATGATTGCTGCTACTGTTTAAAGATTATTTCCATGCCAAAATCTGTGTTATCTGAAATTAATACAAATATGTTAAAGGGGTACTCCAGGCTGAGGATAATATGATCTGAACAGATAAAGAAAAATCAGACGAGAAAAACATTGAAAATTTGATCAAAATCGAACAAGGAAAAACAAAGTTAGGACATTTTAAAATTTTGCATTAATCTGGTGAAATAGTTCTAGGCTTGCCTTTATATTCAATATTAAAGCAAATTGATGTCATATCCCCACTTGTTCTTTTGTATTTATGTATGAAAAATAGGCTTATTCAAATGTTTTCCTTAAAAAACTTAAAACATTGGATTGAAAACTGATTACATGTGTGCATTAGATATTCATAGCTGCAACTTATTTCATTATCAGGGAGATGTACTTGTATTATACACAAATGAAAATACATAATGAAACAGTTATGATTTCACGTAATAACATAAAGTGGAGGTGGGGTTGTGTCATCATCAGCCCACCTAATGAATATTCATGACGATCACTGTTTTCACAAAATATTGCTTAACTTTAAATTCAATAACTTTTTTTTGTTATAAAATTTTAATGAAATTTTCAGCCTTTTGCTCTGTGAATTTTACTCTATTTATTTCGATATAAATAAATATTTTCAGTCCAGACCATCCCTTTAATTTATGAACAATACTATTTGAAAACAAACCGATAAAGATTTCGTTTTCATTTCCTATGTTTAATCTGTTTTTCGGTATTTGCATTATCATTTTGAAGAAAACACATACTTGAAGAAATTCTATGATAGCAATTACAAATTCATTCAATATTCTGATCTGAATTGAAATGTAATCAAAATATATTTTGGGATGCATTCTTATTTCTTATCATCCACTAGTAGTACAATGCAGTACACAGGCACTGCATTCAATTTCAGATTGCATACGTAGCTGCCCCTTTAAAACTGTGCATACACTCGAGACTAATTTTAGGCAAGCCAGAGAGCAATCAAGTGATTGCGAGGTCTGTTTACCAGATAAAAACAGGAGAAAATTGGCTGAGGACAGGACTGAGATACAAGCAGCATTCAGCAGTACAAATGTAAGGTACTCAGAAGAAATACATTGGTACAGGGTAAAAGTTACAAATCAAAATTATATTTTTCTGCTTTCTGTTGAGTAAAAAAAAGGAATACCATGCACAACACTATATCCCCAGACCCTAGTAGACATATTCTACCTTTTAAAACAGAAATATTGTACATTGAAAATCGTTTTTCTCTCTTTCTGCAACACAGCTCATTACTTCTGTAAAACTGTTTTTTTTTTCACAATGAAAGCAAGCAAAAAAATCATATGAAAGCATGGACTCTTCAATAAGGGGAAGTAAAGCAGATCTCAAAAGAAAACCTACAATGAAATGATCATTTTTTTTCCGAAGGATACTTTCACAGCTTACTGCCTAAATCTGATGGGGATTTCCAGTGCTCCCTTTTAGATAGTTTCCAGAGTTCTTCCGGTATTTTTTCCTCTGGAAATTTTATTACAGAACAACATCTAGGGAAAGCAAAATGTAATATACAACATGCTTGTTCATTCTCACAGTGAGTACACCATCATATGAACAGTAAGTACCATATGCGACAGATTCTTTTTTTTCCTACACAACCAAATGGTCTTTATCAAATTGTGATTCCCGACATCAACAGCTCTCTTCACAACACAAGCAACCACATATCAAACATACTAAATTCATGATTAGTGCAATTGGTTAGCAAGGTGTAGAATATTTTGGAAATGCACAATCTCCTCTGAAAATATTTCAAACATACAGAAACAGGCATGCAAACATAACTTACCATAGCTTAGAAAATATCTGAACCACTTCTTTACAACACATTAAAATAAAATGAAACAATGTTGCAGAATAAAAATACCGAGGATCGTGGAATAATATTCATGAGCAATGGTGTACAAGAACAAACACTGCCAGCAAGTGCTTATCATTTAAATAAATAAATATTGGATTTGTATCATAGCGCATGTACATGTATCCACCTTGCTAGGTGCTCAAGGCGCTCCCATATTACGCAGGCTAAGCTAGTCTTACGATTCTGGTGTGCACAGCTTTTTGAGGAATAATTTCCTGCCAGTACCCATTTACCTCACCTGGGTCAAGTGCAGCAGTGTGGATAAATTTCTTGCTGAAGGAAAACACGCCATGGGTGGTTTCAGACCGCCTCGAAATTCGCCAATTCCAGGTATTCTCTGATCGGGAAATTTACCCCGATCAGAAAATACCAGGTATTTTGGTAATGTGAAAGCAAACTACGCGTAATTTCCCCGAAAGAAAATACCCGCTAAATAGTAGGTACTTGGAGAAATTACGAGAACTTTCGTGGGGATTTTCCAAGGTCGCAGGTATTTTGGCAATGTGAAAGCAAATTACGGGAACTTTTATCCCAGCGTGTCGTTGGGCGCGGCGGCGTGGGTGGCTGCTGGGCTAGTGATTTTGAATCCCGCACCTTGCCTGCTTATCAGACCATACTGCGCATGCTCGTAACTTCGGGAACTTATCCCGAAGGATGTGTTTCGGGGCGGTGTGAATGCAGGAATAATTAAGGGGTATTTTTTAGCCTTAAAAGTTCTTGTAATTTAACGGGGATTCTTGTGATCGAGGCGGTTTGAAACCACCTCATGGCTAGGATTCGAACCCACGACCCTCTGTTCGAAAGGCGAGAGTCAGAACCACTAGACCACGACGCACCCAAATAAACAATGAATAAACAAAGGCCTTACATTTCAATACCTTACATGTATTAGGCCATTTTAAATGGCACAATGCTTCCTAAAAACCAAATGGGATACTACCAATTTCAAAGGCAAAAAGGGGGGCAAACAAGGCCAGGATGGCCATGTTCTTGAAGGCATTAAATAAAAGGCCCAAGTCTGAGATTAATAACAGAGATACTCACCTGTGTAAGACCATGGGTTATCATATCTTTTTCCTCCTCTGTGACCAGTCCAACTTTGCAGATAGCTTTTACATAAGCTTTGCTGCCCTCTATGTCAGCCTTCCACATGCGATTATCAAAACCAATCGAGGCATTGAACTTCTCCATGACTGGATCAGTGTCGCCGGTGAAACGCCCTCCCCATAGCTTACCAGTCTGTTATATTACAAAATGAAATTAAAATCAATCAAAATATAAACTTTTTGTATTATTCTGTGCTGATGATTGCATTGAAGTAAACGACACAGTAATTTTTTTTTTTCTCTCCCCTACTTTTACATATCTATTGCATTTTGAAACACATCAGATATACATGTATATCACAATATGTAAACTTTACATGATATTGTGATAATCATATCTGATGTGTTGATAAGTCATGATAGATAAGGCAAAGTAAAAAATATTTACAAAACTATAGACATTTAAATAGGTATATTGTTTTCAAAAGAAAAGTCAATAACAATGAAAAGCAACAGTCACCTAATAAAAGTTCACATGTACCTTCAGGAAAACAGAAAAAAATTATAAACATTTTCTAAACTGCATGAGTATTCTACTTGAAGTTTATAGAAAAACAAACTGAAAAATGTTCTCATGATGAGGCTCTAAATGTCAAATATACGCCTTGGAATCATATTAAAGAAAAAAAAACACACACACTGAAAACTTAATTAAGATCTAATAATTTTTTTTCATTTTAAAAGTTTCCCATATCATCACAAAACAGTTACATGCATGTATGCACATTAATGGGCTATAAAAAATTGATGTCTCACATTCACTATTTCTTATGTAATTTACTACTGGTAATGATAATCTGTATAACAAATATTATTCTTCAATGCTTCATGATGAATTCACTGTTCTATGAACAATCAAAACCAGCTATACTTTTTCATTTTGCCCTTAAAAAAATCTTCATGATTATTGTAATTAATCATATGGTTTAGCTTTTTAGATAAGGTTGAGGTTGGCCTTGAATTAATTGTAAACATCCATCTCTTTACTTGCCCCTTCCGAACCAAACTACACTGACATTCATCAAAATGCGTTGTAGATTTAAGAAAATCAAATGACAATATACTTTTGAGTATATTTACAAGAGTAGTAATGTACCAGTCCACATTTTACCAAAATTTTTTTCAGGTTTCCCAGATGTATTTACATGGAATTACATTTGCTTTAATAGGTAGAGGGGTCAACTAAAAAACAAAAGAAAAAACATAGATCCGCTTCTATTCTTATTCCCTTTTACTTCACCTTTTCCATTGCCGCCATCACTGGTAGTGGTACTGATGATATTGCAAATCACGAATATACAACAAAATGCCCTTCCCAAATATATCCACACTAGGCCCTAGTAGAAGTTAGAACATCGATCAAGTTCAACCGCACTTTCAGTTTCAGTTCACAGTATTAAAGCAGGAAACAACATTCAACAAGCAACATTGAGCAAGAATGTGAATCCGGCAACGATGTTCTCTAAAAATCTATACAGAATTCAGTACGGTAGCTGCAACAAATAATCCTTTGCTTCATTAGTAAATTCCGCCTCAAATATTTCCCAAGTGCAAGTCGCCCTCGAGATTGTTTTGAAGAGCGCGGCGCCGGCGAGCTATGCGGCACACGATGCGATGAACTCGACCGCTATCTAGCTATACGGCCGGTGTAGCTCGCGCTTGCTAGCGGCCGACGCGACAGCGACTTGCATACATACAGTACAGTCGGAAGCTAAATTGCGCTTTACTACTGCAAGCGGACTCTGGATATCGATCAGCTGCTGATGAAATCTCTACGTAGGGGGGCGTGGTACAAAAAGAAAACACAGTCACTTGCAAGATTTACGGCCAATTAGCCACCAAGGGCTAATTACAACTGATGAGCCAAATGAGAATCAACCGGGGAATCAACATCCAAGATGTGTATGCTTTTTAAGCATTTCTGAATTTTAAAGGGGAATAACGGTTTATAATTAATGCTAATGGGGGGGGGGGTTATGGCCTAGAACTTGATTTGATTTTACTTAAATTTATTTCTGCTAAAAACAGTAAAATACTAATAAAATAACGGGAGGGTGGCCCTATTCAGAAGCATCAATCGTGGTGCAGCTCTATTATTACCGAGCGCCCTGTCCTGTCCAGGAAAAATCTTGAGTGTCGCGTGCCTCACTCATTTTAAATCATGATGCCCATCATCTTCTAAGCTCGTTCATAAATCAGTAATTGTTGTGACTTGTTTCCTCTTTGCCTATATTTTGCCCCCACTACTCTTTCTTTCCCCCAAGAAGCTTTGGTAGCCATACGCGTATAGCCCCCTGCCCCCCCCCCCCCGACGAGCTTGAAGACCTTTTTTTGGATAAAAATCCTGTTCTTGATCACAAAAAGGGAGTCCCGTTCTTGGGTCTAAATCTGAAGAAAAAAATCAACTCACGCCACGCGCTTGGGTTTATTGAGATAAATACGTTGTTCTTATATTCTGTGCCTTTAATTGGATATTTTAATGAAGATAGAATAATGGAAACAATTGGGTCCAAAAAAATGATACGTGTTCACTTGTTCACGTGCTTTTGTTTGTTTTTCCCCCAATTTGGAGCACTCCTGGTTATTTTTTAAATCTAATCATACACATTTCAACTGACTTCGAATCATGCGCATATATACGAGAAAGAAATCTGATCATTTGGACTATGTTTTGAAACAGTTTCACGTCGATCCGATCCGGGACGCTTCTTCAGCTTTAAGACTGTTCTCTCCGTTTCAAAACAGTAAGTCCAAATGATCAGATATATGTTTATTCGTAATTTGTCTTCCTTCCTGGATCGATGAATCAAAACATACATCATTTTATACGAGAGATAACAGTGTAGTTGCATGGTTGAAATAATTTTGATGAGATAATTTTCGTTGAAATACCAATGAAACATGCTGCGCGCTTTATAAGAGCGGGAATTAATATCCCAACATATACCCGACTTCCCCCTGTTTTACAGTTGAAAGAAAGCAGAGCCATATTTTGTTTTTAAACAAGTGGAACGCCTCTGACAGTCTCGCCTGCATTACACGATTCGATATAGCATTAGTGCTGACTTTGAAAACAGCTATAAAATAATTATTCACGAAAGAAAACACTAATATGATAATAAAAAATACTCAACTGAACCAACATGATTTTGACCATGATATGCAAAACAATCATTCATACCTGCATGATTACCCTATGTCTATAATGTTTCATGAATACATGCGTAGATTCATGAACTTTCTTAGTTATGATGCCAATTCAACAAATGACCCCAACACGGCAAAAGTTAATTGACCCCAAATGACCTTTATTTTGGTCATATGACCAGAAACAAGCACAAGATATTCAGGAATACATGATTACTCTTCTGTTCCAAGTTTAATGAACTATAGATATATAAACTTTAAAGTTATGGTGACATTTCCACAAATACCCTCAACATGGTCAAAATTCGTTGACCCTAAGTGAAGTTGACCTTGGTCATGAAACCTGAAACTCAAACAGGATCTTCAATAATACACTATCACCCTAATGTCCAAGTTTCATGAACTAGGTCAATATATACTTAAGAAGTTATGATGATATTTCAAAAACTTGACCTTGGTTAAGATTTTGATATATTGATACCCCCAAAATGGTCTAAGTTCATTGACCCTAAATAACCTTTGACCTTTGTCATGTGACCTGAAACTCAGGCAGGATGTTCAGTAATACTTGATTACCCTTATGTCTAAGTTTCATGAATGAGGTCCATCAACTTTCTAAGTTATGATGACATTTTAAAAACTTAACTTTGGTTAAGATTTTAATGTTGACGACGCCGCCGCCACTGTCGGAAAAGCGGCGCCTATAGTCTCGCTCTGCTATACATGTATAATTTGAATATCATCCGTTTAAGATCTTAGATTGGTTCTCTTTTTTCGCCTTTTGTACTTTTTTGTGTGTTATAATTCCTTGTTTTTTTATTTACGACATGTATTGTTTTTTATGCATTTATAAATTATGTTCATTTTATACAAACTTGCAGAAAAACAGCCTTGTTTATCATGGGTAAGCAATTTTTTCCCTTATCTCTGCTTCGCCATGCATGCACTGGATCCGCATAATGGCTACGTCAATGATCGCCACTGTCCGAAACTGTGTATAAGTTTCTGAGACTGCGCCACTAACATTAATGTTCAGTCAGACCGCAGGTCCCTATGCTAATGAGCAAAAAGGCCAGATTCATCCAAATCATCTCGTGGCTGAATTCTCCCCCTTGCAAAATCTCGTGATTCGTGAGATTTTCTTTCTCTAACAATTTACCTGTTTTAACCTCAAGTTAAATGAAATTATTGCACCATCAGATAGAGTAAAAGTTACTCTTTCATATTGGTTTAAACAAGTAAATTTCTGGCCTGAAAATGTGCCTCAAAACTGAATTTTCTACCTCTGTTTTCTTATGCAAATTGTGCAAAACTTTTTATTTTGAGCCTCAATGATATCTATATCACCATAAAGCTGAAATTCTGTACTTTCTCACAATGCCACTCTTGATATGCGGCACCTTTTAATCGGGTCAAGATCACACTTTTCCCACCAAGGTACAAGACGAGATTTCTGAATTTTTGTACTTGCATGAAATCCAGAGTCCTGATTGGCTGGATAAGGTTCACAGAACAACAGACGCGGGGTATTTGAGGAGATTACCACATGGGAAGTGTGACCTTGAAATGAACCCAGGCACTGGAACCGTTGGAATTTGCCACTGGGTGGTATCTTTGACCAACAGAGTGCATTATTCTTGTTTTCAAACTGCTTTATGTACTTGGAAATGAAAATGATTAAACCAATTCTTATTTTGAAACCTATATCATTTCAAAGCTTACATATTCAGCTTTATCATGATATAAAAATCATTTAGGCTCAAACATAAATAAAGTGTGAAAATAGCAGCTTTTGTCAGGTGAAAATATTTTGTAGCATATTTGAGATCAAAATTTTAACCTATATTACAAAATATTTGAATAAATCCAAACACATGTCCTGAAAGAATGATTCTTCTTTACAATGGTACCAAATTCATGAAATTCGATGCACAATTAGAGCAGCAATGACCGAATGAAAAGAGGTCTTTTGGTTCGCATCAAGCTCATTAAATATGCAAAACATCTCAAGTCATGAATATCACTTGGATGAAAGAAGCCACTTTCTTGGGACCTGCAGTCTGACTGTGTTCCGCCGATATTATTTTGCTCTATTGACAAATTCTCTGCCGACAACTCCCGCTATAACTACCTCCGATAATACGATAATTCCTCCGCCAGCAATTACTCAGAGAAAAAAAAAATAGGAAAGGATGAATACGAAAGAATAGATTCAATAATAGATATCTTGGCCGAATAACCCCGTTTAATTCATTTGGCAAAATGACTATACCTTTAAATTTCTTTGTCCGCCCCAATACCTCGTTCCAACTGTCGTGTGATCCTTTACGAACACCGCGATACTGGATAGGCGTTTTGTAATTACTGATCGCAAAAGTTTTTGAACCATTAAAAAAAGAAAAAAAAAGAACATTCTACGATCAATATTATTTCCACGAGTGGTCTGATACGATCTGATAAAAACAAAAAGCTACCTTAGCGCCGCGATAATCCAAAACAAAATTTAAAGACCTCGCCACCGTTTAAAATTGATTTCCAGACAAAACGCTTTGAGATTTTCATTGAAGAATCAAACTAATTTAATTTCGAGAATCTCAATCTCAAACGATCATTTACTTGCACAAAGAATATTTGGTATTATCGATTATTATGCCACATTTCAAAATTATTCGTAACTAGTGCAAACTGAAACTCAAAATTCACCCATGCCACAAAATGTCCACAAATCAGAGGAGCTGAGCTCCACGGATTGGAATATGGTGATCGATAAACTAAACATGATCTCGTTTTTATTAATCAAATTTAGAAAAGCAATCATATCTGAGACTCTATATTTCACCAACAAACACTAATACACATTTCTGGCCAAATCACACTTTTGTAATAACTGAATACCTTTAACTATGGTAATGGTATATTTTACAGGAAAATTGAATGAGGTCAATGAGTGCTAGGGGGCCTAGGCCTATGCAAGCATGATATGTCAACTCATATTTAAAAAAATGGCCTATACAATGTATGACTCCGAACCAAACCTATCCAATGTTTATCAGCAAATTGGTACAAATAAAGTTAAACAAATTGATTATTTTTTCAAAGGGTGATCGGGAATCTCATTGAGACATTATCGTCCTTTGCATTCTTACATCGTTATCACTTAATGTTATCAATTATTTTTTTTTATTGTAAATTGGTCCATAATGAAGTAAGAACACAATATGCCAAACATCAATCAGAAGTAATCCACTAAAAACCATAATCAAAATAGCCAGAGCAAATAAACAATTCAGAAAAATCACAAATATCAAAGATCTCTCTCAACTGGGACACCTCTTCACCACCAAAAACAGGTTCAAACAAAGACAAATATTTTTAAAAAACTCTGTGGAAAACAAATTTTTGATGCATTATTTTGATGCCAGCTAATAAATTTGTCATTAACTTGAGAAAGCTCTATGGTTGAACATTTGTTAAAAAAACATTATTAACAGAATTCTCATACTTTTCTTTGTTTGAACCTTCACATAATCTCTGAGCATGTCATTCGACTTTGTAATATATATATATATATATATATATATATATGGGCAATTCCACAGGTTGGTGGACATGAGCTTAGAAATTCAAATTCAATATTTTCTTGAATTTTTTAATACTTTAAGTCCTTCATACATGATAGTTTCAGGAACAAGAAATAAAAAGTTTATTTTCATATGTATACTTTGGAAAAAAATGGTCAAAAGTTGTGTCTTCCATTGTGTACCAAAATACAAGAAAAACAGTGAAAAATGAAATATGCCATATTACCATTTTGTTGTTGCATTAACATACCACTTTACATAGTTCTGAAGTTTAGAAGAGTCAAATTACTTAAAATACACAACCGCTTTTCAAGTAAATTTGTAGTACTCATTCAAAAATGAACATTGCAACCTGCTCAGGTGATGTAACGTGAGTAACCAAAAAAATGACTTTGTTTTCTGAGAGAAAAATTCTTCACAGTTAATTGGTGGGATTTTAAATTCTCTTCCTTCAAACAATCTTTGACACAGTGATGACTATCAAAATCATTAAAAAGTACGATTTTTTTATAAAAATGATGAAGAAAAACTGTAACGTGAGTAACTTTGTAACGTGAGTAACCATCATGTAATGTGAGTAACCAGTAAAAATTATTCAGTTCGGTAACATTTTCTGTGGGATGTCAAGTTTTAATTCTCATGGTGAGTTGTGAAGTTATTTTTGATTAATTAAAAGCAAAATGAGGGTACATCTCTTTGATGCGACTCTTTGTTCATCAAAATATCAGTGGTCATACAATCACACAAAAAATTGAATATTAGTAGAAGTATTCACAATGCGAGAGTGCATTAGTAAGACTTGGTTTTGATTAACCAAACTTTAAAGAGTGTTCGAAAACACATTGAATGCCCCTACCTGTAACCCTATCTAGGCCGGGGTATTTTGGGAGTTGATATGGCCCGGGGGTGGGGGAGGGGGGGTGGGGCTCCCAGGCCCCCCTTGAGATCTCGGCCATTGGCCGCACGATCATGCCAAAAATTTGCATGCAGGTTGTCTTGGACATAATCTACAATACTATACAGTAATTTATTTCATGCAAATTGGTATTAAGCGATTATGCTAATTTATGCATAATTAGTAAGCGAAATCGTACTTTTCCCTCCTACTCCCTAATAAAGCTCCAATTGTTCCAATTTTTGGTATAAAATCTCTTTTAGATGTTCCTAGCAATGAATTTTATACACATTGAATTTTTAATGACATGTGTGTTGTTAACCATACATGGACAAAATGTAACGTGAGTAACCGTAACGTGAGTAACCATATTATCTGCACCCCAAGTAAAAACCATGTGTTCTTTATTTTTTTAATTATATACAAAGTTTGTCTCCCTAATATACTTCTGTGAAATGGATATAATCAACTTTCATAAAAGCCTTGTATGAGGAGACTTTTCACTTATGTCGACTTTTCATTTTATGCATGTCCAAATCATGTAACGTGAGTAACCGACACATTCCAAAGATTTTCCAGGAGCATAATAGAATTTCCCAAGTTTTGTTTTTATACGAAGGATAGTCAGACTGTGTACTTTGTTGTGATAAGGAGATGTTTAGTTCCTATCAATAATAATGGAGTTACAGCTCCAAGTATGAGTCAAGGTGTCTCCAAATGTAACGTGAGTAACCGTGGAATCGCCCCTATATATATGATACTTGGAAATAAACTTTTTAGGAAAAAGACAAGTTAATGAAATATCATTAATACGTGTAAACATTAACAGAAGCTCCAGAACCTCAAAATTTACTGACTCTCGACCAGGCCCCCTTCTCCATGAATACATTTCCATCTCACTATACACTTCGTGGATAGCATTTCACTAATAAACATGTAACTAGATGATAAAACACCTGAAAATGACAAGTCCTGTTTAATCATTGAAATTTATCACAGTAATTTAATGCTTCTCAGCAAATTAAACCAAGGGAAGTTGTCTGATCTGATTGTCAGACAACAAATGTCCATAAAATGCTTCCCTGGACATTATTTTTGGATTACGGTATTGCTAAATGAATTCATGTATGGCAGAAAATACAAGAAGATAAATTGTGATAAATAAATGGTTGAATGGACAGATGGAAAAATATTTAAAGGAGGGATGGACTAATTGATGGATGAAAATGACAAACTTGGAGGAACAAAATAACAAAAGATGGCAGTGTGTTAAAGCATCGAGTGAGTAAAATAAGTGGAGCGCCTCTGGCAGTCTCGCCTGCATTACAAGATTCAATATAGCAGCAGTGCTGACTTTGATAAAATAATAATTCACAAAAACACCATTCATAATAATACTAAGTTCATTGACCATAAATGACATTTGACCTAAATGAAGTGACCTAAGACTAGTGCAAGATGAGCAATGATACTTCATATTACCCATATACATGTATGTCAACATTTCATTAACTATATCCATAAACTTTCAATCATGATGACAATTACCCCCAACATACATGTAGCCAAAGTTTAGACCTTAAATGACCTTTGACCTTGGTCATGTGACTGACAAAACAAACGGAATGTTCAGTGATACATGATTACTCTTATGTCCAAGTTTTATGAACTAGCTCCATGAACTTTCAAAGTTATGCTGGTAATTCAACAAATAACCCCAACATGGATCAAGTTGACTAAATGACCTTTGACCTGGGTCATGTGACCTAAAACTTCAGACAGAATATTTAGTGATACTTTAATACTCTTATGTCAAAGTTTTATGAACTACAGAAGCTCCATAAACATTAAAAGTTACAATGGAAATTCAAAAAATAACCCCAACAAGGATAAAGTTCATTGACCCTAAATGACCGTTGACCTTTGTCATGTGACCTGAGACTTAAGCAGGATGTTCAGTCATACTTAATTACCCTTATGTCCAAGTTTCATGTACTAGGTCCATATACTTTCTAAGTTATGATGTCATTTCAAAAACTCAACCTTAGGTTAAGCAGGCCTGGGTTAAGATTTGATGTTGACACCGCCACCACATAAAAAACGGCGCGTATCTTCTTGCTCTGCTATGGAGATGAGACAAAAATAGTTCCCACCTTAAAAACTGCAAATTAAATGAACATATTTGCCATGATTTCATAGCTAGAATTATATCCCACATAAATCAAATCCTGTATGCTGATTGATTGGTTTAAATAGCATTATATGACCAAACATTTTCACTATTTTGCGATGATGTCGAAAATGTGCTATTCCATCATCTCAATGATGAAAAGTAGGTCAGTCAGCGGAGCTGGTTTGGTGCAGACTAACAAAAGGATGAACTAAGAGTACAAAAACTAGATCATCAAGATCTATTGCTCTAACTTACCGGTATTAAAGAAGGATATATTATTTTGAAAGTATAGAGGAAATTATTATTTGTCCTCGGTTGTACTGGCATAATCACTATTTTTCTCAGGAAAAAATGGTAATGCCAGTCCAACCTTGGATGAATAACTCCCGCTATACAATTCAAAGCCTGGTATATGTGTATAAAGGTGTATAATATGTCCTGGGACTCTGAGAGTATATTATCTATCAAATGATTTTCTTCAATTTTTATTTGGTATATATACTGACGTCTGGATAATCAGGATGTATTTTTTTTCTGATGTGTGAAGACACATCTAGGTTCCTACTATGTACTAGTATCATTATTATCTATTCTGTCAATTTATTTTTTGTTATGCACGGTGAAAAATAAAACAAACAGTCTTACATAACCTCATCAGCCACAAAGCAAAAAAAAATTATGTCAAGAGTCCATGAAATAACCTAAAATCTTAATTCAAAGATAAGGTACTTTAGAATTCCTAACTTTCCAGAAAATCAAGATTTTGACCCTGAATTCATGATCTTATCATTATCAAAATAATACAAAATATTCATAATGGTAATAATGGCAGTATAATAGTTATTCAATGCAACATGAATTATATGACATAATGCAATGTTTAAAAGCATAGCATACTATTATCCTGGATTTTTTTATGGCTACCCTACTTGGGTGCTTGAGCATTCATGGAATTCCTTCTAACTAGGTGCCTACCACTTACTACACCAGGGTGGACAGTGGCAAACGTATGCCTTGTGAAAGAATGCACATGTATGCTGCAATGAGATTTGAACCCTGGGTCTTGTGGTTTAGAGCCCAGAGACTTATTCAATTAGGCAAAACACCTATCACTTGCCCTTCACAGTTATTTTGAAATGTGATACATGTACATGTAGGTCCCTTAATAGGGAAAAGACCCTTAATGGGCCCAACATTTCCCACACAAAATAAATAAGATATATACTAAATATAGAAATAAGTATATTACAAATATTACAAATAAAGAAAATAATTATTAAATGAAATACAAAAAAAGGAGAGAAAACACTGCATGATTGTACCGTATTCTGAGGAATAGGCTGTTCCATTGTGATTCCTGTGAGATTGGCGATTTGTGTTGGAAGCGACTTTTTCCTTGATCTGTAAGCACAACTTGCCATGGCTCTGCAAAGAAATAGAAATCTCAGGAATAAAGCTAGATGTAGAGGAAAAATGTGGAAATGTATTCAACTTAATAAGTTTTGTAAAATGGTGCATTTCCTATGAGTAAGTAGAACATTTAAATAATGTAACTTTACCATCCAACCAAAAGAAAAAACTAGTTAGTAATCAATGACATCTTTTAGTATTGCAAAATAGTAATAATTTAAACATTGCAAAAAAAATGAATAAATCTGATAAGAAATCTACAAACTACGATACAGGCAAAGAGAAAAAATAAAAAATAAAAGCAGTGCACCGTACCTAATTCTAAATACATGTATCTTCATAATATTTCCTGTTAGAAAAGGTGTATACATATACCTAAGTTTGATAAAGTTATTGTATTTCAAGTTATGACCATTTTCATACCAATAATAGGGGTGCCAGATTATTAGATTAGGGTGACTTAAGAAAAATGGGGAAGTTCAAAAGTTGCACAAAAGCACGAAAAAAAGGTACATACTTTCAATTATGGATGCATGAAAAGAGTATTTCATTTATTAGTGTGGGAATAATATAAGAATACTTGAGATCTTGTCTAAACTTTCTGCCTCTGAATATAAACAAGTATATCAGATCTAACGTTAAAGATATATCAGTTTTGGTAACGATCTCAAAATGAGTTCAAACAGAATCCAATAAAATTACAATCAAAGTGTTTGTACATGTATGTATGTATGAAAAAATATGTGCCAAAATGCTCTGGAAAAAAAATGCATAACTGCTGAGAAATGACCAAAATAAGCACAGAATTCCATCAAATGTCTGGTATTTTTTGAAGCAATATTAATACACTGTCCCATATACTTTTATGAGTTAGTGATCATCAGAATTATCAATGTTGAGCTAAGATTTCATGATTTTACAAAGATAAGTTTACATTAATGTACCAGATCTAGATGTATATCTTGACAATTAACCTTGACTAAAAAGACTTTCTCATGAAATTCTTTGCTGAAACTACTATCTATTAACTAGAGGACCCCTCTCCCCCAAAACCATGCTCGCAGGCGGCAGTCACAACTTCGTCAAGGGGGGAGGGGGGCACTTCCAATCATTGACAAGTGGATATCATGCAGGTCCCTTATTTAGTACGTACCTAACCTGCCCCTGCCATGATCTACGACTGCGAAGAGATCCTTTGTAGTTTTACAAGCTTCTTTGACTTTTCCATGCATGATATCCACTCGACTCATCAATCAGTAGAGGTGCCACTCCAAAAATTGGGATTGTCCCAGAAAACACGGATATCCAAATCATGTCTTGATAAATTGGGATTGTCCTTGTTTATGGGGACAGTTTTTTTTCTCACTTTTTCCTGTAGGACACAAGACAGCAATCAAGTGCTCAAAAAAGATTCAGTGACCTCAATACCCCCCCCCCCCCCTTCACCGTCTGACTTGTGCACTTGATTAGTGTCGGCACTTGACAGGTGAATGAACTTTCCTTTAGATTTCTTGTGTGGAAAATCTTTGAAAAGTGAGACAGTTCCTGTAAACTGGGACGCTCACAATTTTCTGACCAGCACCTCTAATACAAACACTTTGCCATTTCGTTTACTGCCATTTTGTCCACTCACAACAAGTTCTGTCATTTCGTCTACCATCAGTTGGTCTACTATCCAGTATCCACATCGTCCAACTACCATTTTTTCTAATAGCCAGTTGGTCTAATAACCATTTTATCTATAATCATTTGGTCTAATTGCATTATTTTGCCAATTGGTCCTATAGTCACTTTGTCCATTTTTATCATTTAGTCCAATAGCCAACTGGTCTCAAGGCAAATGGTCTAATGACCACTTAGTCAATTACCCTTTTTACACACGCTAAAATTTCCTTAACCCCGTACTATAGGTGGGGCTAAATTGCCATTTAGCCCCACATACAGTACAGGGTTAAGCTTAGCCCACTTTCTTTTTACACAGCATTTTTGCAAAGTGGGCTAACCCCACCTTTAGTACGTGATTATTTGGCCCTGCAAAAACAGGGTTATGCCAGCAATTGCGGTGCAAAGAGCGATAGTACGGGGTTAAGATCACTAGTATAAAACGAAAGTGGGCTAAGCTTAAAGAGAAATTCCAGTAGTTGCAGTAAACACTGATTTCATGAGAAAGTCTGTAAAACAAGGCTTAATTGTCAGTATATCATCGAGGATCTAGATCTGGTACAGTTAAATTAACTGAACTTTGTGAAATCTTGAAATCTACGCTGAAAAATGTTCACACCGAAGATCCCCAACACAGATAAGCGTACGTGGGACAATGTATAATTATTGCTTAGGGCGTCGGGCCCGACGCTCTACCCGAATCCTGTGCTTATTTGCTGATTTCTCAGCAATTACGCAATTTCTTCCAGAATCATTTGGCACATGCGTTTTATTTATACAAACAGACACTTTGGTAGTCATTTCATTGGATTCTGTACGAACTCGTTTTGATATCGTTACCAAAACTAGCATTTACCTTTAACCCCGTACTTTAGGTAGGGCTAAATGGCAATTTAGCCCTACCTATAGTACGGGGTTAAGGAAAGTTTAGCATGTGTAAGAAAGTTACGAGTGAAGTACTTGTACTACGAATGTACTACGACAAAAAACACTAGTCCGGGGTTAGCGAGTTTCGTGTGTAAAAAGCAAGCATTTCTTATCCGGGGTTAGCAATTAAAATTTGGCATGTGTGAAAAGGAAAAAAAAAACAGTATGGGGTTAAGGATAGTACAGGGTTAGCGATAATCCGGGGCTAAGAAAATCCTGTGTAAAAGGGTATATATATATGTACTTTCATTCTGTCTACATGTATGTTCCATTTGGTCTAACTGCAGTTGGTCCACTGTCACCTACCGATAGTCTAAACCCATCACGGTAATGTATTATTCCATTCCTGATAGTAGGCCTAGTCATCATCATGATTTTTTTTAATCATTTTTTATCTGCAATAATTTCAAGGTAGAAGTCATTTTGCCACCCCCACTCGTATAATGGAAACTATTGAAGACAAAATAGCTATTGAACCATTTGGCTTTTAGACTAAATGACTATTGGACGATTTATGAATTGGACGAAATTAGATGATTTGGTTGTTAAACGAACCAATTATTGACCTAATGGGTGGTGGACCAAATGAAAGACAAAATGGCAGTATTATGTCAATTATTTATAATCAGGTATTATATTTCATTATTTGTAAAATAATCATTTTAATCTATAAATCAATCTTCAGAACAGCATCGCTAACCGAAGTACGTAATACATAAGCGGTTCAAGGGTCGACGCCATTGTATTTGCGTTGTTTACATTGGTATTACATGTGGATCGAGGGGTCTACGCTAGCCTGGAGGCGTCTGTGGAGTAAAAAACATTTACTTCGTGTTCTTACTCCCCAATGACGCCTGGAATTGGATCCCATTTATCTCTGTGTAGGGATGTGATTCCAAGAATCAAAGTTAGGCTAATACTTGTCCGTTACGTTTGGAGCCCAAATTCACGTAACTGGGCCCAAACCATATTAACCCCCCGTTAGTACTAAATTTCATTATATTTATCAAATAAATAGTACTAAATTTGAAAAAAAAACATAAGAGCACCAGCGTAACTTACCCAGTCTGTTTACGTCGCCATTTTAGAATCTTTTGTTATCGATACCAAGATACCACACGCGTGTAGAGCTGCCAACTTAGCTTTAAAAAAATACTTCAATCGGCCGATATCATGAATCTTAAAATACTTCCTTCGGTCAAAAAATATCATAACACATGCTAAATGATATTTTTTGACTGAAAAAAATATTTTACGATTCTTAATATTTATTAGCCGATGCAAGTATTTTTATAAAGCCTAGGTTGCAGCTCTACACATGTGTGGTATCTTGGTATCGATAACAAAAGATTCTAAAATGGCGACGTAAACAGACTGGGTAAGTTACGCTCGTGCTCTTATGTTTTTTTTTAATTTAGTACTATTTATTTAATAAATAAAATGAAATTTAGTACTAACGGGGGGTTAATATGGTTTGGGCCCATTTACGTGAATTTGGGCTCCAAAAGTAATGGACAAGTGTTGATTTAGCCTAACTTTGATCGCGAGTCTCATCCCTACACAGAGATAAATGGGATCTAATTCCAGGCGTCATTGGGGAGTAAGCCCACGAAGTAAATGTTTTTTTACTCCCCAGACGCCTCCAGGCTAGTCTAAGCGACATTGGTCTGGTAAGAAACCTTTATTTTTCACCTTTGTTTTCCTGTTTTTTTAAACCTTCCTACGCATTAGGTGTAGGAAGGTGTAGAAATAAATAGATCACGACCAATTATGTGATTTTTAATAAAAAAGATGGATTTCCAAGGGGAATCCATCTTTTATTCACTTGGTTCTCTTATTAGGAAAGGGATTCAAGACTCCAATGATGAAGAAGTATAGGGCCTATGTCAATTTTTTTTAAAAAGACATCATCATGGAGTCCTCAAGACTAATGTCTTAAAATGAGTATGAACTATGATAATGTAAGTTACTATAAAGTAGCTAGTACTTTTTAGTAAGCTAGTAGGCTAGTACGATATGTAAAAATTGGCTATGGATGCTTACTTCAAAGGTGGAAGGGCTGCTGCAGCACTCTCATTTTCAAGAAGCAACCTCATTTGTTCTTGTCTATATATATCTGGGACACTCGTCAGTTCAGACCTTGCACGTTCATTTATTATTGACTGCACACGTTCAATCGCTGCGGCGTTCATATCGGGCGGGTGGGAGTGGGGATTCTTCTCCTCGGGCTCGCCGTAACCCTCCGGGCCCGAGGCCGAAACTGCGGCGGCTAGTGTGACGAGTGTGCCAGAACAGGTTTTCCGGTTTCTGCATCTCCAATAAATCATTCCCCTCGCTCTGTTCCGTTCTGTATAAGTGTATCCACGAAAAGAAACACAAAATTTTCCTCGTCTTGTCTTAAAAATTTCCATTTTATCAATTCGATAAGAAATCTAACATATATTTGAAAGGCCCGCTTGGATTTCTGCTTTGTTTCTTCGAACAGTGCACAGTGGACAAAGGCGCTATGAGGAAAGAGGGGTTATCTACAATGTTTTTAATATGCACGTGAAGTGTAATAAGACTGTTGATGTAGCACAAACTTGTTTTTCTCTTTTAATAAATCTCAAAGCATAAGTCACTCTTTAATATTTCAGTTATTTGTATTCCCTAGAGTAAGTGTTCTTCACTGAACTCAATTCCCTCAATTCAGCTGTGTATAACAGCCATAACAGCACAACGCCTACGCATGCACACACACACAGACCCAAATTTCGAAAGTCTGCCGAGTATAGAATCTTGTGTACCTCGCCCGTTTTGCTTTCCAAAGCCAAAACGGTTCATTTCCGATTCGTCTAATGTCAATTCGTCCAATTGCCAACTCGTCTATCTATAAGATAAGATATTTATTCGTCTTACTGTCTGCACCACTGATCTCTATAAGTGGTCTGCACATACATTTTATCTTACAAGTGTGATTTCACATTCTTCAAATGAAAGTCAACTAACCATAAATCATTGTTACAGTAGAAAAAAAAAGAAACACAGCAAATAACTAATTACGTATTGAGAGAAAGACAAGGAGAACCCCTGAAAAAGCAAGGCTTGTAAGGCTAGGGTCTCCTTTGTTTCAAGTACATGACTAAATAGTATTCAATGTGTACATGTATATAATATCCTTAAAATTACAAAAGAAACAAAACAACTAAAAAAGCAACAACAATAAAAAAAAACTAAAACTAATCAATGACAAAAAACACACTAAAAATAGAATTGCTTGCATGTACAATTATGAAGTCTAATAAACTAACAACAATATGATATAATTAAGGGATATATGATGGAAGAAGAAATAAGTATGGATAACATGGCATGAAAAAAAAGAGGAAGATCGTACGTATAAATAATAATAGTAGGCCTAAAGTAAAAAACAAAACATGACAAAGGTAAAAGATCTATCATTTGGTCTACCATCGGTTCGTCCACTCACCATGTGGTCTACTTTCATTTAGTCTAATGCCATTCCGGCTAATAACCAGTTGGTCCAATATCCATTTAGTGTATATAACATTTGGTCTAATTAATGTTAATTGACCAAATATGGTCATATAGACGTTGCAGTGGCGTAGCTAGGATTTTTTTCCGGTGTGTGTGTATGTGTTACAAGGGCGGAACCGACTTTCGCCGACGGGGCCCGAAATTATCTTCACCTATTATTTTCCCCTATCAGTCACTTCTTAGTCTTATTCTCATAAAACAACATAAGCATGAAAAAATCACATAAGCCTTATAAAAAGTGCGAGCGCGAAGCGCGATCAATTTTTTTTTTTACTTTAATGTATTTTTTCCTGAAAATTTAATATCCTAGGCAATGTGATCCTGAATAAGATTCGTATGTAACTAGATGGTTACTGCGAACGCCAAGCGCGAGCAGAATTTTTTTTAACTGTTCTAGCATTATCGAAAAAGGACCTGTTAGGACTGCTTACAGTTACCCACGAAAATGATATATATTTCAATTAATGCGAGCGCGAACCGCGAGCAAATGTTTTTGACATTCCTACCTAAAGAATGGTAATTTCAAGCACTTTTTGTATTAATAAATGGGATAGGTATGTATAACTAAATTATTGATGCGATTCGCGCGAGAGGAAGAAAATTGAGATTTTAGACCTTAAAGCGGGACACTCTATTCATATTTTGTAAATCATAAATAGGACATAGTTAATTGGGTATCATTTATAATGCAATCGTGAAGCGTGAGCAGACAAATGATATTCTGATGCAGGGTGACCAGATTTCTCAAAATGAAATACGGGACATTTGACAAACGAATTAAGATCAACAAAGAAGCCAACACAAAGTATTAGACTATTGTGAAAAAATATAAAGAATTGGAAGGGAAGGTGAACGAAAGAATAAAGGAGAAAGAAAAGAGATGATTGAGAAGGAAAGAAAAAAAGGGAAAAATAAAAAATACCCGAAAGTTAGAATAAAAGAAGGGTGAAAGAAATAATAAAAGAGATAAAATATAATTCTTTGAAATTAATATAGAAAGAAAGAAAGAAAGAAAAAAAAAGAAAAGAAAGAAAGGAAGCGAAGATGAATAAATGTCTGAAAGACAAAATAAAGAAGAGAATTAAAGGGGGAAAAGGTAAGAAAAAGAAGGAGGAAAGAAATAATGAAGGAAATGAACATGTTTCCTTCATCCTTGAAAGAAAGAAAAAATTACTGGAGGAAGGAAGGAAGGTATATAGGGAAAGAAAGAATAAGGGAAAAAATAGGAAGGGAAAATAATGAAAGGAAGAAAGCGGAAGGGAAGAATGAAGGGAGGAGAGAACGTAAAAAAGAGAAAATAATGGGAGGAGAGAAAGAACGAAAAGAAACAGGAGACGAAGAGAGAAGGAAGCCACGGCAATTATAAGGAAAGAAAGAATGAAGGAAATAAAAAAGGATATTTGATAAACAAGGAAAGTAAGAGAAAGAAGGAAAGAAAGAAAAATGAACAAAGAGAGAGAAAAGAAAATGTCTTGGAAAGAAAGAGAGGAAATAAAGATAGATGGAACAAAAAGGACAAGCAGAAAAGAAAGAAAAAGGGAAAAGTTCGTTTGCAATGTATTGGGTTAGCAAGAAATCACCGCAGAACTTGGAAAAGTTTACAGTTATCGATTTAATTGTTGATCCTGCTTCGTCAGCTGTTGATTAGTTTAATGAAAATTCGTCACTTTTAAAACTACATTTTGTTCAATATTCTGAAATACGGGACAAATATGCGTCCCGGGAAGGGTTTGTCGGGACGCCGGGACACTGGAGCAAAATACAGGACAATCCCGGGAAATACGGGACGTCTGGTCACCCGTGTTCTGATGTGAAACTTGATAATTTAAGTACACTTTTAATAAAGAGTATGCAGGCTATCGCGCATGTTTCAGATAGAATCTTGGCATTCTGAATACATTTCCTTAATGGAACATTATGCAATACACGTAGACAATAGGAACTTTGCAAATCAAACAATGTGATCACGCAGCGTGAGCTTAAAAAGGTGATATGCATAAAACGGACATTTTACAGAGCACTTAAATTTGTAAATGAAAAAAAATAATGGAAGCTCGATGTTCGAGCTAAAATAGGTTTTGTATTTTGACTTCAAAACTTGCTCCATATCAGCATATTGAGCAAGATATGAATCTCATCGAACACAGGGTGACCGAGACGTCCCGTATTTTGCTCCTTTGTCCCGGCGTCCCGACAAATCCTTCCCGGGACGCCTATTTGTCCCGTATTTCAGAATATTAAACAAAACGTAGTTAATACATTTAACAGTGACGAATTTTCATTAAATAACCAACAGATGACGAAGCAGAGACAACAATTAAATCGATAGCTGTACATAGACTTTTGCAAGTTCTGCGGTCATTTTCTTGCTAATAACCCAATACATTGCAAACGAACTGGCCTCCGTGTGTGGCAGGCTGTTAGCTAGGCATGTAGAATCGGAGCAAATTCTCAATGGTGCAAACAATCTCACATGATAAACAGTTTTTCCACCAAAATAATCACAAAAATAGGCGGGAAATTCTTATAATTATATTATGGATTCTCAGATTCATTATTTGGAGATGTAATCGGAGGAACAAGTTATTGACTTTTCATAGATCTAGTTATTTCAGCTTTCGTTTTGAGTCTTGGTGTGTACGATGCCGCAATGTTTAATCTAATTTTTTTAAGTTTGACAATATGTTTCACTTTGAAATTTTATTCATTTTTAAAACATTTTACTTCATGAAATTTTTAAAATACATTAAAAAAAACCCCAAATAACATTATGGTTTTTATTAGATGATTGGATTTGTTTTGTTTGCTTGAAGTTTGAACTTTTTCTTTCTTTTCTACCCTATCCTTCCTGCTTGCCCTTTTTTGTTCCATCTATCTTTATTTCCTATATTTCTTTCCTGAATATTTTTTTTCTCCCTCTCTGTTCATTTTTTTTTCTCGACTTCTTTCTTTTACTTTCCTTTTTTATTTCCTTCATTCTTTCTTCCATTAAAAATACCTTGGCTTCCTTTTGTCTTCCTCTCCTGTTTCTCTTCGTTCTTTCTCTCCTTCCACTGCTTTCTCTTTGTTCGTTCTCTTCTCTCTTCATTCTTTCATCCCTCCCTCTCTTTCTTTATTTTATTTTTTTTCCTTCTAATATTTATTCTTTTCCCTTTTTCTTTCTTTCTCTTTCTTCCTTCCTCCCTTCCTTTTTCTTCTTTCTTTCAAAGAATGAAGGAAACATTTTCTTTCCTCCTCCTTTTTTCTTACCTTTCTCCCTTTAATTCTTTCCTTTATTTTGTCTTTCACACATTTATTCATCTTTCCTTCCTTTCTTTTTTCTATGTTCATTTCAAAGAATGACGAAAAGTTATCTCTCTTATTCTGTCATTCATTCTTCTTTTATTCTAACTTTCTGTTATTTTTTTCCCTTTTCCTTCATTTCTTTCCTTCTCAATTCATCTCTTTTCTTTCTCTCTTTCATCATGTTCATTCTTTCGTTCACCCATCCTTCCAATTCCTTATATTTTTTCACGAGTCTAACACTGTGTGCGGGCTTCTTTGTTTGTCAATTGTCCCGTATTTCATTTTGTGAAATCTGGTCACCCTGATCGAACAAGCAATTCTGGCGCGAAGCGCAAGCAAAAATTTTAAAAAATAGTAACACGAAAGTGTTTTTTTTGCAAGTCTTCCCCTCACATTATTTCATTCACTCCTCTTTCTTCTCTTGTTTTCCTTTTATTTTTTTTCTTCTGTCTTCTTTTCCCTTTTTCTTTTCTTCTTTCATTCTTTTTTTGCTCTGCCAATTTTTTTTCAGAGGGGCACCGGGGGGGGGAGGCACACCAAATCTCGGGGAGGGGGCACGTGCCCCCCCCCCTGTTTCAAGGGCGCATGCCACTAAATTTATTTATGATATACCTTATATTACGCTCAAAGGCACTGGGAAGGGGGGGGGGACTAAAGCACCCCCAAAATTCTTTGGTGGTGCTGCGTGTATTAAGGCCTGCATGGTCACACCGCCTGAGCGTTGTTGGAGCGGTCGTGGAGCGGTAGGGAGAGAGGGTCGAATTTCGCTCACAAAATTTGGGGAAAAATCGGGGGGAAAAAATTCGAAATCGAAAATGGTGAACGTTAGCGAGCGGTGATGATTTTTTCTCTCCGCCCCACGACCGCTCCAACAACGCTCGGGCGGTGTGACCAGGTCACACCACCGTTTAACCAAAGTTGGCTTCCGTTAAGGCATTTTGTTCCCGAGAAATTTGACCCCCTGAAAAGAGAAAAGGATTTCACTACAAAACGCACCGTACGTTATTTATTGTTCCAGAGAAATTTGACAAGCAAAAAAAAAAAGGAAAAACGAAAAAAAAAAGTTTCACTGCGTCATTTTACTCACATTTCTCTAATTTGCCACGCCTACCAGAACTCCATGCATGGGGATGCTGCCTATGGAGAATAATAAACGCAGCACGGCAGCATCCCTGCTTCCCAGAGCCATGGTACTTAAATTTTCAGAGCGCTTCGCGAGTAAAATTCTGTATGATTGTGATACGGAGACATTCTTGTCACCCCCTCCCCATCGAAAACCTGATACCACTGACTCAGTGTTTTAAATAACTTCATATGTAAAATCCAAGACCACTGTCCGGGAGTCAGTTGCCAACATTGTCAAACCTGATACAAGGAAAAGGCTGAAGTTTTGCAGGATGTTTTCACATCAATTTTTACTCGGGAGAATATGAATGACATGCCAGCTCCCCCTGTGGGTGATTTCATTGCTCCGTTTGATGACATAGAGATATCTTCCAATGATGTATTCAATCTTCAGTGTAAACTGCAACCAAGTAAAGCTCCTGGACCTGACCAAATACATCCACGTGTACTCAAGAATTAGCTGATGTACTTTGCTTACCTATTTCCATTCTGTTTCAGAAGAGTGTAGGAGGAGTTTTGCCTGAAGATTCGAAAAGTGCTAATGTGACCCCGGTATTCAAAAAGGGTAGCAAATCAGAAGGTAGGAACTACAGGCCTGCAAGTCTGACATGTGTTATTTGTAAGTTACTTGAAAGCTTGGTAAGGACACAACTTATTCGTCATCTCCAGGAGAATGAGCTGCTCTCTGTTCATCAGCATGGTTTTATTGCAGGACGTTCTTGTACTACACAGTTTTTAGAAGTCCTGGATGAGTGGACCCGCATTTTGGATGATGGCGGTAGTATAGATGTAGTGTTCATGGATTTTAAGAAAGCCTTTGACACTGTCCCCCATCACCGACTTCTTAGTAAACTACAAGCTCTTGGAGTCAAAGGGAAAATGCATGCATGGATTAGTGACTTCCTGCTTGGTAGACGTCAAAGGGTCGTTGTCAGTGGTCAACACTCCCACTGGTCAGAAGTTTGCAGTGGAATACCCCAGGGCAGTGTTCTCGGCCCCATTTTGTTTTTAATGTATGTTAATGATCTCCCAGATTCAGTGCAGACTTCAGCCAAACTGTTTGCTGACGATACTAAGTTGTATGTTCGTTCTGATGTTCCAGGTGTAGTGTCGTAGCATGTACACACGTGGCGTTCCATAGTTTGAACGGGATTACCTTACTGCACATGTCAGAGTTAGTGATGAATAAAGTATTGCTGTGAACGTTATGAAAAACAGTTATATGCATGTCATCATGAATATTCATGGTGGGCTGATGTCACTTTCCCCACTTTACTTTTTCTTGTTATTACATGAAAATATAATTACTTCATTTTTTCATACATGTGTGAATGGTGTGTCTCCATTGTAATGAAAGAAGTTGCAGCAATGAATATCTAATATACTTAATCAGTTGTTACTCCAATATTTTGGGTTCTTGAATGAAAAACATTGAAAAAAAATTACATAGTCCTAGAACAAGTGGGTATATGACATCAATTAATCAATAAATCAATCATCAACTCACTTATCTAACCCACGTTTCACTGGGCTTGCAGCTACCTATCTATCATGATCTTTCAATGCTTCAACCATCCATTACTTCTCCTGAGTTCCATCATATTAAATAAAGCAAGCTAAAACAAATATCCCATTCTAAAACAACAAACAAATCATTATACATCAAGAATTTTTCTTTTAAAAATTTTTATTGACATTCTCTTTATCCTGCTCCATGACAAATGAGCATCGTGAAGACAAGGACAGAAAACAGTATTTTTCTTCCAATTTGAAAAAAAAGTATTATCTTTTCTCTACACATTTGTTCTGACTACAACTCAAGTCCCTATAACAGATAAGCATCAAATCATTTTACATATAAGTGAAGCACCCTTTTGTAAAGAATAAATACAAACATGATATACACAGTCACAAAAGGACAATAATTATCAATATTGCTTTCTTCATCATTTTCTGGTACTTTAATAGGACTATAATTGCTAAGTAGACAATAAAGAGAAAGCACCAGCAAAGTACATCCCTTTTCACAAGTCTACAATAGAGTACCAAAACGATGACGTCAGTTGCCATGGTGTCGAAGCGGCCTGGTTCTAAACAAATGAACTCAAAATGAAAGCTTGTATTTCTCATACAAGAAAATGGCTGCTATATCAGAATGATCGCTTGCAATCTATTTTTCAGAGGAGCCAAAATGTGTACAGACGATAGTCTGGTGCGATTCTGTTTAGAACCAGCCCGCCATGCATGACACCATGTCAACTGATGTTACACTTCGATACTCTATATACTTAAAAAGACAGTGAAGACTCCTTGAATCAACCCAGAGATATACAGTTACATCAATTATGCAGCAACTAAGCCCCAACATTCGATGGTCATTAGTAATAATGTAATGTTTGCTTTGGTCTTATGAAGTCTTGTGTCATGCCTGTCAGTTGGTATTAAACTTCATTACAAAGTTCAAGGAACATATTTCTTACTTGACACACACAGATACAGGTATTTCGGAAACTAGCAAACTTAATTTTGACGCTTGATAAAAATATCTTATACCTTCTGTCCAGTTATTCCTACTACAAATTATTGTAAGACAATTAAAATTGATCAAAAGGGAAAATCATAATTTGCTTTATCATATTCATAACCAATAAATATTAGGAAAACACAAATAAAATGTGAGTGTACATGTAGTTCGCATCAATGCATAAAAAAAATCGAACTGAAAGAAATTGGTGAAGGATTTAAGGAAATTCAAAAATACCATGATCAAATACATTTATATTGTATGAGTACACTGTCAACTCAAGCTACATTTATTGTCTGTTGAGAGACAGACATCAATTACGTGTAAAGCTTACCGGTTGATGACCTTCTGGTTTTTAACAGAATAGTAACACAGGGCAGTCTGTTGTTCATTCACCTTTTCTCAGAAAAATATATAGGACCTACTTATACATCGTCTGGTCATTTTGTTTTTGCTTTTTCAGTGGCAATTCGTGGAAATTATCTGATATGAAAATATGTGATTTCCATTCTATACAGTTGCCAACACACTGATTTATAAATACAAGATATGGCTGATTGAAACATGATATAAATCTTTCATGCACATGATTTTACCAGGTTTTCTAAAGCACTTCCATCTAATTACTAACGCCACATTCAGCTCGCGAGTTACTTGTAATTTTTTTAAACATATGCTTGATGGTTATTAATAATTTTAATTATAGCTGAAAAGATCACCAAAATAGAGATAATGATCACAAGAGACAAGTGTTCATTCCTGATTGCAGTATCAAGTTTTCTTGTGTAAGGAGATAAACATCCTTTACATATAAGTGGCCATTACAGGCATTCTGAGTGCATTCATTAGTTTAACATTCTTTTGAATTAATACCACTCATTTTTATGAAGCCTGAAACCAAATCAACTTACAAAAATACCCTATTGATCAATAATCTACTGCCACATAACATTTGTAGTCAAAAGGAATTAAAAAAAACATATCTTATAATAAAACAAATTTCACTCACGATTTTTCATTTCTTACTTTCTTGCAACCTTTATTACAAGAAAAGTTGTTCAATCTATTTATTTATTTCTTAAAAATGCATTGTAAACAATAGTATATATATATATGTTACAAAGATTGCAATAGAGACACAGATCTCTTAATGACATATGTCACTCAAAACTTTACAAATATCACAATTCTACAGTACATATGAGAGTAATAAATATCCACATGAAAAAAACTACACAAATCAACTCGAAAAAGAGAAGTTTTGATATACATATTGATTGCAAGAGCACAAATTTGGGAATTAAGTTCACACCAATGAATGACTGAAGAAAAGAATCATTTACTTTCACACAGCAAAGTTCATTCGCAGGAAAATAAATGATTGTGTATCACTGCCTGGGTTACTTGTTCGACAAATCATCATCTCTTATATTTTCATTAAAAAATGAACAACATGTTGCAATTGTGCATAGCTTGAAGAACAATTGAAAACATGGACATTTTTTTATAACTAAATAAAATGTAAAACTTAAACATGTTTGCTTGCATTCATAAAACAGAATCAAGTGAAACATTCACCTTTCACAGATGGTAGATAAATGTGTACAAAAATGTACAAAAAAGACTACAAAACTCTTCCATAGAAAAAAATAGCACAAATCAATATTAAAATTTGATGCAGTAATGATTGAAATCATTCAAGGTTTACTTCCTTCCCTATCTA
Source organism: Lytechinus variegatus (assembly GCF_018143015.1). Taxonomy (NCBI): domain Eukaryota; kingdom Metazoa; phylum Echinodermata; class Echinoidea; order Temnopleuroida; family Toxopneustidae; genus Lytechinus; species Lytechinus variegatus. Next base: position 77,416,200 of record NC_054741.1, on the reverse strand, counting down.
TATAAGTAACATGATCATTACATACTTTCATTCTATTCCTTTACAACACTACATAAAAATCATACAATGAATTATGACACTTGATTTGCTAGTCAAATGAGCGTTGAAAAATAACTAAAAGTAATCACCATAATGCCGTCTTAACTTGCTATTTCCATGCATGATTTGGAATGTTCAAATGTTTTGCCTTATGATCTATTCAATTGTTCAGCCATTCTTTGTTGTAAAACAGTGTTCTATAAATTCAAATATTCCGCCCTTCTTGCACACACATTCCCATAACAGATAAGAGAATTTAAAGGGCAAAGTTATTTACTTCTTTACCTACAAGATGACAATTTTTTTGTTATCTTGCACTACTTAACGAAACCCAGGTACAGAGTATACTTTCTCTGCAGAACTTACATAAGGAACTTTGAAAAAGTCACTATTCTTTATCTTATTATCTAATCCATTGATAATTTGTCTGTGTTCTTCTGTAAAATATTACTGATAAATGTCTGATTTTGTAATATCTCATTCACTTAGGTATCTGAATACAGTGGGGGCACCACAGGGGGGGGGGGTGGCAAGAAAAATGCCCCTCCACAGTCCACACCCAATTTTTTTTAAATTAAGGGGGGAAAAAGAGGAAAATGGGGGGGGGGATGATTGAGAAAGTGTTCAAAAGGGAGAGATACGGACAATGTAACCATATTTCCCCTATAATACAATCGAAAACAAATATTGATGTCACCTTTAGATCATCTTACCACCCCCACTTCAAAATACCCTGGCAACACCCCTGTGAATATCATGTTTACTATCAATTAAAACTGCAATTAAACTAGAATACATCATCCATGAAAATTCAAATTTGATTGCATGATTACATTTCTACAAAGGAATTTGGGCTTTAGGATCATGTATAAAGGTCTAATGAATAAAACTTTTTGTTTTAATAACCCTCAAAATAAAATGCAAAATCATTCCAAAACAAAAAGCAAAATCATTCAACTTTGCATTATGATACCTACATGTATGTCCAATATGTAAGCAAATGTACCTCCAGATTATGGAACTATTATAATCTGATGGTTAAGGGAAATTAAAAAAAATCATAAATGGAATTTTGTCAGAATCCGCAATGTTGCATTCACTAGATTCACGTTTTTTTTTTCTACCTGTTTGTTTGTAAATAACTAACATTAAAGGAAATAAATATTGTTTTTCCCAGAAACCAAATTCAATTAAAGGGACGAGATTGTGAGATGTAACCTAAAAGTTCTTATCTTCTTGCACCTTCCTCCATGCACATGAATCAAAACTTACAACCAAAAAATATACATCTGTATAAAAGTCAAAGAAAACTGAAATATCTTGACGAAGAAAATATTTTACACAGATACAAATATCCATGACGACCAAACAACAATGTGCCCATTGAATACACAATGTACAAGGCTAAACTTCATACAAATATGACACACAAATATAAGTCAGTAAGAGTTTAAAAAAAAAACCAAAACAAATAAATTGAAACATATCACACAATGTCTTTATCACTATTTCTATTTCTATATATAACACTACTTAAATAAGAATTGCGTTATCAAATTAGGTGCGTTCAAACCCAGAAAATGATTTAGACTAAAATGACACAGGCCTGATGCAGCATTGTTATCATTCTTTCTCTGTTTCTACAAAAAATGTACATCCGAAATACCCAACTAGACCCATATAAAAAATGATGAAGTAATATACATATAAATTAAGTTCTATCACAAAACATGGCTAGATCACTTATAAACCAATCACACAATGATCGGCCGGTCAGTTCCGGCTATTTCAACATGCAACCGACACATCCAGCTATCTATGTGTTGCCATAACAACTGCTAAATCCTTCAGAGCAATGTTATTTGTTGGATTGAATCCCAATTTGTAGCAAAAGTTTTTCATTGCAAAGGAAGGAGCACCAACATACATGAAATATGGTTCTTTCTGTCAGAATTTATCTTGCACAATACCACACCATATATCTCCATGACGATGCTTCAAAATAGAGAGGAGTCGCAGTACACCTTCTGCTCCTCTACACATCTTCTTTGGAGATCACATCCACTTTCTAATTATACACATATCTAGCCTAACAAGGATGCAGAGACTTAAACAATATAAATAAGTTAATACACATGACTCTGCAAGACCTTATATCACATGATTGGCAATTACACTTCAGATTATTTGTTACGTCAGCAATAATTTACAAACAAATCATTTCTTCATTCTCGAGGTATATGCAATAGAGTTTCAAAGTCCATCATCCAGCTTTCATCTCAAAACAAAATATGTTTAACAGAGAGGGTAAAGGAGATCAATTAATCCCTTTTGGAATTGAGGAAGAAAACAACAAAAACCAAATCCCGTACTTAGAGATTGTGGTTTAAAAACAAATTGCACAAATAAATCTACATTGTTTGTGGCAATACTTCATATTATTACAAAATACAAGCTTAAAGACGTAATTGTCCTTTTCTTGCATATCTAGATATGATACAAATGCACAGGCCATTGAAGTCAATACACATAAAAATAATTGCATCGTACGTAGAGTACTAATTAGCTTGTCTATAAACAAAAAATGTTAAATACAATACTGACAATATATGAAAGCATTCAATGAAAGGGAGAATGGGACAATTCAATTTAAATAATTTATTCTATTCAATACTCATCAATATTTCAATAAGATACAGTTAAGGTGACAAAATGAGAAATATTTCCTACAAAAAAATATGTGGTGTAACAATGAGAATGCATTTTGACTATCAAAATACTGCGGCGGTTTTTCACTTTTTAAAAATTAGAAGATCAACTTCTTAAAAGTCGATATTTAGAAATATATTCCATTCAAGAAATGGTGTGAACCAAGCAAAACCTTCTCTGATGAAATTATGTAAATTCTTCTCATAATTAAATCAAACATTTTAGGAAAATTCACTTTACTGAAGGATATTTTGAACTTTAGAGAAAATGAAGATGAAAATTAAATTTAATGAGTTGGGTAGTACTGGTCATATTGAAATAAGCAAATGTTTTAAATGAGGCATTGATAGGATGCTCGCTCAAAGTATATTTTGTTTGCAGCAAGCTTGAAAAAGGTCATCTTTAGGGAGTTGCAGCTTCAAAGTTGTCCCTGCTCCCTTTTCATAACTAGCTTTATTACACAAAATTAATGCTGATGTTTTTAAACCTTCAAGTTAAAATTGAGTAAGGGACGTCCATGGACTTTCCTATATGAATTTGGGCTTGGTAGTAAGAACGTAAGCTCCTTTGAGATATTCCAAAAAGATACCTTAACATTACTGATACAAATCAATCATCTAGAGCAATTCAGATACAGCTATGTATTCTCAAGAATTGCAGCATCTCAGAAAGGAAACTGCACGATATCATCCTCTGCAATTCTTTTGTGGCAGCCAGGGGTACAGAATGCAGCAACGCAGGAACATAAATTAAAAACTTAAAATCACCTTAAATGAATACAGCTGGTCTTGCCAATTTGCAGAAACCTGTGGCACACACAGATTTGTTAAAAGGAACGCGGGATTGTCACCGATGCCTCTCAGTTCATTTGACAGATATACACATGTTGCAGCATCTTTTGCTCGATTGAAATAATATAGCACATCTGTTGAATGGAGCATATCACACACCTTAAAAATATAACTCTGCTCCTTCATCACAGGTCAACAGTTAGTAGAGGTCAAAGGTCAAGTCACAAGCAGTTGAGAGGGCGGGGCAAACAGTCAGTATTGCTCAACTCAGTCAAGAACTAGGGTCTAGGAGGAGGAGACAGGGAGACGAGCGCTCATACATAGTCGAGGCACTAGCTATAAATATTTCTTGGCAATTCTTACAAAGCTCTCCCTCCTTCAACACACAGTAAGGCTTGGAATATAGTTTCTGGACAAGACTTGTTATTCGTTGGTTGCCGTGGTTGGCTGGTGGGTGGGGGCGGGGCATGGTCCCCTCCCCGCCTTCTCATCAGTCCCACGGTTGGGGTGATGGTGGCAGCTCTGATGCACTGGCTACGGACGAACTGTAGAGAGCAGATTAAAGAAAAGGGGAAACAAAAAGAAACACATGTTAATCCCAATGTCCTAAATGTAAAAGAGATTTTAAAAAATGGATGAATGCTGTGTAAACATGCATGAATTACATGTATAACACTTTAAAATTGTGTTCTTGTGCACATAACAAAGCCCATGGCATTTACATTTCTATCAAGGTAACATGTCCTTGACTACCATGGTATCAATGGTATCAACAGCCAATCAACATCAAGGATTCACCCGAAGTTACCATAAAATTAAAATTGTGCAATATCCTGTAAATAATCAAAATCAAACAGACCTAACACGCAGGCTTGCTATAACTATTGAGTCTATGTTTAAGAATTTGTTATTTGCTTTGGAATATTAAACTGCTGGAGAATCAGCCTGCATATGTGCAGGCTAGTGTCAAAGGGCAAATGCTTGTGGCATAATTAGTCAATATCCTTAAGGTTTAAGAATGTTGACCATTGAAAAGAATGTTGACCATTAAAAAAAAGCTGGCAGGTCAGGGAACTGAATCCACTGGTAATATTCTCCTACCCATTCTCCCAGATCATTGAACATACTAGCAGGGTCACATCACAGCTTGGTCACAGGTATGTTTATATTTAGTGACTTGCCCCTCCTAGATATCTACAAGATGTATATGCTGTTCATGCCGCAGGTTGTATTCACCAAGGCACTCTTAGGTTTGCAACAGCTTGCAAGTATGAAAGAATGATTCTGATTGGTTCCTGGTCAATGTTACACATAGTATGTGCATGCAACAATGACCTTGATTGGCTATTGCGATTAGCAAACCTTAGAGCTTGTATGACAGCTAGTCAAGGCCAGTGCTCTTCACTCTGTGAATTTGAAAACATTGAAGTCTTCAAATCGTCTCTCAAAACTCACTTATTTCAGAAGATGTGTAATAATTAGCTTAATTGGATGAGCATGCACCTATGAATGTTTTAAACAGAAATATAGTGCATTACAAATACTGTGGATCATCATCATCATCACTTCCAAGATGTCTTGAGGCCAGTCTCGACCACATCCCTGTTGGTATCTGAAGGGTTGTGTCATTTCAACAATAAACCACATACAAACAAAATTTGTATTTCTCTTGATGGGTCTGTCTGCCTGCTGCAGTTAGACATGTATAATATTTCAATTGATCTTAATCTGTGTGAAACACCCCCATTAGAACTCTATGTTATACTTGATGATGCATTCAGTCTGTGTGATAATTATACTTATACTGACTGTCCTCAAGAGGAATCATATTGAACAGAGCCAAAGAGGGCAATATATTTCTGTTGAGAGTCAGGTTTTCAATGTTGTCTAAAAATTTATTATATATTTCTGTTGAGAGTCAGGTTTTCAATGTTGTCTAAAAATTTAAATTAGTTGATATCATTCTCTACACTTTTACCTAATGTATATTATGTGTAATCTACCTTTGAAAAATACTGTGTAACTATCTGCAATATTATTACTGGAGAGAATCAAGAAGAAAAAGAGTGATAAATGGTTTGAAATATGAGGAGAGATATGAGTGATTTTTTTTATCTGCACAGTGAAATGGCTGAAAATGTTGTATTCATGCATGTTCTACCATATCATTTGTATACTGGAAAAAATAAATTCATCAAATTGGCAACATTTTAATATTTCTGTGATCGCTACCAACTAGTATTTGAATTTGATGTGTCATAAATGAATGAACACTGATGAAATATGCTGCTCCACATGGGATAATAGTGATTTTGCAGTTTATATTGTGTTGCCAATTGAAGCATTTTCAGAATTACTCCAAAAAGTAAGATGTCTGCTGCAATGCAAACTACCTCTTGGAACATTCTGTTGACTTTGCAAGTGATAGTCTTATGAACAGTGAATCAATTTCAAGGAAAACCTTTTTTCCCGGGAGTACAAACAAAAACAAAAAAGAGGAAATACAAATGATGTACATGTGATTTTTTTCTCCTTTTAGAAGATGCAGAAGGGTGGCTGCATGTATCCTTACTAGTTGTCAATGAAATTTTCCCTAAAAAAATAAAGTTGGGTTTTAGTAATATTTTGCATCCTTTAAGCTAAACCTATCTTTTTTTTTCTTGAATTGTAGTTATTAATTTTTGATATAGTGATGCTTAAGTGCTTAACCTACAAGCACAAATTCAAGCATAATTATATTTCATCTTCTTCATAATTTTCAATTGATTTAAATACTAAATAAAGTGAAGTAATGAAGACATCAATTTCATCACTGTGACTTTTCATATTATATGCTAGGTCAAGGGTTTACACATCTTGTGAATCTCTTTATTTCCAAATTGATGAAGACTGGGAAGTCATGTACGGTGTAATTTCTACACATAAAAATGAAATGAAATTAGTTTAAGCTCGGTGTTTTCCTCGGCCTATAATTCACAAAATGATTTATATTTGTCAACAAGCTTTCCTGGCAAATGTTAAATTTGAGCAGTATTCAGAGGAAGTATCTGTTCCATGCTACACCAAATCTATGGAAAAAATACAATGCCTGTGTCACCAATCATACAAAAAGCATATTCATAGTGAAATGAGAAAGATTACTAGTGACTTATCATGCATGAAACAGAAATATAGTAAAACTGGAAATTAAACCAAAGAAAGCACCAAGTAAAGAAATTTAACAAAATGATAAACAATGAAGACAAAAAAGATTGTTTGATAATTTGGATAGGAACGAACCTGGAATGAGTAAATTGGCAGCGTCTGTTGGTACATCAAAAACCTTTTTCCCAGTCCTACATGAAATCAGCCGCAGGGATCAGGGGGAGGATAGAAATGGTGTAATGGAGCCAACACCATTTTAAAAGAAGAGTTATTCATTAGTCTTTTGGTTAAAAGGAGGGTGATGATGAAAATGATCGTGAGGAGGAATATATTAATATAATTTATTTTATTCACTTGTGAATGGTAGGGTGATATTATTGGGCAGTTTGATTTCATAGACCAAATAAATCAGTTTATTGTCCAGTGTAGCAGCTGACAATTGATTCTGCTTATCCATGGTACAGAGAGTAAGTAAAATTTAGATGAATATAAACAGAAAATGTACCAAACAAACCCAATGTTAGCCAAAATAGAAGGTATAAAGAGCATTCATCTGATAACACCAGCCCAGATGTTAAGTCATTAAAATTCATTTAGGAATTCTATTTTTCACAGATTTCCAGGTTTCTGTTAGGGTATCTAAAACTGCCAACTTTGTAACATTTGGGGGACAATGCTCCTTCCCATAGCATATTTTAAAGAAATTTTAAAAAAGAGAAAGAACACAAACATAATAAAATACGCTAATAAATCATAGAACTTCACATTTCTAAGAAAAAACAAAACTTCAATAAAATAATGCCAAACTTCTGTCTACAAGATAATCTGTATAAGGATCACAATTTCATGCATCTTGACCAAGAGAGATGAAATAAATAAAAGGAACATTAGAGATGTGAGGAAAGGTATATCAGAAACTTTTGTTTATGTATTTAAAGTTATTTCATGCAGAAGAAAGCAAATTAAAGAGAATCAGAATCCCTAAGCTTGTAGGGATTCCATTTAAAATATGGACTTGCTTCCAAAATTAGAAACAGGCTTTGTGCAGCACTTTAATCTACTCCTTTTAATAGTGGTGAATAAGGATAATATGATAAATTTGCATAGCACATCCACTATATAGATATATACTCAGGTTATGTATGGCACCTCATTGAATTTCTACAAATTATTTCCCATACAAGGGTGTGGTTTGACATTTGGTCTCTCAGCACCTTTGTAAAATCATCACTCTGGATTCTCATTAATAAGAGGGTACAAGAATATTATGCAGGTACCTGGGGCTATTGATTATTAAAGATGATCGTGATAGAGAATAATAATGTTGATAATGTTACAAAATTGTTACTGATGATATTGATGTTGATATAGCAAAATTATGACATTATTTTTGATGGAGTGAGCAGTTGGATAGGCCTACTATGATAGGCTGGATATAGCAAGCATGGTGACCTATAGACAGCAATTCAGTTCTATCAATTTATAATAAACTAGTCCCCTATTGCCAAAATATATAGATTAAATTGCTGATTTCCAAATAATCAAATTTTTTGTGCTGCAATATGCCATTAAACATATCCATCAGTAAATGACTCAGAACAATAAATAGTTGTTCAATTCTATAAGTGTGAATGACGTTAATGGATGTTAGTAATTTTATCAAACCTTTACACATGTATGTTAAAATGTAAGTGGAAGAAACGAGTGTTACTCTCATTAGCTTCCCCAACACCATCACAAACTTGAGGAAAAGATGGATAGTAACATTGAGCAGTTACTTAAACAAGAGAACATCAAGAGCTACGGTGCTTGATTCATTTGTAACTTCCTTCTTGAAACAATGAATGAAGCATTGAATAAAGAGTTCATAAAATAGCAACCAATGTTTCACTTTTTCATTACTACAAGAAAAAGATAAATTTTTGAAATATTGTACAAAAATATTTGAATTATTTCTGTTGGTAAGCTCTTGCAAGCTTTTATAAAATTTTGATTAGTTTTGCTTTTTTTGTACAGTATTTCAATTTTCAACCAACAGCATCAAAATTTTGGTCTTCAGAACATGTAGATTGCATTTCATAAAATCATAATACCATTCGTTACTACACTCTATGTTAGATGCAAATGTTTATAATATATCATCCACAGTAAATCTGTAATATTGAACTGTGATTTAATTTCAAGCACTGTAGCTCATACAGAAGGTTAGCAGGGGAGAGAGAAGCGGACTGGCATGCAGGACTAAGCAATACCACCAAACAGTACCATCAGAACTTCAACCATCACCAATGGTTGGTTTACCATCACAGGTTCCCCTGTAAAGATGCGCCATCAGAAATTCAACCTTTTCGGTTCATTTCAATAGGTCCACTGAAGATATAAGTCTTGAGGCAGAGCAAACAGAAAACTCTGAGCAGACGCAAGATTGGAGGGCCAAACAATCATACAGGAAGAGCTTGTCCCTCTACTCCTCTGTCTGGCTCCTGATGCATATGTTCTTGCTGCACTCTCTTTAAGTACAGCAATAAGAAAGGCACTGCTATCAATGATGAACAACCAAAGGTGGTCAACAGGAAAAGAACCATCACACTGAACTACCAATATAATGATTGTGCACCATCAATGGTACAACATCAATTGTTCAACAACGGTTGGCAGATCACTGCTAAGTTGCACCTATTAATGTGCACCATACATTCATTGATAGTGCACCAACAATAGTTTAAGTTGCTCGCTCTGATGGTACCGTTGGTGTAAGTCTGTATCAATAAAGCATGACATATGGCATGCAAGGGTTGCAACAGAATTAACACCGCTTTGGCTTATCATCTCTCTAGCCTACAGCATAAAGTACTCCCAACAAGGAGTCTTTCAACTCTCAGAGACATGAATCAGACCGTTCTGATCTGCCTTATGGTCCTTCATTTTCTCATGTTCTCACCTTGCAAAACTTTTGAAGGCGGCTGATTGTGGGTTGATGCATAGAGGTACAGTATTACCCTGATGTCTGTCCGTGATGAATTTGTGTAACGCTTCTGTGATGGGAAAGAATATGCAAGGTTGAAATACAAGAAATGCCAGAATTGTAGACCCTCCCCCTCATCCCAGAGTTTCATTTCATTTCGTTTATTTCCATTCCAACATTTACAATTCGTTTCGTACATTTTGATATACAAATTAATGCAGGAAAACATAATAGCAAATTTCTATGTACTATAATTATAATCAAAATATAATCATGTTGAAAATGGAGGAGACTGCTAAAGAAGCAGAGCTTGTAGAGTGCATTGTCCTAATAAAAATATTCTTGTAGATATATAAAAGCAAGACAACTTGAGCATAAAACCAGTTAAATGAAAAATTGGAAAAATGAAAATAGAATTAGAAAGAGAAAAATGTGAAAGAGAATTAACGGTCTCCAGAATCAGTATCATCAATGAAATAAAAAATCTAGCATTAATATCAGGGACACATATACGGGCAAATAATTATACATCTACGCAATTTCAAGTAAAATCTACCTGTGTATATCTACTATTTGATCAGGCAAAATGTCAACTTCTGTAAGTTTGAGATATAAAACTTTGTACAAATTTCTGAGAGCACTAAATGTATACCAGTTCTTACAAGCTAAATTATTCTATAACAAATGTACACAAATATCATTTCATATAAAAAAAAACATAATTCCCAAACTCGTTCCCATCATGTCTCACCTTTGACCTGTGAAACTGTATGGAGATCGTCCTCGTATAAGCAGTCAAACCTCTGTGGTGCAGCGGGTTCAAACTCGCCGGTGTACTGCCGGCCTGCCGACGTATTGTGGCAGCAATTGCACATGCATGTGTGATAACGTAACCTTCCCTCATCCAGGTAAGGGTGGGCAAGGGCGTCAATACATGAAATTCTCTTGTCCTATTAAATAAAAAGAAGAGATAAATTCAATTAAAGGATGTTTTAAACAGACAATTTATATATTTCTAACTTAACCTGTCAAATTAATAATAAAAAGGACAAATTCACATGAAGGCAATATCTGTATAATCGTATAAGATTGGTTGTCCTTCTCATCAAGGGGCAACGAAAGCAGGGGCTAGCTTCAGCCCCCCCCCCCACTTTTTTCCAAAACCATGTACAAAAACGTAAAGATGACCATATGATTGTGATTTTTTGCGTGGTCACCCCCCCCTCCCCTCACTTTGGGCTCAGCCCCCCACTTTGTAAAACGTCCCACGGCACCTGTCATCTCAAAAAGTAACTTACCGGGTTGAAGACAAGCATTCTACTGAGTAAATGGACAGCTTCATGTGTGGCGTGGCTGGAGAGACCATATAAAGCTGAGAGGCAAGGCTATTAAATAAAGAGATTCATGAGAGCAAAATGTCAAGAGATATTCAGGTAGGTTTCAAGGAATCTTACATAAGCAATTAATTCTAAAGATCATGTCGCTGAATGACTATTGTGTCCGAGTTCTGTAAGAACACAAGCACCCTTTGGCAAGATATATTCATCCCCATTTACCGCTCTCCACCCAGAGATTTAAATAGATAAACCTAGTATCATGCAAATACATTGAATGAGAGTTTACTAAGCATGGGGAAACATTGTACAGCTGACATATCGGTAGAGACAGTATCTTTAAATTAACAAACTGATGAATTAGACAGTAGGGCCCACGGGACCTACATGCATGAAACTGAGTAGAAACATTAAACATGTATTATATTCATACCGGTTTATGTGGCATGCGTAGAAGGTGCGCCCGTGCTCCATCACAAGCGTACTTCATATCCTCCATAGATGGGGTTCCTAGAAGATCTGTGATTAAATTGAGCTGTAATGAAAAGGTAAATCAGATAATAAGTGAAGGTTGTTTATATAAATTACAGTCAAAGTCATAATTCAGCTCAATCAGAAAAAGGAAAGTATTTTCCCTTGGAGCCAATGAATGCATCTCTTTTTACTGCTTTCTACAAAGAAATTTGTTCGCATGCAGTCAATAAGTGAAGGTTTAAGTAGGTTGCAATAGTTGTCAGCAAAAGTCACTGATGAATCACTTCATGGAATGCAAATTCAACTTTAAAAATTATCTAACATGGAAAATTCATATGCAAATTCAAAACATGACTTAAAACTTATGACATCAAACAATCGATTGTGTGTAGATTGGATGACAATGCTTGTCTTGGTCAAGGGGACTTTCATTAATTAATGAAATCAATATGCCAATTTGGCTCCACAGATTTCTCCTTGGTGCCAAAAGAGCATAAAGGCATACATCAAAACATAGTTAATACCATCCTGGCACCAAAAACAGAACAATTATTGGTCACCTAGGGAAGATTCTCAACAATAGTAACTTTTATGCAACTGATCCCTGACTTGGTCAGTATTAAAATATCATGCACATAAACATGCACATGTATCATAGTATAGATTGAATTGAATCATGAATATCAACCCATTTCTCATGTGACAAATGGCAACCCACTTTCTTATATTCTCAAAATACAACACTCATTTTAAATTTTGGAAGCAACCCTCTCTCCTTACTATTAAGAGGTCCTTAGGATCAACTACCCTTATGAAAATTCTTCCTTTTGTAAATGTTGTTACTCACTTGCGTGATTGGACTTTGGGCTTGGAAGAGGATCCGTCGGCCGAGAAGCTCTGCAAAGATGCAGCCCACTGACCACATGTCCACGGCGGAGGTGTAGTGCTTGCTCCCTACTAGGATCTCGGGGGCTCGGTAGTACTGGGTCACGACCTCCTGGGTCATGTGTTTGCTGGTGTCAGGCTCCTCCACTCGGGCCAGACCAAAGTCACACACCTGAAGCAGAGAGAAAAAAGAATAAGATAAAGTCTAGGGAGTACAGATCATGTTGTAACTGACTATTATGTTAAGAGTAAGAGTTTGGGAAGTCAAGTGTGCCATTACTTCTTGGGTCTTGTCCCTCTCTTCAAATTGCCATAGACCTTGATGCATCATGAAATATTGCATTCCAGTTTTAGAGATCCGATCTGATGTATTCTTCACTTGAACTGAATTAAAGGGGAAAGATTTTATTTCAGTTGAACTTTGGGAAGGATCAAAACCTATCCTATAAGTTATCTATATCTATAATAATAATATTTACTAATCATTGAGTTACTACCAATATTCTGGTTCAACTAAAGTTGATATCCAATCGTGATTCTTTTCACACAGATCTAAGAACAAAAGCATTTCCTGTCGTTCTAATGCCAGGAACACCGATCAGTCCAGGGTTCAAGGAAAGCTAGCACACAGATGATCTAGATAGGACCGCCTAACAACTTACAGAAGAAGACAAGTAGAATTGCATTAGGCCAATATATAAGCAAGACAGGAAAGGATTAATGATCATGCAAAGGTCTTCAAGATTGATCAGTGCTTCCCTCAACAGTGTGACAATCATCAAATATGTAACACTTCTAGCCAATGTACAGGAAACCAAGGACAACCACAGAACCAGATAGACTAGGCTCAACAACATGTCATGACTCACACTGTGGTATAGGAACATTGGCAAACAAAAACAGTGTTCACATAAAGAAAATTTAATGTCACATGTTAGTAAAATAGCAATATATCTAATATAGTTGCAATCTATAGAGATTGGCGATTTGATGGGATAATTCATTTTGTGAAGAATGAAATACTAGTACAGAGCATTCCACACAGAGTAAAGTCTTCAAAGCACCATCACATAAAGGTATTTGATGCATGATCCCTTTAACGACTACCAAAACGGTGTTACATACATGTATGAGTAAAATTCATATTCCCCTTCAATGCTAAAGTAACTTTATGGGATTAAATCAGTATAACAATCATAGGTATACAAATGCCTATTATTATTATTTTCAATTCTGGAATTGTTTTATATTTTTTAATTTTTCTGCCAAATTAAATTTTTAAAAGCCATGTCGCAAAGTAGCTTGGTGAAGATTTTTTTTTTCTTTTTTTTTCGGGGGGGGGGGGGATTTCTAGATCTCTTCTCAAAAGTATTCAGGGGTATGATTATTAAGGGAACCAAAGCCTGTAAATTGGACAAATGTACATACCCGGTAATTAGAATTATTGTATTACAAGACTAGTGATTAACAATATATCTTCTTTTTCAAGAGTGATAATCTTTCTTCAGCAATTGATCAAAGTAATCATAAATATGCATGCATGTACAGTTGTAATGTAGACAAAGCAAACCCGCTTGTGTTCACGCCTACATGTATATGCACACAAAGGAATTACCCGTTTGAATGAGTGTACAACCCTATCACAAATCATCAATCACAGTGTGCTACCAGTGGCAGAGCCACAACCACAAAGCCATCAGGTCAAAATAGTCCTCGTTACCTATAGGTCAACCTGATATACACATGTTTTTGAAAACGCTCATAAACTTCATTCTGAACACACCCATGGACAATGAGTGTCAAGTGGAATAGTAAAACGACCATCACAACTGTTAACCAGTATTTATTGTATAGATGGCAAAAAAATATGTAAAAGGCATTGTAAATGCTTTATTATCGCTATTGTTTAGACCTATGAGAAAACATCCATATGCAATGGAGAACATGACAAATGCAGAAAGAATCAATATTTAAATGGCTTTTAAGGCAATTAAGTCAAAAGAGCAAAAGGTCTGTTTTCTACATGTATTGGGAACCTCTCCACGTTTCACAAACATGATTTACTTCTGCATCTGAACACATCCAATGTCATAGACAATGGGGAATGTGTGTGCCTATAGAATAAACAAGCCGGCTCAGCTGGTCATGGTTTGTATCATAGGGGTGTGAAGGAAGTCTGGTATAGGTTCATACTGAGTTATAAAAACATGTGTCATCCTATTTCGTCATATCTATGAGTTAACAAAATAGTAATAATTATTAGGTTATTCTGTATAAAAATAAGCACTGCATGCTGAGCAATAGGTCTATATTTTTTATAATTGACAAGGTCAATTCCAATTATTGTAGACCATTTTGAAGTTGTTCCTGCACAATGCAAATAGACAGGCACAGAATGACATAGGGACACATATCAAAGTGGTTAATGTTCAATGACTTGACAATACAATGATTAAACAGATAATAAATTATAACTTACTTTGCTGCTAAACCCCTCCCCCTCCATTCCCCCAAATAATCAGAAATTCAATTTGTTTGATCATTTGTTGTAGTAGGGCCAAATGTAAGTTTTACAACCATACTGCCTAAGCGACACTGAGTTAACTTAGAAAGTAATTCTGTTCTTTCACTACTCTTCCTGGATCCGTAACGGTAACGGATGAATCTTTTTCTAGAATTGACTTTCTGAAATTCAATAATTCTAGTGAGATTCATTTCTGATCCATAACCATCCATTTATCTGAGTAAAAATACACTTGTGAATAACTTATGATCTATTAAGAATATAGTCAACAACTCAACATTGTATCACAGATTGTCAACGGCAACACCAACAATGGAATGTATGGCAAGACTAGGTTTGTGATTTCATTATATTTTGAAGTTCTATACTTATATATATTTATTAATTTCGTCTTGTTCTTTTTTCATAAATTTTCTCAAGCAACAACGGAAATCATAGTTTGAATCTAAATGAAATGTGCCAAATCATCACTTGAAAGTTATTGTTATACAAGTGACAAATCTTATTATTTGTATTTTTGTAATATCATTCAAACCAAGGTGAGCAAACATATATCTTCAATTCCCTATTAAACATACAGGCAATATTGTGCTAATGTGCTAATGTTAAGTGGCAAACTATGCATACCATCAGAAAATTACTCTTAAATTTTAAATTTCTAATCTAATATTCAAGTTTTATTGCGATGTTTAAACCTTGTCTTTTCTTGTCTTGGAATGAGTCAGCATAAATTATGAAGACTTGCTGTACTCTGCCAACTTTGTTGAAAATATGGGAGTCGTTTGCTTGTTTCCTTTTTACTCCCCCCCCCCCAAATCAAATTGACACAAAGGTTAAATTTGTGAAATTACAGCCTGTGCCAGCGATACTGGGCAAAAATTAATCGTGATAGAGCCCCGATTTTCATACAGATTCTCCATGTTTGCTATCCATATATCTGCAATCATGATCATGTTAAACGATATATAGAAACCCTGCTGAGTATCTTGGCAGCAAACATGCTGGTCTGAATGTATCTACATGTGATATACAATGTATTTCACTCCATTGCTGGCATTCCAGAATGATGATGGATCCATGCGGTGATCGAACGTCGGCACGCTTCGTCCTGGGTGCTCCCGGGAGTCCCTTTCTACATTCGCCTGTCTGCCCTCATTCATGTACAAAACACTATCACTACAGGCCTAGATGGAAATGCTGGTTTGTGCCCTCTTTCAGACTAATGAAATTCAATAAAATTGTATCTATAGCCATAGACTACTAGTAGGTCAGTGGTATAGCTAACTAAAGCATCTCTAATGTGGTAATTTATAGTGAAAAGGCCTGCTACATCGTATTTATTTGGACCAGTAACTGTTTTTTTTTAGGGGGGTCAAATTATTAAATACTTTACCATGCAAAATGCTCTCAATGACAAGTTTGAGGGTGATTTTATTTTTCTTAAAATCTGTCTTTGTTCTACCCCAATGAAACTCACATGTGGACATCATTTCTCACATGATGTAAGTATGAAAGGGGAATATATATTATATGAATGATGTGTATCTATCCTCAAAACAAGTCTGAAATAATCTTTCATTAAAGGGATGGTCTAGGCTGGAGATATTTATATCTCAATAAAAATAGTAAAATTCACAGAGAAAAATGCTGAAACTGACAGTTTAATCAAAAGGAGAAAAGTATTCTAACATTTTACCATAAAAAATCATCACACATAGAGGGCAGTACAGCAGCAGCAGCAGACATTTCTTACTATACAGTTTGTCCACAATGTAGGTACATGTATATCAAATTCTACTTGATGATTTTGGCACTTTTATTCTCCAAGCTAATCACAGATGTGCCTTCACAGGACCATAGACCGGCTAATGGGACTAACATGGATCCTGGCTTTAAATGCACAATGCCCCCCCTTGCCCCATCTCTGCACCCCACCCCCTCCCCCTTCATCTCTCTCTTCTACATGCACTTAATACTGTACTAGGGACCTTTTTGGTACCAACAAGGACCCCAAGCCGCAAATTAACTCCTTGGTTAGACAGCCAAGCATGCGATGAGCAGACAGCGACCATTCAAGTAGAGCATTCAATGTAAGCCATATGAAATACCACCTCTTCAAACATGCACACCATAAAGTATAATGATCCATGTAGCGGTGATAATGTACGCCAACATTGTGATGTATCAGAGCCGCTATGTGTATATTTTCAAACAGAATTAACAGATATGTGGAAGGTATAAATAATCCCCTCGCTTAGGCCTCAATTCTACAGACAATACAATTTTTACAAAATTCACAAAATTAATATCCTATAAATTCTTCCACATTTTATATCTAAAAAAGAAAAGAGAAGAGAATATTCGGAATCCTGACAGATGAATGCACATGAGAATATTCATATATTTCCAATAATCTGACACTGTACAGGTAGAGGAGATACACTTTAGTCATAAAGCAGATCTTTGTATAATAATCCCTCTAAAATATTCATCACAAGGTTTTCCAAAAAAATGGCATCAAAGTACTATATATATATTTATTTTGTCAATATAATAGCAAGGTTTTTCTTATGTTACAAAACAGATGCTTTAAAATTTTCCCTCTCTTCTTTGGGTTACAAAAGCAACCTTTTTTTTTGGTTTTCATATCAAATGGATTCAATGTCTTCATTGATTTATTTTTGTTTTAATTATTTGTTCCCGTAATTGACAAAACAGAGTGAAATCAAAGTAGATTCATTTTCCAACTTATGTGATGAGTCGATGATGAGATATAATCTCAGAAGATTTTGGAAGCCCGAAGTGAAAACTCATTACAATTAATTCCCCTCTAGATTCCTAAGATTCTTGCTCTGATTAGCAAAGCTGACTTGGGATGAGTCAATTTCATGAAATGAACATCAATGACAAGTACAAAATGAACATGAAATTCATCCTCTGTGAATCCCTTTCCATAGTCTACATTCAGACTAATATATTTTTTGCATAATGATCTTCAAATGTATAAGAACAAAAAATCTGTGTAGCGAATACATAACATTTTCCCATTCTAAATTGAAAATATGCCATCCATGGACATAGCATGAAGAGTAATAGTTTTCATTCCTCTCAAACATTTATGTATGAAACTGAAACAAAGTTTTTCAAATAGTTTAGAACGAGGCTATAGGTGCACCGGTTATACTGGAAAGCATTCCAAGGGAATGAGACAAAGTAAATGACCAGTAATGCATCATGACAACTTCTGTCTACAAGTTATCAATGGATGGACATGCTTGGGAATAAGTGGGATGACTATTAAAGGAACACTCAAAATGATAGTGGAGAATGTGATATTCCAGTGAAAGGTTCGCATAAGAAATAAATTATTCAGCATGGATCAAACTAGAATGTGATAAGGCTATCAGTGCTACACATTTTTTTTTAATCCAAATTTCATACTATCTTTGGTTGATAAATTTGATAATGGACTATCATAATGAGCTCTAACTAGCCAAAAGTTGAAGCAGGCAACAATCCTTTTTAATTTCTTCTTGCAAAAATTTGAAGGTTTTTTTTTATTTGAGGAAAGTCCATCCCAACATAAAATTTATTTGAATACACAGAGAAAATCTAACAAGCATTACCCTGAAAATTTCATCAAAGTTATGACATTTTCAAGTTTTGTTTGATTTCACAAAACAGTTATATGCACATCCTGGTTTGTTTGCAAATGAGGGAACTCATGATGTCACCCCGCTCACCATTTCCTTTGTATTTTATTATATGAAATATTCTTATTTTCTCCTCATTGTCATATGAAACAAAATTTTATTCCTCCCAGAACAATTGGAAGTACCATTATTTTAGCATTTTATGGTTCAGACAAGTTGGCCCTCATGGTAAAATTTGTATAAAATTAAATATTGTATAAGTCAAACAATAAAAAAAAAAAAAAAGAAATAGTGAGTGAAGGACATCATTGAATCTCTAATTTGTATATCACTGAGTTGTGCATATAACTATTTTGTGAAAAATAAGCGAAACTTTTCGAATGGCATAACTTTTTTATCTTACATGGTCCCATTTTGATGAAATTTGTAAGCATTAGGTTTGTTGGATTTTTCTCTATCTGGGGTGGACTTAACCTTTAAAGAAAGATCCACCTTTCCAAACAGTGACCCCTATCTTTCTAGTTTGAATCTGAATCTCCCATTTCCAAGATAAAGATTTAGATTTTTAATGTCTATATATCTGTTGTGGGATGGTCTATATGGAGGTGCACATCTTAGTTGCATTTTGTTTGTTTGTTTCTTTCAATTTTGTTTTGAATTCATTAAGACTACTTTTTATTTTCCCTGGTAATTTAGTTGATAGACAGAAAACTGAGTGCTTAGAAACACCTGTAATAAGCACCCTACAAATGTTATAATTATTTATTATCATAGATAATATTGTATACTTGTATGTATGTAGATTTCTGCTTCGTTCAACTAATAGGTCACAACTGAATATTGCCATTGAACTCTCACATCACTGTGTTGGTGCAAGAATGCCCTTACCACCAAAAAAAATCATGCATCGCATGCACTCTATTAGTGTGCAGATGTGCATTGCAGAAGAGCATTTTTGCACCAATGTGGTGTTTGAAATGTTTTGCTAAGGGTGTTCTTGCACCAACACAACAAAATGTCCATTGCTTACACCTAGAGGCTGACCCATTCATGAAATGGGTTTACATTCTTACCTTAAGTACACAGTTACTGTTGACGAGAAGATTGCCCGGTTTGATATCCCTATGTAAGATGCCTGCAGAATGCAAGTACTTGAGACCTGCATTATAAGAAAGGATCACCATTAATTTATGTCACAGAAATGTTAATCATCAAACAGTTTTAAAAGAAAATAAAGAGAACACATCTAAAGAATAAATTTATGTTAAAGACCTAGAATACCCTATTAATTATCATTTACCTGTCAACCCTGATAATAATTTGATCACATTTTTGTTTACTAGGATAAGACATAAGAATAAAGGAATACTTTAAAATACATCAGGATACTATAGATAATGAGAACACCCTTTGGCCATAAGAAGCCCCTTGAAAAATATTAGAATTCACGATAGCATCCAAAGATGATACATGAATATGCCTGGGACGGCCTAATTATTCTCTGGGTCTAAAAACATTACATGATTATTCTAAGCACAGCCAGTGACTTAATAGAGATCAGCATGTACACAGGAACTGGTTGATTCATTGCTAATACCTCCAATTTGAAGAGACATTTGGAGATTCAAAATTTGTCACAGATTTGTGGAGTCTGTTTTCTGCCAAATTATATTTGAGTGAGTATGAATTGATTTTCTCATCTTGATGATATTTTGATCTAATAATAGGGAAACTATAGAGGAATATTTACTTTTATCACCAATTAATATGAAGATGGATGCATAAGTATAGTCTATTTAGTCTAAACTGGATTTAAATTTCTTCCAAAGATAAAGTTCCAGTCTTGAAAACTGATAGAAAATATAGCCATAGCAAAAGTTTCTTAGGGTGTGTTCTTCTCTTCATATGGTTACAGCAAAAAGAAAAATGGATATGATATATCGACTATATATTGGTGATTAGCTAACAGCCCGTTTCAAAATTGTTGCTTTTAATGGGCAATGTCTACACCTATGACATGTGTTCATTGCCTAGTCATGATCTTCCATAAAGGATATTGCTATTTTTAACATTCCAGTTATCATATTTGGAACACACTGAATCCAACAGTATATTTTTGGATATGACCTCTGCTGTGAAATGGATAAAAATCAGGAATCGTTACTGGAGTCAACGTAATAGGGGATTATGGCATGGGCGTGCACATGCGGACCTGTTCACACAGATGAATCAAATGCCATACAAATTAATTGAATATACGAAGGGGTCATTCACACAGGTGATTCTGATAATGAATACATGTTCAACAGCAATTTGAAGCCTTGTTCAGATACAGTGTGACAAAACCCAGAGAAAATACTTTAATCGTGTTCAGACATGGGGAGCCAAACCCCCCGTTTATGCTTATTTACACAATTAAGGCTATCTGCTTATCCAACAAAAAGTGTAACAAGTGTAAGTTGTGAAAGAGAACTTACAACACCACAATAATTTCATTTTGATGTCAAAACAAACATGGCACATTCAAACAACTATGGATAAATCAATTGGCCCTAATATTTGTGCATATTTTCAATATCACAATTATTGTTTTAACACCTTGCAACAAAAGATTATCTTACCTTCAGAACATTTTTATAGCTCATATCCTGGCATCTTTATACATGTATGCAAAATTATGTGGACTGTTTTTATCTTAATTCATTTAATAAATCCTAAACATTACCTCTGAGAATTTGGTAGAGGAAGACCTTGACATGATCTGAGCTAAGTGGCTGAGGAGATACGATGATCTTGTGTAGGTCGCTTTGCAGAAGCTCTGTTACAACATATCTGATCATAAATATGGTCAAGAAAAGTATCATATATCAATAGATTTATGCCTTAACTTCAAAATACCCAGGTTTTTTTATATCAATGCCAGCATAATAAAGTAGTCTGATAAACTGAAATAAGTTTTGTCCTGCAAACCCCTTAAAAGGTGATTTTTTTTTTAATAAAGACATTGTAAACTTTGTATCTATGCTTTTTTGTCCAGACAGGTGGAGATACAAGCACCAGTAAAGTTTATAAGAATACTAAACCATGTCATAAATACTGCAAACTGTTAAAAATTACAAAAAGAAAATAGTAAATTTAACATTTAAAACAAATCTTGAACAATACATGTTATTCAAAGTTCCCATGAACATCCTTCTTTTCCATTTATGGTTGACCATAAACACCACAGTTGCTTCCATATAGAGCTATATATAATACAAACTTAACTGAATGATGATTCCTAGATATAGAATTCAAACATAGTGTGTAGATCCTGGTAATTTATATACACAAGAAATCTTTGGGCTACCGAAGCTAAAGGAATATACTGTAAGTAGATTAGTAGAAACAGGGTAAGATAAAAGGATAAGCACTTATTGACATTCCCACATCCTGTTGTGTAAAACACTACATATTTTTCAATAACTTGGCTAGAAATTGCATTTTATATGGGGCCAATGATTTTGATCAGTTGCATGATGTTACCACTAATGTTAAACTTAAAAAATTGATGACAATAGACCCTTATTTTTACAGAGAAATATTACTAAAATGATGATAAAAATATGGAATAAAAACAATTAGGTGTAAAATATAAGAAATTGTTTCATACTGCTTCACAGATTGTAACATCAGTTCAGGAACAAAATTCAAAATTTCCTTTCCCTTTTCCTTTATGAGGGGATGTCCCTATTATTTGGCAGAGAAGTACCATTTCCCTTTCAATCAATAAGGATGAAAAGGTGGGGGAGCCTTAAAATGGTCTTATCTTATGAACAACCAAATAAGCTACTGACAACATAATTTGGATTTTATTTTTGGAAGGGGCACAATTTCATAACAAGCTCTGGGCACATTTGTATGTAGATGCGCCACTTATCTGGAACTGATTTGTCGTCGCTATGATTCTCTTGCCTGAAATATTTTTATACATTTCAATATTTTAACTTGTTTTAAACCTTGTTTCTTAACTCTAAAAAAATTGCTCAGGTATAAAAAGATACCAAAAAAAATCAAAATAAAACCTAACTAATAACAAACCAAATTAATGAAGTATACATAATAAAAATATGATTTGATGATGGAGAAGAAAAAAAAAGTCACAAAATACAGAGATCGTAAAATGATATAACTATCACTTCAATCTAGCTGATGAATGCATTCAACATGACCATGAACCTGCCATCTACTTCCGGATGTAAATCCAAATGGACTGTTCTTAATCCACACAGAGGATATCATTTACACCGATAGCATGCTGAATGGGAGGAAGATAAATATCTTTCAATCTTCCCTTTCTGGGCTCAGTGTGTTGGAAGTTCCATGCATCTTTCATAATGAATATTACAAACAGGAAGTTATGAAAGATGATGATACTTTTATATAATGACTGATATTTCATCATCTTAACCCATTAGAGACTGGCTGTTTATGCTACAATACACATTCTGCATATATATTTAGACTCAGCCTCCTCTGGATTAAGATTGAAGTCCTGTATTTATTCTCTGATCCATAATTAGACAGTACTAGGGAGACACTCTCTACGACACATGAATTCCTTTGAAAATCTATCAAATTCACAATGGAGAGCTGAGAGGCTATTGTCGAAAGTTGGTGGACTGAGACAGGAGATTTGCACCGGACGAACAATTGCAAAACTACAAATATGTCGTTATCCTGAGTCAAGAGATTCCGATGCTGTCCCAGTCCGCCAACTTTTGACAGAAGCCTCTCAGCTCTCCATTGTGATTTGAATTGCATTTTCAAAGTAATTAGTGTGTTGTAGAGAGAGTCTCCACAGTGAATGAAAAAGTCTGGACTGCTTGTTTGGTAAAGCAATATGATACTAAATAAGGTCTAATATGATTGCTAAAAATTTTTGAATTAGTATTTTCCACCAGATTTTTGCTCCATCATTGGGCCTTAAAAATTGTTATGTGGCACTCATAAGCCTCAAATTGGGAAGTGCGGTCGGTTGGGTGATTTTTTTTCTTTTTTACGTATATTCCTTAATTACCTTCATTTATAATTTGCACACATCCTTATTACATTGAAAAAAAAACATATAAAAGAATAATATAAAAAAGAAGGACCTGGCTCAAAGGCTGAAAAGAAATATTTATGAAATTTAACATCAGAGAATATTTCCCAGGTAAGGGATGAAAAAAAAAGACAGAATAGATTAATATTTGTAGTGAGTCATCCAATCAATGACCCCAGATAACAAAACTTTTCTCAATAAATATTTCTGGATTGATTCTGTGGCTATGATTCATGTTATTCTGCTCATGTATTAAAAAGGGAGAAATATATTCTCACTTATTTTGCCTGCAGGGCAACTGATGTTGTATGATGACATATAAGATTGCCCTTCCATCTACCATCACAGTGGCACGGAAACCTGGTCGCCCCACAAAGTCTGAATAAATGCAATGTGCCATATAACTCATACACAGACAAAATAATATTTCAAGTTTATCTCGTTTGTGAGACATTAACTTTGTGAAACACAATAGATGGTAAAGAAAGCACCAAAGTTGAAAATTTAAGGGGTGATATGAACACAAAGTTGGTTGGAAAAAAGATACTCACAAAAAATAAAAATAACCAATTTGGTTTGATTCAAATCTTCTAGTTAATTATGCTTGGTTGAAAGAAATCAACTTATAATTGTTCCAAATTTGAGAGTCACTTATTGTTTTTAAACAGAGAAATCTACATATTGCCTGACAAGAATGAGACAGGCATAGCAGCATCATGGTGTAACAAGGTAAACTCCCTTTGGTATATACAGTGCGTATCAAAAAAAGTTTACACTTTGAAAAAGCCCTGGGAATTAAAAAATATACAACATGTGGGTAATTTTTTCACATATAATCTTGGGTTTGGGTCTCATCTATCCAATGAAAGTAAAAGTTTTGTCAGAATGTTACACTTGAGTGAGCACTGTCCATTTTTGTAAAGCTCGCAGAAATCAGTTTGCGCAGAAATGCTCGTTTTCACGCTGTGTTAAGTGGAAGCAGTGAAATCAAACTTACCCTGCGAAACATTTCTCATACATTTCCCTTGCACTTTTAGTCAGTTGAAATAAGATGGATACATTCAAGCATTTTGTAACGATTTTGCCACCCAAATTGAAATTTCAACACTTAGTAAGCACAACCTTTACCCTTTTGTGCCAGCTGGATCTGAGGACATCACTGAATATGAACAAAAGTTTATATCAGACATCTCCAGCATTATTTCACTAAATTTTTACCATTGAAAGTGGGTTTACATTTCATTTTTCATTTAATACTTGTTTCTCCACACTTTTCCCAAGCTTGGCAGCGATTAACAAAATGAAGATCAAGCTTAAGCCATTCCATGTAAATTACAGCTCGGTGTAAAGCAAATATCATCACGAAGGCCTCGGTATGTGGGGGAGAGGGGTGGGGTGAAATGCTCTCTTTAAAGCGTTTTGGGCAAGGAAATAAGTCAAAAAGGTAAAAGATATCTTCAAATCAATTCTAATAGCTGAATTGTACATGTTCTTCATGATTAAGGTCTACTTTTATTCGCATAACTATTTCAAAGTTCTGCGCAAATCATTTTTCACTAACTTTTCAAAAGTAAGTGGTGCTCACTCAAGCGGAAATATTTTTCGACATTTATATCGTCATTTGATTAAATGGATCTGTACCAAAGTTAAAATGTGGGAAAATCTTCAGGATATTACAAATGTTTAATTTTATAGGATTTTTTCAAAGTGTAAACTTTTTTTTGATACGCACTGTATATCTGAAAACATACAATGTATGATATCTTTTGCATAAATATAGTATCTTTCTGGTAAGTTTGTATTAATAGGCTAATCAATCAGATGTCACAACGTTTCAATCATTATCTATAAATTTTGAAAGATAGAAAATTACTCTGATTATGTCAATAATTCACATGGGGAGACAATTATTTGTTTGTTTTTATTTCCCCCAAATTGCCCAAGCACAAAGTATTTTTCACCAGATCATCTCAACCATAAATTTGTTACAAAAAACTCATGCCACTCAATGAAAGATTGCTATACTTTTGTTGACACCTGAATGCTCATTAGGCATTTACAGTCAGTGTTGTTTAACAGCATGTTTCCATGGTAATGGCTTCATTATAAAACTTTTATGGTTCTGCAGCTTCTACTTTACTGTAGAAAGATTCTGTTAGGTGTTGTCCCCAAGCATAGGTCTTTTGTCTCACAATTTTATACAATATCACTGATTTAAATATGGGATTGAATACAAAGTTACTGGTTTGCTTTTCAAATCTCTCCCTGCCTTCTTAAAAGTCAAGTCCCTGAAAGTTGCATTAAATCCATAGAAAGCATGATTAAAAATACATACCTCTGAAAATCTCATTGAAATCAGATGAACAGAAAGAAATTTACAGCATTTTGAAGTTTCATTTCTTATCACATCATTGGTGGTATGCAAATGATGGAGCTGATGTCACACATTGCATAATTATTTTGTATTTCATTACATAACAAATGAAATATTCAAAAAGAGCCACTTTTCTACTGCATATTTTGCAGAGCTGGATTACAGTTAGACAAGAAAGGCAGTCAAGAAGTCCAGGGCCCGTTGTACAAAGAGTTACGATTTATCCGATCAATCGCAACTATGGAAAGCCAGCAAAGTCAACATATGAAATGCATGTTTGTTCAAAAAAATTCTAGATATGAATCCATATCCATAAATTCATTGATTTCTTGACAATTTAGAGTGTTCCCCTTTGATTACAAAGGACATTTTCCAAATTTCCTGTAGAAAAAATTATGACACTGATGGATTTCCATAGAGTTATGATTGATCGGATCAATCGTAACTCTTTGTACAACGGGGCCCAGATTTCACAGAGCAATTGTTGCAGGAGCAAACATAAGAAAACCAAGCAATAGGAAACCCTTGAAACACTTTGGGCTAGATTCATGAAATGTGCAACCCCCCAAAAGTCAAACAAACCCATGACATTTGAATTAACCCACTTTTTATCACATGCCCATAAATCCTACTCATTTCAATAAACAGTTAGTGGCAAGGTTCGTTCACATAAATTATACTTCATGCAATGACTAATAAAAAGAGCCTCTACTGATTTCAAGAAGAGAATCAGAAATATTATTGTAATTATTCTTTGTTCTCCAATTAACAGATCGCTAGGACGGTTCTGAATGATAGGAAAGAGAGGGAAGGTGATCTGACCAGAGGTAAAAACATGGTCAAAGCTCGACTGCAGATCCCCCAAGACTCCTCTCACGTTACCCAGAAGAGGAAAATTCAATTTCCCTTGCTCACCCTAAAACACGACATCCCAAGATTAAATTGCGTCAACGCTTGCTCCACGAACCCCAGAGATGTGCGCAGGATGGAGCGCTTGAATTATGGGTAATTATTTGCGTATGTAATGATCACCGGAGGCAAGTAAAGCATGACATAAAGAGGTGAAATTAAGTCATTTTGACAGACATATCTTCTCCTTGAGTATGATGGGTGCATAATGTAGAATGGTAATGATTAATGGGTTCCATTAATGACATGTGAAATGTACTTTCTCTGAATACGGTCTCATCAGATTCTTCATTTTTGTCAACATTAGAACTTTTTGAAACTAACACTGTCTAGACAAAAATCATACTTGTTTATAAATAAACATCAACACTTACTGACTAGTAACAAATACATAATGCCCAGGATGGACATGTGTTGATAATCATTTCTTTCTATCTCTGCTAAAAATCCTATATCAATTACTTTCCAAATTTTAAGAATATCAAAGTTTATACTAATATAGTTAAGCTGGTTCATCTGACCTACACAAAGAAATTGAGCCAATACCCACATGATATTTGCTGGAGATGTTTTCTTTTTAATGACCTTTTCAGAATAAATGATGCCTGCAGAGACAAAATCACATCTTCATACTCCATACATCTAAAAGTTTGGTACATGTAAGTATGTACAAAGGCAATTTCATTCTAAGCTTTAATCTTGTTATTCTAATATTCTTATTTTTCCCTAAATGATCCTCATAAAAAGAAAAAAAAATTATGGCTTCATGCAATTCAATAACATAATAAACAGCCAACGGTACAAAACAAGCCCAATTAAAAAAAGAAAAAGAAAAGACAAAAAAATATACACCCATGAATTTAATTTTCATTAAAAAAAATCACTTTGTTCTCTTGTCATTTTTTAAAAGGATACATCTCTTCAAAGAAGTCTACATGTGGGGGCTGAAGGATATCCAGAGCTCGAAGAACCTGAAATGAGATATAGAAATGTGGGGAAACAAAATTACTATATAACGCTTCTAAACCGATCAAGATATATGGCCTATACTCTATAAGTTGTTTTAATTAAAAGAATGAACTCTAACCTGAAAGGTAAAACAATCAAGCACAAAATTATATTGAATTTTAATTCTTCTTTAACGACACAAAAAACTTTGAACAATTTAAAAACAATCAAATAATCAGAACTTGCTTTTAACTGTTTAAATCACCTTTTTGAGGGGAGGGGCTGACCCTTTCTGAAATACAGCTGAGCAAATGTGAATGGATTTTTATCCTTTTCAAATATTTCCATGTTTTGAATAAAAATCACTTCATGATTCATATAAACGTTCGGACATGACACCCAATTTATGGCCTATTATGAGGTCAAGGTAACCATGAATACATAGATTTATGAGTCAAACATTTGGTGTGCCTGTGTGTTACATGCTGCCCTTGACATTACAAATTGTTGTCTGGCATTTGACTTGCTTCACAGAACGAAGAATGTTTAGTATCTTTGCAATTTAAAGGTATTGCTTTACTTTAGCATCAGGGAATAGAGTTAAACAGTGTAAATGTATCTTCCAAGGGAATTGGTATTAATAATAAATTCAAGTTATATAGTATAGGCACTGAGATGAATATCTACATGTATGTATATTAAATGTACAAAAATACAATAAACTTTGAAGAGCTCTGAGCATCATACTGAGTATATGGAAGTACAAGATCAATAAAAAAAATTATGCAACTGGTTGAAAAACAAATATATTTTGGTGAAAAAAGAGGATTATCATTTACTGGAGGACATTGCATGGATCGTTAGTTATAAATGTAAAACAATGAGAAAGACTTCACTCCACAAACTGATATTCCCATGCAACTTGCGCAGATATCAATCATTATAAAGCACTTTACACCAGGCAAATCAACAATTCGATCGAATGGCATTGAAAATGACACCATG
Source organism: Lytechinus variegatus (assembly GCF_018143015.1). Lineage (NCBI taxonomy): Eukaryota > Metazoa > Echinodermata > Echinoidea > Temnopleuroida > Toxopneustidae > Lytechinus > Lytechinus variegatus. Next base: position 77,387,363 of record NC_054741.1, on the reverse strand, counting down.
CTCGTCGACAGTACGAACAGCATTGATTCTAAGTTTGCACCGACATCGTAGCAGATCATTCAGTTACTCCAACGGGAGGGATGCCGATAACGCTGCAGAACGTGGGTAGAAAATTGAGGGAGCAAAAAGAGGGTTGATTTATTGATGAGATGTCACGGCTGATGCGATTGCAATACTTCACCCAGAGCATATAATACCCACCCCCCCCCCTTCTCTGCTTCATATACAAGCACACAAAGATTAAGCAGACCTGTATCTCCAAATTGCTGTGAAACGGCTTTATTTTCCTGAGATATAGGAGGGAGAAAGAAGAGGAATGAAAAGGGAATACAAGAGGGGTGCTAGAAAAGCAAAGGGAGAGAAATTATTGGAAATGAAAAAGAGGGTAAGGAGGGGGGGGGGGTGGAGTGGACTGTGGAGGGAGATATGGGTACTATGACATTGTTGGGGGCATGAAATGAAGGACTTTATTGAAAAGGCTTTCCATACCATATAATTTTAATATTCATACATGTTTGAAAATATATACAATACAGCAATGACTTTCAGGCATTGTTTGTTGTTGATTCATGTACCTGCCGATCAATTCTTTGTTGTCTTCTTCTTGAAAGCCACCTTGTATTCTCATCTGCTTTAGGATGTTCTAACAATTATCTATTTCAACATACTATCAAATATATGCAAAACAGACTTAATATCTTAATACTTGCTCAACTGCATGTATTCCACATTGAAAACTACTCAAGTTCATCACTCCCGAATGTCAAACATGGATCCCCCAGTGCATGCACACCCTGAATGTACTTTACATGTACACTCCATGGTATATTACATGAATACAATCTCAATCAACAAACACAGATCATGTCATTGCCAATTTACATGGTAGGAGCATCTTAATGAAATTTGGGTAATTGGTATTGACTCTGATACACAGCAGCTGTATTGACACTCATACATGTAGTAGTTACCAATATGATAGAGGAATGAAAGAGGGTATTTGTTTTACTTCATAGGTATATTTTAACCAATAAAGGTTCATAATATAACTTGAAGAAATCAATATTCAAGGCAGTGTTCCTAAGAATAGAGGGAATAAAGGATAAAATCCAATAAAAGTCAAATACATGTAATTGTAACTCTTTTCAGTTTTGTCTTATAATTGGAACTGGGGCTTGTAATTGGAAAAAATAGAAGAAAAAAAGTAGAAATCTCAAAATCTTCATGACCTGCTACTACATTATACACACTCCGATCAAAGTCTTGTGAATCTGAGGGATTTCAAGCTGTATCTACATCAGCTTAAAGGGAAAGACAATTTTGATATTAAAATAGCAGAAAAAAATAACAAAAAATATTGAAGGTTTGAGGAAAGCCTGTTAAAAATAGGAGTGGGCTATACATGGGTCAAAAATACTTTTTTTGTAATTTCAATATGGGAACAGTTTTTTTTTATTCCTTGTAATGTATCTCAACATGAAATGACAATATTTTTTGTCTCGGGTCCGAGAAAAAAGTGTGCCGGGCCAAAATCCAAAATGGCCGCCAAAACCACCCAAAATCACAGTTTTGGCCACAACTTCTTTATTTGGTGGTCATTTTCTTTGGTTTTGGTGTCTATTCATATGTATTTGGGGGCAGGCAATTTGTTTTTCCTATAATTAGTACTTTTAAACCATTATTTGTAGAGTTAAAAGGTAATTATACCTAAATTTTTCAATTTTATAGCCTTTTTTCAGCCAAAAAGTAGATTTTATCATCCTGGGGTTCTTGGATATTAGATGGTACGAGGTCAACAATAGCAAGCAGCTTCATAGAGCTATATCGCTTTTATTCCTCTACTATGGGTTTTACGGATATTTGTGAAATATATCTTAAATAAATAAAAATGTTAATTATCCATAGGGGCTATACAGTATACAATGTACTGTACATACTGCACTGCATACATGCATTGGCCACCATGACAAGGTATGTATAAACTATAGTGTTATACATGTAGAAATGAGCTCTTAGGTTTAGAATTAGATGCCTCAGGAATTGAAGATATGTTTTGTCTCAGAAACTGAGGACATGTTTTGTCAAATATGCTAATTCAGGGGGCGGAGAAAGCTAATTAACCCCACATCATGGCATTTAAACTGTAGATCTATTCTGGGCCCCGTTGCATAAATTTACCATTATGTTAACTTAATGGTAACTTACATGGAATCCTTGGTTCTGATTGGCTGTTGATCAACGTTACCATGATTATATAGTTGCCTGACCCCATAAACATAGGCCAGTTAGACACAACCAGGTAAAAAAAAGCCTCCAAATGAAGAAGATATAGCTACATGTAGATATGTGATGTACGTATATGATATGTGATATTTTATGTGCAATTTACGTTGTTGGTTTCATCATGTACATCAGCTGACAAGCAATCAAATTCACAATTCACAATCTAATTTTAAACCTTAAGAGCTTATTTCTATGACACTATAGTTTATATACAGGCCTTGTCATATGTCATGGTGGTCAATGCATGGAAATATGCAGTGTAGTGTGTACAGTAACAGTACATTGTATACTGTATTGCCCCTATGGATAATTAACATTTTTATTTAATAAGATATATTTCACAAATATCCGTAAAACCCATAGTAGAGGAATAAAAGCAATATAGCTCTATAAAGCTGCTTGCTATTGTTGACCTCGTACCATCTAATATCCAAGAACTCCGGGATGATAAAACCTACATTTGGCTGAAAAAAGGCTATAAAAATTGGAAAATTTAGGTATAATTACCTTTTAACTCTACAAATAATGGTTTAAAAGTGCTAATTATAGGAAAAACAAATTGCCTGCCCCCTAAAACATATGAATAGACACCAAAACCACAGAAAAAGACCACCAAATAAAGAAGTTGTGGCCATAACTGTGATTTTGGGGGGTTTTGGCGGCCATTTTGGATTTTGGCCCGGCACACTTTTTTCTCGGACCCGAGACAAAAAATATTGTCATTTCATGTTGAGATAAGGTAAAAGGAATACAAAAAAACTGTTCCCACAGTAAAACCAAAAATCACCCATTTATAGCCCACTCCTATTAAAAATTAAGAAAGTTATTAGAATTTTAAGTTTTGGATTTGTAATGTCATTAACAAGCAGCTGCCCTATAATATTATATAATTTTTTAAAAAATGCATGAATTTCATTTTAATGGTTCCTGATGACTTATTTTTGTTTTCTATTCATGATCGTGTGTGAAATCATTTCTCTATGATAAAGTAAAACAATTTTCAATTTTCTGGGAAAAAAAAGAAATTTCATTGATTTCTAACATTCGCTATGTAGGAATGCTGCTCACATATGACATCACAAATCAAATAATTAAAATTCTAATAACTTTTTAATTCCCTTATGGATTTCTCTTAAGCCTTCCGCAATATTCTTTATTATTATTTTCCGCTACTTTTTACAATTGACTTTAGTCAGGGTGTACTTCCCCTTTAAATCAAGATGGTTCTACATCTCCTTGCTCAAATAATCCCTTTTCAAGTGCACCAACCCCTAAAAAACAATCTCTGTGTCCAAATGTCCATTCTGCCATACAAAAAGTGCAACATATAAGAGCTTGCCAATGAACTAGGATTATAATCCAGCAGAGAAATCTCAATCCACAGACTGCTGCCTTCGTTTTTCTGGGTCGGTGAATGCTGTCCAGGGTTTCTTTCACATTGGTCAGTCGAGAGGGTCCAGAGCACCCTTGCCTTTCAGATAAGCATTCAAGTAAGGATGAAGATACTAAACAGTGTCCCTTTTCCCTAGGTAGAGAATCAACTCTGCTCAAGCACCTCTGGTATGTAGTTCGGTTCATGTCCAAGCAGATATTTTCATGGGTTTCCTACAAAACACTGCAATGTGAAAATCTTGAAGCATTGCACAAGAGTATTCTTCAGCGTACGAAATACTCTCTGGTTGGAATGTGAACAGGGCGCAAGCTCTGCTGACCTACTTTTTTTCTCTTGAGTCCTAATTCTTTCACTCTCACTACACGGCTGCAATGAGGAGGACATAAGACGATTTGTCTTTTCTTTTTCGATTAAGGTTGGCAAAATCTACTTCATTGGGAAGGCAGGGCCCCTCCGGACAGTTTAAAGAAGCTTGCTGGGGATGGGGAGGGTAATGTCTGTATTATTCAGAGATAAGAATGTGTGAACGGAACTCATTCATAATGACTAAAAGAAAAATTGAATAATTGTCAAATTATACACTCTTAAATTACAGCCTGGGTCTAAGGTAAATATAAATCAACAGGGGTTGGTATTCAGCCTTAAATTAATTTTCAAATCTCAAAAGATTTGAAGGGGAAGGTTAAATGGAGGAGGAAGGCAGACATACAGTAGAACAAACAGACAGGGGGAGGGGTGCTCACTTAACATCCACTCATTTCTCATTCAGCATGATATCCATACACTTTCTAGCTAATCACTATCAACATCAATTGTGTTTACTTTAAAAATAGATCTACAGCCATTACCATTTGGCATTGGCAGTGGGGACAATGTCACCTCTGCAACATAACATGGAGAATTCAATGTCAAACATAATGTCACTTTCAATGTCCTTTTCATGAATTTCCTTGGAAGTGAGTTATCAACTGTCAACTGCAACCATTTGGGAGTTGGTTTGAAAGGTTTAGCAGAGGAAGTTGGCAGTCTGTGCATGATCACTAACATTTGCCATTTTTTTCTTTTAGTCGATGGTGATGTTATTCACCCTTTTGTGAACTGACTTGAACTTGTGCTCATGATGAGGTGAAATACCTCTTGGTTTATAGTTCCAATCTACACGAAACAATAGATTATATTGCACACAGCATTGTTAGTGAAAATGGTAACCTGAGCTATTTCAGCAATCAGTAAAACTTTCACTGTCATAAATTATTTCTCCAGCACAATTTACACCAATCATCAAGTTACTCTAAAGTAGTTTATAATTTAATACTACAACACTAATTTTCAACTAATAATCAAATACAAACAAACTTGTAAATATGAAACATGTACAAGGAAAATATTCACAATATGCATTTTAGATAAGGGAAAATGCCTGTCAACATTCCATATTCCCTGTGGCCAATTTAATAACGGGCTGATAGGTTTAGAACCGTTCTTGGTTGACCTTATAAACACAATTAGAGGAGAATCTGGAAACATCATTGTGCCAAAGTTTGTCTGTGTCATTGTTAATCAATTTGACCCATATACTGTGAGAGCATTAATCCTGAATATATGGATTTATGATACAATCAGTTAATCTGATTCAGATTTTGTATTTCTGAAAGCATTGTTCAGTGAACAATCACTATACAGGAAGTAAATGAACAACATTGAAGTGACATAATTGAGAGTTGTTTGGAGAAAAAAATGATATTGGCCTTGATACTTCGATACTAAATAATTTTGAAGTAGTATACAACACAAACATACATAATAACTTCATAAGGTGTTTTGTTCTGGGATATCAACACAACTGAGAATACCACAACTCACGATGAGTCAGTGGTAGATTTAGATTGAACTTCAAATATAAAACAAAATACAAATAAATGTAGCAGTATCACATAGGCATACAGGCCAATACATGTAAACAGCCCAAGAATGATAAATACTGCATTAGACGAAAGTGTGGAAGTGACATTCACTGAGCTCTTTTATATTACTATGAAAAGTGGGGGAGTATATTCTGAAGAATGCGAAGGAAATCAAGACATTTGATGTGCCTTTTACTGTAACCCCTGAGTAAATGATGCAGAATATGCGTTAATAGTCTATAATGACATGGTGTAGATGGTTGAGTAGATTGATTGGAGTAACCAATCCAGTGTAATAGGTCAAGCCAAGTCTACCAAGATGGCATGGTTTATTAATAACCCCCTTCAATGTGCGTCAGTGAGCCCTGGTTCGTTGTCAAGGGGTGAAGGCAGGCATCGGGGTTGGTTTATAGAGGCCTAACCAGGCTGGAGGGATGTTGCTATGGGAGTGGAAAGGGAGTGTGATGAAGGGGTCAAGTTTGTTTGGGGTCAAGATGGGTAGCAGCATGAACAGAAGACCATCCACCATGCAAGAGAGGGGTAGGGAAAGGAAGGGGAGGAGGACAGGGAAGGAAAATGTGGACAAAGAATTTGACTCAACGATGGTTGGAGAGGAAAACACATATGATGGCGATAATGATGATGATGACGATGATGACATTGACGATGATGGTGATGATAGTGGGGGTGATGGTGATGATGAGTTTCAAAATTCTGTGTAAAGGTTTGAATCCCACACTTTGTGTTTTCAGATAAAAACAAGCATAACTTTAATCAGACTGAGGCCAGACAAGCTAACAAAATGGAGGTCCAGCTTTAATAAAGGTCAAGTCCACCTCACACTCTAAAAACAAGAAATGTTAACTTAACATTTGAAAGGTTGGAGGAGTGACAACATTTTCTAAATGTTGCATTTACCACTTTAAATGGTTCTACCTAACACTTAAAATGTTGGATTCAGCTTTATACAAGGTTGGATGTAACATTTGGAAAAGGTTATCACTCCTCCAACCTTTCAAATGTTGATTTAACATTCGAATTTTTAGAGTGCAGAAAAATTTTGATTTGAATCAATAGAGAAAAATCAGACATCATTTAGATGTAACTGGCTCGTTCATATAACTATTTTGTTGAAAATAAGCGAAACTTTAAAATGTCATAACTTTCTTATTTTACATCCGATTTTGATGAAATTTTCAGTGTTGTGCTTGTTGAATTTTTCTCTTTTTATTCAAATCAAGTTTTTGTTGGGGTGGACTTGTCCTTTAAGTTTTATAAATCAATCTGAATTTCTGATTGATTCATGTTTATGAATGCATTACATTGTGAAACTTTATGGGTAAATACTGATTGTCCTAGTGAGGAGGCTTGCACATAATGACCTTATAGGATTTGTTTTAAAGATTGTATTGTTGTGAAGAACTGAAACATCAAATGAAAAGAAAAGAGTGAGGCTCAAAATTAACAAATGCATTGTGAAAGTGATAAATTGCTAGCTCACCAACAGCAACGCAGAATGCTTTAAGCTAAGCATATGCATAAACTGTATGCTACAATGTATATCGTTCATGGGCCTATCACGCTCCCTCTTTCTGTTTGACACATATTTGTTAAGTTTTACCCTCACAACAAGACAGATGTAAGCAATTGATATTTAGAGATGAGTTATTATCAGGATAGATGGGACTTGATCATTGGTATGAAACTAAAATACTCTTTGAAGATACCATCAAAACAACACACTCTGATCCAACCCCATTTAGATTATATCCTAATTCTTTTTAGGGTGTTTTTATGTATCCCCTGGTCTAACCATGCAAATTATTCCAAAGAAAGGTTTCTTATTGGATAAAGTCCCATCATTTATTAGACAAGTGCCTGTATTAAAATATCATGTACCCGGAGATTATTTCTAAAATGTATTGTTACTAGTGTCTAGAATCCCATCCCTTTTTGCCTTTGCAAGCATGATTTTCATAAATATGCAATACAGGAGTATGTTTATATATATATTAATATTTTTAAAGTGTTTTAACATTCTGGTTTATTCTGTTGACAAATCCTGGGAATGTTTAATGAGGCATCTTGTATAAAGGGATTTTTACTAATTTGTTCTGAGCCAAATCAGATGCAAAGATTTCACTAGCCTGTAACGGTTTTCAATGAATATCACTGAGTGTTTGTTACATGACATGCTCTCAAATGTCTTGTTATGCAACTGATTTGTTTACTAGGGATTAATAATGCTTATTAATGTAGAAGATAATGAATACGGCCATACAGCTGAGACCTTTTTGAGATTGAAGGCAAGTCTGGCTCAGTTGATTACAGAAGTGAAGCAGAAATTGTCTCTGATGTTAATTCTAACGTCATCATGTTGATGCCTCTTCAGACAATGAATAGGGATGATCAGATGAAATTGCATGTAATGACTTGTTCTGGCAGCTTCACATAAACAAAGTATTAGGTGGTTTCTGTGATTTTTCTATAATTGCTAATTACCTGGAGAATGTTTATTTTTTACTTGTCAACATGTTTGCTTGATTGCCGAAATGAATATAAATGTAATAATAATGAGCGCAAACAACATTTCAAGTGATAATCTAAAAGTATTTTATCAAGTGTTCTGTAATCATACTTTCTTTATTTCTTAATTTCTTTCATAATCATTTACTTATTTACCCCATTCATCAATACATTTTCGACTCACAGAGAATTTAGAGTTTTATTCATTGATTTCATGTAGCAATTCTTATCAATTAATTCTTTCATTCAATCAATCAATCATGTTTCTTGGAGGAGGGGGCCAATTTGCTAACACCTCCACTTATTTCATCTTCAAAATTTCCATTTTGCAAATAAATGATAATGATTGGGCAGAGGAAGTGTGTTAGAGGGATGTATGCAACAATGAGCAAGGAAGAGTGAAGGTAAAATGTAGGAGAGAGGAAGAGATATAAAAAAGTGAATACATTAAAGGGGAAGTTAGTTCACCCTGAAGAAGTTTTTTGTAAACATAACAGAAAAACAATTTAAAAAATATTGGTGAAGGTTGAGGAAAATCTGTTAAAGATTAAGAAAGTTGTAAGAATTTGAAGTTTTTGATTTGTTACGTCATAAACGAGCAGGTGCCCTATATGTTATGTAATATAAAATGCATGAATTTCATTTTTTCATTACTTATTTTTGTTTCCTTTTCATGATCGGGTGCAAAATGATTTGTCTAATATACAAAAGGTACAGTAAAAACCATTTTCAATTCTTCGAGAAAATGACATTTTATTGATTTTTTTAACCATTTGCTATGTAGGACTGCTGCTCGCATATGACGTCACAATCAAATAATTAAAATTCTAATAGATTTTTAGTTCTTTGATGGATTTATCTCAATATTTTTTTTACATTTTTCTGCTATATAATAAACTTTTTGTTAGTATGGCCTCCCCTGATCCCCTGATAAAATGATTGAGCTGTTCAATTGAGGTGTACATATACTTACATTGTCATGATTAAAGAAGAAGAGCATCTTGAGCTCCCGGTAGACCCTTTTGCACGAGATGAGGTTCTGGAAGACGTGGGGCATCTTCTTGAGAGCGACCCGCTTGCCATCACGAGGGTCCGTCACCGACCTGATGATGCAACCAAAGAGAAAATGGAAAAGCAAAATTGTTAAAGCATGTATTAATCAGATGCAAGGGGGAGAGAGAGTGAAAGAGAAATAAAAACGGAAGTATGAAACTGGAAAAAGAGACAAAGAGAAATATTATTCAGAGTATAAATGAAGTGAGACAAAATGAGGGGTCAAGTACGGAAAATTGAAAGTGAGAACAGAGAAATGAAAACCAAATATTACAGGAAAAAAGCGGTCGTCGATGAATAAAGAGTGACAAATAAAGGTGTATCTACCAGAAAGACATAGAAACAAAATACATAGAGAAGATGCAAACAACAGGAGAGAGTAAAAGAAAAGTAAAACAGATAAAGAAATCTACCTGTTATCAAATCAATACTTGTATATAGGCCTGAATATGTACTGATGTAGGGGGGGGGGGGGAAGAATACAAAGTGCAAAGATACATTTTCATTTCATACATTCACAGGCCTATTTTTTCACGTAAAAGCAAATCCATGCATATTCATGTCTTGGGGGCTCATGGATTTCAGAATTTACTAGTATACTATGCATAGCATACTAAAAACGAGAACAGGACAGGGGGCTGATTTCAATAAAAAACCCAACTTCTAATTAACATTTAATATTTTTTATCTACAGGCCTCCTTCAATCCACTTATATTAATCTGACCACAAGAGCCATGGTCATCCAATCTCCCTTCATATTCTCAATTGAATGCTATGAGTGCGATGACCCTAACTTGAACTTTCTTCAAAATACTGATATTTCTGCCAGATATCCAGATCATAGGAGTCTATTGCAGATGTGGAATAGACTCTGCAGTGTGCACCACCGTAACCCTTCAATGTCAAGTCAATTCAGAGCTTCAATGGCCTAATGGGGACACTCCACTTTAAAAATTACATACAAACATATCAAATTTAAAGCTAAACATAACCATTTTCATCAAAATCTGTTAAAAGATTATAAAGTAATGGAATTCCAATGCTTTGCATTAGTGCAGTGAAATAGTATTTACATGTATGTTGTCATGAATTATTGGGTGAGGCAGGGATGTCACATCACTTGAAATTTTGATTACTCATTTTTCCATGTGTATAAAATATATCCTATATGTAATAAAAATATGTTATGGCAATGATGATCTGATACAGAAATTTGGGAGCCACTCTGTTTTTTCATCCTTGGAGCAGAAAATAAAAAAAATTTGAATTTTGTATAAAAATATGCAAGTTAGGAGGGATGATAATATCACTAGCTCAATCACAATATATGCTTTAAATAATGCAACTTTTTTATCAAAATAATGCACATAACTTCAATCAACCTCTTGTGTGCTTTGCTTCTTTAATTTTACATTATTAATTCAATTCATATTAATTTCAGGAAAGAAATATCTCAATGATTCAAACAATTTTTTTCAGAAGAGAGATGACTATATGTTACAGTGCGTAAAATTATGCTAGTGGATGAACGTTAATAGTGGACTATAACATACAAGCATTATACATAGGAAATGATATACAGAATTACAGATAGATATAGATCTATGAAGTCATTAATGATATGAATTCTCATTAATCTACCTCATTTCCTTTGGCACAAGCTGTGAAAGTACATGTACAAGTGAAATAAATTTAAGGGAAATGGATTGTATCATTTGTCTCGGCAGGGACACCAGTGTATAGAGTGTATAGGAAATAAGGCCAATAATGCAAAACTACACTTGACATTTTAGATAATAAATGCATGTGACTATTTCATGCATGTACTGTAGGCCCTACATGATTCATAAACCAAGAGTACATACTTGCAAAGAAAAAAAACTGAAAAGAAAATCTACATGAGAAGTATTGCTTACACGTCGGGTAGGGATTCGATACCCATTGTGTCTTAATTGCATGCATATCCCCATTTCAGTAAGAAGTACTCTTTTATTAGTTTAATTCCTTGAAATAGATCATGACAGAGCTATTACATACAAATATAATATATTTTTATTATCTCTTTCTCTGAAAATAAATTTGAATCAACATAAGACTACCAGTCTATTTCCTACATACTTAACAAGGCATAAAGTGCATATGAAAAACAGATTACTAAAACAGAAATTCTCCTCAAAGCAAATTCCAACAAGAACTGACCTGATCAAATTTGGAAAAAAATGTCATTGGCATATTGTAGGTTGTGAGGTTATTTGCCTGAGCCTTTGTATTAGGTTTTAATATGGAAATAACAGTCGGTCACAGGAAGAGCTTTGACATATGTTGTTTTTTGTAAATATACCAGTTTTCCTGTAATTTGTCCTTTCTTACTCAACCATACCAACTCTACATGTATGTGCAATCATAGAATCAGCTGACTCCCACCATTTGCTTCCCCTAATAGGGTGGAACTTGCACCTTTCACTTTATGTTTCATTTAATTTAACTCCTTCCCTGAAGTAACTAATTAGTTTGTTGTATTGGGTTGATTTTGATTAAATCTGGAAGGCAAAATGGCCTTGGAGGTCTGTACATGTATTTTTAGTCTGTATGGAAAGATGCAACATGTACATACAAAGCAGGGAATTATTAGCACATGGTTCTTTTACTCATGGAGATCTAGCCTACGATATAAACCAGCACTTGACGATCAAAGTTCAAATTGTGTAAATGCTGCCGAACACCACAAGAAATGCTAATATGCTATTTAAACTATTAGAGTCTTGTTTTTCCTGTAAACAAATCTAGGCATCCATAAAATAAATACATTGATAGGCCTTAGTTGTGTGTTTGACTATGAACCTACATGTACAATGTACTAGTAGACTGTGTACATTTTGAAGGATAACAGACTGGTGTATCTGTAGCTTGCCTTACTCTAATGGTCTAAATATATAATTATTTACAAATTTATTGAAATTAAAATTTTATCAAAAAAAGAAGCATTTGCTAAATCGAGCTTTGAATATATACTGCACAGTGCAAAAAAATAATAAGGCAGTTTCATATTACTATATGTCCTAATTCTAAGGATTTTTTTATAACTTGTTTTCGTACAATTTACATAGGCCTTTTCTTTTTATGGATGGAATCACAGGAATGATAATAACTATAGTTTTGTCTTGTTTTGGAAGTGCATTTGTAGCCATGAACCATATCTTTATTTAAAGGGCAAGCAAAGAGGTGTAACAAGATTTACACAACACACATGCCACCATACACAAGGTTGATATACGAGCTTGTCATCTAAAGTCTTCAGCTAATTCGTCCTGCTCTTGACCTTATCAATAAACACACCAAGGCATATTGAGACAGACACTTTTGACCATGACTATCACCTTCTCAGGCCAGCTAAGTTGATGACCAGCTGACCATCTGACTGACCAATAAATGCAGGTCATGGAAAGGTACATCATTTGGATGCTTTATCAGACAAAGAGTAAACAATATTATCGTTTTCTGTACACCTAATCTTCTTTATGCTTAATAGGCAAATGGACTAGAAAGGGGAATTTCAAAAAATTATGTTAAAATTGTTATTCCTATTCATTCAATAAATTCATAATTCTCAATAGTCAACATCTCTTCACTCAATCAATCAACCAACCAATCGTTCATTCAATAAAATCTATTTTATGAATTCACTTTTTCCTTTTTTATAATCATAGCAATGTATTAGAATGAGATTTTCAAAATTCTCTGGTATATCTTTTATCATTAAAAATCAAATGGAATGCCTCTGACATTTCTTTGATGCGGTAGCAGTGCTGACTTTTAAAACAATTATTGAATAATTATTCACAAAAGAAAATATTCATATAGTCAATTGACTAAAAATGGCCTTTGACCTTGATCATGTGACTCAAGACTTTAAACTGCAAAACGATCAAAGCATACTTGATTTCCCTTTTATGAACTACTGTAGATCCATAAACTTTCTAAGTTATGAGGCCAATTCACCAAATACCCCCAACACAGCCAAAGTTAATTGACCTGAAATGACCTTTTATCTTTGTCATGTGACCTGAAATGCACACAGGATGTTCAGGGATATGGTTGCTCCAAGTTTCATTAACTAGACCCATTAACTTTTCAAGTTATGATACCTTGAACCTTGAGTTATGATGCCAATCCAACAAATACCCCAACATGGCCAAAGTTCATTTACCCTAAATGACCCTTGACCTGAAACTCATTAATGTACAGCCTCTCTGCATTGTCTTAAAATGAATCTGAGCTAGATATCAGATACACAGTCTTATATTTGCACAGTATGATGCATCAATATGAAAATAATTTGAATTAGTACCAAAGGAGTGAAAACATATTTTTCTTTCATTTTAATATATCCTGTAAAAACAAACTAATTATTTGTTGTTTACATGTATATTGTCAGAGTAATGGGAATGGTATTTTCAAAATCAAAACATACAAACAAGGCATTCATGCTTGCATAGAAAGCTCTGTATGACTTCACAATGATTAGATATGAAAAGCTAAAGTATTGACTAACATAAACAGAAAAGAAAGTACATGTAATACATAGATCAGGTGCACTTTCACTTTTCCTGCTTGCATCCCACCAGGACAACATTGCCAACACATGTATACAACTCAATCTTCCTTCTTCAAGAGAGTTCTGTAACTCTGACCTATCAGTTTCACACAAAGACTCAGCATCTGTAATTCCCAACCCATTAATAACCCTGTAAATTAAGATTGAGAGGGACACACTCGTACCAGCAGACCGGATTCCGGGCGACAAATCACACACACCGGTGCACAGACGCACACTCACACATGCACAGACTGGGTATGGAAAGAGAAAGCGAGAGAGAGAACACTGTAGTCATCATGGTAAAGTAGATATGTACACCATGAAAGAAATACTAACGATCCCTGATCGCACAAAGGACAACCAATCGCATGTCAAAATCAAAACTAATTTCCAATTCAAGCTGGAGGGTGGTCTGACTAATAAAGCAACTTGAATTTACATATATCAAAATATTGCATTCCCTCATCTCCCCCCCCTTCTCCCTCTATATCTTTCTTCCTGTCTCTCTTTCTCTCATTCTCCCTGTTTGGTTTCATAAATGAAGATAATTTCTCCCTGAAGACACACCAGTTCTTTGTTCTGTTGATTTATAAGTTGCACAATTACAACTCGTTGCTTGTTTTGCCCCCATCAACCATATTAATAAATTTTAATTTGGCTAATACTCCAGTTATTGTCCATTTTACAATATTGACTGTCCAATTTAGAAATAAACTTGGCAATGAAATTAATGAGTTATTTTTGGTAAACAAATAGGCCTACATTAACATGTATGTATAATAGGAAGAAAGACTTAACAGGCTACACAATACATACATCAGAGAATCAATTATGTAAATAGAATTTAAGAATTCGATCAAGGAAGTCAAATGCAGTGATTAATTTTCATCAATAAAGTAAAATGTTAAAGCCATTACTGAAGCCATTCCAAATGAAGGCTTAGCAAATAAACGCAGGTTGGTTTTCCATGTTATTGAATATTGTATCATGAATGAAGAGCTTGATTTGTGTTTGTTTAAATTTGAGCTGACTGGGAAACTAAGACTGAAAGATGATTTCTTTTATGGAATAAAAATCCACAATTGTATACATCTTCATCAGCATTAAAGCTGGTATATTATCAGAATCTAATTTCAATTCTTTGATAACGATCTGCAGAAATCAATGTCCTTTGTGTGGTTGGCTTTTCTCATGGGCACTTTGCTTTGTAGCAAGAGGTTGTTGGAAATCTTGTTTGCAGATCACCTGATAATGCAGAGAGTTTCAGTTTTGGCCGAGACTAATTACGATGAAGGCCCCTGGAATGGCAACCCTTTGCGTTGCGCCACTGTTGGCTTGGCGACTCCTCATTCCTTTGTCTCCTACCTCTCTTCCCATCGGGTCATGCTTGGAGAGCCACACGAGGGGAAAGAGAGAAACAGGGATTGAGTATAAAGCTGCTAGTATATAGCACAACGAAGAGAGGAGGAAAGGAGGCAAGAAAATAGAGGAGAGAAAGGGAGGAGTGTGGTGGTGGAGGAGACTAGGAGGGGCAGAAGAATACCCTGGATGGTGAAGATTGTGAATAATTAAAAAATTAAGAGAGGAAAACGGAATATATCGGACATTTTCAAAAGAAAATGAAAGAGAGATTTAATAAAAGACAAACTAAAAGAGATAGGAGATGGAGTGATATTGAGGCAGTGGAGAAGATAAGGTATAGGAGCAAGCTGGGAATGGGAATGAAGAAGATTGTCCGATGCTCAAGGAAAGTGATATGGAAAAAGGGAGGAGAGAAATGGTGCAATATCAGGGGGTTCTAGAGGGGAAAAGGGAAAGAAAAACAACACTCATTGTAAACAATAAGGAAGGAGAACAAATACAGTTTACAAATGAGATTTGATGAAAGACAGGACAGTATGTATTTCTATCTAGCAGAATCTTCAACAAAGCAAGAACAAAATACTTGAGGAAATATGAAATGCAATACAGACAAAAACATGTACGATGTAAGTATATCCAAGTCAGGACAACAAACCAACCTAAAAGCCTCCAACGTCCACAAGGTATGCATTGTGAACATGGCATTCAAAGGGATGATGTTTCTAACATGAGAGAACTAAAAGAAACTACACAAGTACACTGTATACAAATTGATTTCCTCAAAAAAGAGAGTGAGTAATCCAGATTTTTTTTGCATTAATTCATAATTTCAAAATGAAGATAACTTAATGTGAATGAGCAAAGTTGCTCTGTGATGCAAAAAAATAAAAAAAGGATAAACCAAAGAATTACACAGCTTACCAAGCATTTACAAGTAAGGGAGCAAAGGTAAAATGATTTAAACTGCATCCCAATAGGACAGGATAAGGAGGAGAGAGAGGGTGGAGGCACCTGTATGTAGGTTTATAAATTGTACTTTGCAGAGAGAGATAGAGAGAAAGATTACATTGTAATGTTATGTAGAGTATGTGCTGGATCATATACACTTATTCGCAAAAATGCAGCAAATATGTTGTTCCGATGCTGCTCTGCAGATGTAATTATTTTGATGGCCACATACATGTAGGCCTATATGAATGTGGGGGGGGGGGCTAATGAAATGGGGTTTTTGCTTCCTACTTTTAGTTTTAATGCTTATTCTGCCGACAGGACCTGGACAAAACCCATAAATATCGCATGAGGATAATAGAGGCCATACTTCATATATTGCAGGGTTTTCAGCGGTCATGCTGTTGTTGTTACCCTATCGTGCTTGCAACATAATGCTCTGAAGATGACAAGAAATGATGTGTAGATTGAGGCATTCTGGCTGACCCCTATATGCCTTGGTCAAAATACATAGGGGCATTGGAAAGTGCTCATCGGTGTGAAGTGGTAAAATCACTGTAATATGCTGCAGTATTGGCATATGAACAGGGTTTTGGAGAAAGCCAGAGAGCATAGAGAGAGAGAGAGAGAGGAAGAGAGGGAAGACAGAGAAAGGGGATGAATATGAGGTGAGGAGATAAAAGAAGACCCTAAAACACTGTCATAATCAGCCTTTCCTTCCATTCAATTGCCTCTTGATAGCCAGAAGTCTCAATCACGCTCTGACGAGTGGCCGGGGTTAGATCGTGGCTGGCGGCAGACACCAAACAGAGAAATCGTGAGGGGAGATGGAGACGCAAAGATGAGTGAGCAGGACGTGTAGATAGCAGGGAGAGAGAGATGAAGGAGAAGAGACAAGAGGGGGGTGGTGGATGAAGCAGAAATATTGAAGGGGTGTTCCAAGATCCTTTAATACTGATATTCATTGTAAATTCTCATTTCAAATTTCCAACTGATCGGTAAATTTGTACAAAGGCAAATTAATTCATATTTTCTAGTGCAAGGAACCGACTATCAATCTACATGTATTACAAATTCAAATCGATTGCAAGATTTCAATATGACTGATATGGGGGTCTAAAATTTACTTGCAACAGATTCAAAGCTTCTTGTGATTAGGTAGCTTTAAATTACAAGGACATTTTAAACAAATGAAACAATTTCAGAGGTTCTTATTTCTGCTATATTAGAGCATATAAAGCCAGAGGGATGTAAGAGAGTTTTGAGGAGGGTGTGCTGCTAGAACCCGGCCCATATCTTGATTCTGTTGCATAACTATACAATGTTCACCTACAGAGCCAGTACTTAGAATAGATCATCCCAGTTTCCACACAGTGTAGGGCCTACATGTGTACATTTTAGAGCTATAAGGACATCTATGAGCATCATATCATTCAAACAGATAATATGGGCACAGCATACACATAAAATTCTCTGCAATAAGTAAAGATCTGAGAGTGGGGGGGGGGGGGGGGTAGAGAGGGAAATTTAAAAAAATAAAAATCTGAGCTAAAACTTTTTCACCCTCAACATTTTTAATGTTCTTAAATTTGCATATCTTAATTAACAGTCTTCAAAGTTGAACAATGAAAGGCTTTATATAGTTTATTGTGTATATGTGAAAAAAATGACGGGAGGAGAGCATATTTCCAGCAAAGAATTAACCAAGGATTGTTTAAGAAAGAAATGTGTCAAACCACTGAATGCTTGTGATCTTCAGACTCAACATGACCTTGTCCTTTATTCAGACAAAATGATTTACATATCAATATCTTGCTTGACCAGTCTCACTTGACCAGCCAACTCTAGGTCAATGTAATTGGTATTGACCTCAAGCAAGGCAAGGTCATATTCAAATGGTCAAGAAAATGTGACTGGTATTGACGGTGTAGTTACGTTATACAACTGTAATTCAGTGTAATAAATTGCCACTTTCTAAGCATTGTTATTGTTGACACCCCCCCCCCCCTTTCCAACACACACTTACACATGTACACATATACCATGAAGCTATACCTATCATTCTACAAGGACCAAATTCTTAGGAACCTTGACTCTTTATTCTGGTTTGAAACCTCCATTTCTCTATCATCATTTGAGGCAAAAATATTGAATTATTTCACAAAAGTGAAGTCTGCCCCACCCTCTCTTTCCCAAAGTGTTTATCATGAATCTGCCCTCACCCCATCTCCCCAATCCTTTCAATCCTCATCTATGATCCCCTCCCGTATCAAAGCTACAAAATCAGCCCAGTGTTCACTCCAGCGTTCAGTCCGGTTTCCATACCATCTCTTGCTCATCACTGGATCTTGCATCCTAAAATCATTAACAATCCCCATAGGAGGGTGGAAGCAACTGCCAGCTTTGAGGCTTTTCCACTCAAAATTCTATATTATAATATGTCTTCAGAAACATACTTTCTCTCCTAAAACTGTGGGTATGACATGGACAGTTTACATCATGTTTTGTTTCAAGGCATGTTGATTCAATCATGTATAGATATTATACATGAAGATAAAAATGACATTATGTACACAGGTGAATATTGTGCATTATCTATCATGCAAAACTAATAAAATATGTGTTTCAAATGAATTTATCTCTTGCATTCTCTGTTTGCCATTAAAACATGGGTTAATGATTCATAGTTTTGTATTTGTTATGATGACATCACAATGGTAAATAAACACTGCATGGTAAATAAACATTGCAACCTTGCCAGGCTGGAATGTACATTGTAATCTTTGCAAAGGATTCAATTATTATTGAGCCTACACTAGCTAATTCATTTTTGTATTGATATAATATCAGTGCTCAATTAGTCTACACAACTTCTTCCACATATTTCTCATTTATACTACAGACACATGGGTGGTAATTTGATTAGATTTTGCAAGAACTCTTTTCATTTATCCTTTTAAAAATGAGTCTGGATACAGGAAAGGCTACATGTAGGACTACAAGTACATGTACAATGTATTACCCATTCACACAAGCTGTACTAATCAGGACTATAATTGATTTATATTAGAGGCACAAAGAGCACTTTGATGCATTCTTCAATGATAATAATGGAAACATGTAAGATCATGTTTCACATCAATACAAACCAATCTGGATATATGTGAACACACCAACAGGGTTAGAATACAAATGCTGGTTCTTGTTGAATTCAAACCTTTGTCATTTTGAGTGGCATTTGTTATTGATTTGATGAGATGAAAAGCTTTCCAATTTATACCTGACTAATGACACCTTGATTCCAAGGCTAATCAATGGAGGGTAGCATTCCCTAACGCTCTTGTTTTGTGAAATTCAAATGTGCTAGCAACAATAAAGTCAAACATGTTTACAAGAAGGGCCTACTCATTTCAGACCACAAACATGCATCAAGTCAAGATATTGATTTCCTCATAATTGAAGACAAATTCACAAATATGCATTAAATTTATAAATGATGAATTTGTTTTGTCAGATAATTAGATAAGCAGCTGATAGATACAAGGGTTTAATAAAATACAATGTACATGAACAAGAAGTTGGCTGATTTTTACCTAATAAATACATTCAATCAAATACCTTGAATCACTACTTTAACGAAATAAAAATATTTTCTAAGGAGAAATTATAATATTAAATACATTGCTTGAGGAAAGTCTACACAATATTAAGTATCACAAGACTGAATAAGAAACCATACGAGGTTGTGATCACAGACCAAATGAATATATGTTGCTGAATGAAGAAGGAAGGAAAATGATAAAAAGTAGATCAATTCCTTGTCCATATGTTCTAAAGGTCATTGGAGCCAATAACAATTGGGACACATACAGGCAGAAATATACCAATGCTACTCAATTGTTTCACCAAGCCTACCCCCTATGAATACATTTTCACTTCCCCAATTTTGAAATATAAACCAAAACTAAAAGAATTTCTTTAGTAATCTTTACATTAGGTCTCAAAATAATGGATGCTCATTTTGTACATTCCTACCTGCCTTAAACCAGAAAATTTGTGGAGACTTTTAATCCTATTCCAATGAATGTGCATTCCCCCTTGGTTTACCTCAAAATTTATCATAATTTACTCTTTAAAATACCATCCCCCCCCCCCCCCAATAAAAGAATCCCTGCCAAAGTTCTTGTAATCTTTAAATATTTATTTTAGGCCTATACATTTTCTTTTGGGGATATTACAAGTATTGCTTTTTGGCAGGTATCGTATGAATATGTTTATGGGTACAGGCATGATCATGACCATGGACCTAATAGCAAAGGTCCATGTTATGACTAACAAAAGCCTTCTGACTCTCACAATGGCCAATGCTCTCACAAGCGATTTTAATCTTATGCATGATGTAGCTGTCTGCAGTCAGATACTAGTTTCTAGCTTTATTCACACTATGAAGCAATTTCTTTTATTTTCCCTTGGGCTTGGCTTGATGAAAAACTAGTAGTGCCTACACTTTCCAAAACTGCAGTTTCAGTTCTTCTTTCCATTTTCTATGCAATTAAAATCAGAATAGCAAAACAGACTTCAGTCAACGGTATTGCAAACATCTAGGCCTACATGTATGTGATCACAAATAGAATGGCAAGGACTTAGCTGTTTTACTAAAACTATAAATCGATACATTTTTTTGAGGGGGGGGGGGGTCTAAAGTGTGTATGTACATCATGACTGGCAGTATGAGAAAATTTGTAATTTTATTTGCTTCGTGTAAATGGGCCCTTGTAATACACTTTTGACATATAATATTGAAACCCAGCATCATATGAACTCATTTTATCAGGCAACCTAGATTGTTATTCTCTGAACTGTAATTTCATAACAAAGATGTAGGTCATACACTGTAGGCCTACATGTAGCCTGCTATATGTGTAAGTTCATCATCTAGGCAGGGTGAACATGGATTGTGTTCCAAGGCATTAGAAAATACTTATTCACATGCAAGATACGTGAAAATGGATCACATTCATAATTGCAGTGGTCTGACCATGGTTTGACCAAACTGTGTAGTGCATATATAAACTTTTGTCCATAGAAGATGTTGGTTTGTGGTGAACCAGAATATTCTTATAAACACACACAGGTCTGGAGAACCTGTAGAACAATAATATGACTTAAGATATCTGTTTAATGCATGGATATATTTATGGATATGATTTGAACACAACTATTAATCACATCATTCTTACCTATCAGGTGCTCAAGTCACACAAAGCATATTAGGTGAAGAGGGGTCCCATGGGTATACACCTGAGGATATTCTTATTTGAATTTCCCTTCATGGGTAAACCATGTCTTGTACAAGGTGTTGTGGCAACTGACCTCAAATTCTCAATCAAGTAGAATGCTAATATAAGAATGAATTATCTGGCTTCTCAACTACACTCATGCCAAAATTTCTGGGATTTCTGTTTCCCAATTCATGAGATGGTGGACGTGATTAAATATAATCCAATACAGGAATTCATAGGGCATCAATTATCTTGTTACATGTTTAAAGTTTCACTCAATAAGACAACTGTACAATAATAAGGCATAACATTTCAGTTGGTAATGAATTGGTAAAAAATCTTTGAAATCATGTAGATCTTTATCACTCAATACACCTACTGATTGTTATGAAATCACGGATAGAGCCTACCTGATCCTACAGGTGAGAGAATTTATGAATTTAACCCTTTGAACCCTATAGGCCGGAATATCAGCCTGCCAGTGAACGTGCATATACCTGGCCTGAATCCATGTGACTTCAAAAATATGGGTTCTAAATGTTGGGTAATCTTTTAAAAATGATGTAATCTTTCTAGTACGTGTAGGGATATTTAGTTTATAACTTCAGTCAAGATTGGTATTGATTTCGGAAGGATTTAGCATAAAAAATGGCCAAAATATGCCATTTTTCTGCGGTTGCTCATGTGGTATGTGTGGTAATACACAGTGTAATATGCGGTGAGTTACATGCATACTATGGGGAAGAAATTGATACATGTAGATCTGACTTTTATACTGAAAACTGAGATTTTGAGCCCAAAACAGACACTGAAGTTGACATTTCTGTTTGTAGACTAGGTCTACGAGAAGGTAAACAACTTCAGCCAGCCCGGTCCAGACCGTCCAGGTACTAGCGGGGGGGAACATGCCGTTGGGTCTCGAATCATGGGAGTTTCTGAGTGTGGTCGATACGTGCAAATAATTCAGGGTATGGGTCACCGCCGCCCCTAATAATTTAGGGTTCAAAGGCTTTAAGGAACTTTCTGTGACAAAATTTTTAAAATTTAGTTGTGAACTTTTTACTAGTAGTCCATTGGGTCCGCGTATGGTAAGTCACCAATCTAATACAGAAAACAAGAGTACTGGCTATTCATGGATTACCAAGTGTTACTGAGAATACATAATAGATACTACAGAAAAGGGTATCATGTAGGCATACTAAGAAACAAAGGAGGAAACTCATAACACTTGGAATACACCTACAGT
Source organism: Lytechinus variegatus (assembly GCF_018143015.1). Lineage (NCBI taxonomy): Eukaryota > Metazoa > Echinodermata > Echinoidea > Temnopleuroida > Toxopneustidae > Lytechinus > Lytechinus variegatus. The sequence continues at coordinate 77,364,768 of NC_054741.1, read as the reverse complement.
GTACTACTACTTAGAATTGATTCTTTGGTAAAAGTATTTTGCATACAATAACCTTTGTGACCTCATCACAAGCGTTCGGAAATTTCATCGTGCTGTAATACAGACAAGCCTGAATGCTTGACCTCTTGACAATGCCTTACAAATCAATGATCTTAATGTGTCCCTTGCATGCCCTCACTCCTGGAAAGTTGATTTTATTTTCTGGGTATCGCATCATCATGCGAGAGGCAATCAATGATTCTGGCTACACCGTGACCGACTGTAATGTACAGAGTAGGAGCTGAACAATCTGGTGTGGCGACAAGGAGATGTCGACAAAAGATGAAGAGGTGTAAACTTCACTTATCTGTCATTGTGAGTGGTTTCAGAAAGGGATGGTAGTGGTACACATGTACGTCCATAACTTTTAATATCTGTTCACATTAATGGATTCAAAATTTTATATTTCAAATATACCACACCATGTTGCCTGAGATAAGAACCATGGTATTACCAATATGCTCTAGGTCAGTATGCCATTTATTGACAGGTATCGTAAATCATTCTTGCCATTTTGTAATTTAAAGAGGGGATAAGAAACCCTGAGACTATACATAAATCATGTGGCTTAGCATATAAAAATGGGGATAATGTTGGAAAGATCAACAAAGGTATCTGTCAAAGTGAGGTTTAAAGATGAAAGTGAAGTAACAATTTGTCAATTCATGCAAATCAATCTCTCAGGGTACTTTCAATATTCAAATCACATGATTTTGATCTTGACATACATGTAAAAAAAAATGCCTTTTCAATTTTATCTCCCCATTCGCTCCCACCCCATGTACACGTATGTTATGAAATACAATTTATGAAGCATGGACGATTTTAAAACACATATATATATTTTACATGTATAAATGAAATAGCGGTTGTATACAACTGAACTATAGTATAGAAAGGAGGATGTATTACCACCTAGTTGTAGAACAGAAATACAATAAATGAAACAGAGAAAAAATGGAGGAAAGGAAGGGATAGTTTGAATTAGGGATGGTTAGGAGAAAGAACAAAAAGATAGGAGATATAGAATAAATGAGGACTAAGAAGGGAGGAAAGAGGGAGAATGAGAGAGAGAGAGAGAGAGAATGAGAGAGAAGGCTTAAAGGCAAACTCTTTCTGTTTGAAGAAGCTAGTGTTTCAGGGATGGTCAATAAGTAAATAGGTGACTTGTGTGAGGAACCGATGCTGTCTCAGAACGCTCACTGAATCCCATTAAGAGGCATCCCTCCATGGAGAAAGAGAGGAACGATGAAAACCAAGCCTGCACAGGAGCAATAACGCGTAACTAACGGCTGAGCACCCCCTCGATCCTGCTGCATATTTACAAGAGATGCAGGGAGCAGCAAGTGGGCTGGGTTACACGGGCGCAGGCTCGAATTCTCCCTTCATTTGCCTAATTTATGATGCACTGTGTATATGAAAATTCATGCTGCCTCAAAGAGGGGGCTAGGTATTTATCTGCTAATGGAGGGCTGTATTTCTGTTGAGGGATGAAGATACATCTGCTCCGGGATTTGATCAAAGCCAGGTTAAGACAATTATGGATTTAGTGGTGACTTTATTATCTGAATTGACAAGTTTGCAAGCCTAGTTCAATGATTACATAGTTCAGTCAAATAAAATTCCATTTTCAATATTACCGTAACTGCTTCAAAATTGCTAAGTGCATAACCAATTCAATTTTATAATATATTTATATCAGCTCATAAATGCTGAACCAGTTAACCTGGTTCCACCTGCAACAATACAAAGCAATCCCTATACCACTGTGCACAGTCATATAATTCGCTTCATTCAATTAGACTTTATGCAATGAATAGTGCCAGGGAGCTTGAGATGTTGGCCATTATGTCTTTCAAGCACCAAAATAAAACTGGGAAAATCCAATCAAGGTAAATTTTAAATTGTATCAGGTGCCTTTAGAAAATTATTGCCTGCTTGATTTTAAAAAATGTGCGCATGCTAATTTGTGTATAAGGATTTATTAATTTTTCACCTGTAACAGACTTCTTTTAATTTCTAAATCACCATCATATTCATATCTTGTGCTACATGTAATTATGCATTTTATTATAATTATACTTGATGTCTCTCTGTTATAATGTAAAGCAAATGACTTTATCTTTTTTCTGTAATGTCATAAGAGATGACAATAAAGTATGACATCCCACAGTCTGCTACAATTGACTCAGCATTTCCTATATCCGACTTTCCCTTTTGAAAATGAGTTTCCTGAAAGTTTGTTCATGTAAATATTCAAACAACCTTGTAATAATACTGGGTTTCACTGAACAGGTTTTTCAACAGGGTTATACTCCCCTACAATTTCCGTTCAAACTTGAATAGTAAAAAAATATAAGGGAAGAGGACAGATGGGAAGTTCAAAACACAACAATGCATCGATATGTATAGGAGCAAAAAGGTCAGAATAAATGTCTGCTGGAATGAGAGGGCATGTACGACCCCCCTCCCCCCTGGAAAAAAAAAATTATATAACAATAATAATAAAATTAATGAAAAATAAAACAAAATCAAAATCAAAACAATATATGATTATAAATGATTAAAACAATTAAAAATATAGAATAATCGATATTCAGAATAATAAAAATAATAAAAATAAAAAAATGAGATAATTTTTAATGGATTATCTATAGGATTGACCTTGATGTGAAAATTATCTACTTACAATTCAATTCGATATATGTATAACTCATTCAAGTGTACATGTACAATGTATTTGACACATTTGTATGTAGTACATCTGAGCAAGTATGCTTTGCTAATCTTATTTTAATAACAAAAATGAGAACATGACTAATAGTAAGAGTATACATTTTGCTGACTTATGCATGGAGTCATTAGTGATGTGAATAGTGCAAGGTTGTACATGTAGATTTTATTAAACAAATCAATGATCTGGCTACATGCATCACAGGGCTCAAACTTAAAAAATACAAAATACTAAAACTTCATGAGACTGCATTTAAAGCTATAACTCAAATAATCAAGAATGTATAAAAAGATTAATGTCAAGAACAAAGTAGAAATTTCAATGAATATCAAAGATTTTTCTTTCTTTTTCCCATTCCTTTAGCAATTCATCAATAATATGAAATACAATTTTAATGCAGTGCGAATGACAGTTCCAAAAACTGATTGAGAAAGAAAAAAAAATGAAAGTCTTATAATTCAAAATATAATATTTGTGAAATTACAAGCAAGTTGGTATCTACATCTTTGTTTACAGGTAAACCTGAATATCTTAATTTAGCTTTATACAGTTTTTTTTTCACAAAAAGAAACTGAATATTTTGTGCTTCATCTAAAACAACTTTAATGCATCCCTTTTTGGTATTCCTGGACAGAACAATCAAATAAACTGTGCCCCCTTTCAAAGAATTATCAAGTCTTTTAAAAAAAAACTTGATGACTATGACTAGGACCTTTAAAGAAGCAATTCAAACTGATCTAATATTGCCACAAATCAATCATGAGGGATAGACTCATTATGATATGTACTATTGATTATTTGTGTAGCAATCATTCAGTACACGACTTACAGAATTGATTTACATTCAAGACCTGCTACAATGTCAATCAAATTTGGGGGATAAACTTTTTTTTCAAATTTACGTTTATTTTAAAGATTAAAAGTTATCCAAACTTTCTGGCAATGAAAACAAACATGATTACATGTAGTTCTTAGTGTTTGTTCATTAATTTCACATGTATTTCACATATTTTAAGGACTTTGATGCGAAAAATGAAAAGAATTAAAATATAAAAACTACTAAGTTTTGAAACAGTCTTCTGCCTATGTTTTTACATGTATGCCATGTATGCACATAAGCAAAAAAGGGTTTCTACATGTAGTTCCTTGTCACTTTACATTTCATTTCACACCATAAATAGAGTTTGTTTCCCATTAAATGCCACTTCACAAATGAGATTCACTTCGATTTTTTCTTGAACTTTCAAGAGTAAATCACATTTGATAGACCATCAGCCATCAGATCATCCATATCAGTCTTAGATCCCATTTACAAATGCTAGTGAATGCGGCGTGAGGCCGGCCTCATGCGGCCTTGAACATACAGTACGTATAAACACACAAGTGGACTGAGGTTGCCTTGAAGCCGCCTCAATTTCGGTCCACCTCTGGAGGTGGTTTAAGGTCGCCTTATAAAAAAAGAGAGACAATTCAGCTTCCGTTCCATTCAGTCAGCTAATTTTTCTAACTAAATAATGTGACTATGTGGTATCACATGTAAATGTGATAATGAATTTGTGAAAAGGCAAAAGAATTCATGAACGTGTGGTTTTTAATGTAGATTCAGGGTTTTGTAGTTACAGTACATGTACTCCAAAGTCCAATTCGAGGGTAGCTCATTTGGAACTTGGCTCGCTAATTACTCTTCTGCATAGTGTTTACCCTATTACACTAAACATACCTTCGAGAGAGTTAATATTGAACAGTTTTTATGCAAGGCAGATAATTAGACACTGCAGAGAAGGCCTCAGTTCTAAGCCCTTTTTTATTACCTGAACTGTAAAGACTTCAGAATATACTGGGGGGGGGACCCAATCAATAACCTCTACCTTTGATTCAAAATCCTTGGTATATGACCTCTATTAGCAATGACCTTGCTCTTGATATGACGGAGCTGATTTGCGTTGAAGATACATTGTAGGCAAGCCCTGGCAACCAAGGTTGAAATGGGATCCATGTGAGGTTTATTAATAGCTCATGAACGTAAATTGTGTTTTGCATGTTTATCTACTTTTCAAGTGTGTATATCTAATAACCTACCAAAAACACTTGACTTGTGCATAAAAATTCATTGCCTACAATACACTAAAGCCACTAACAATGGACAATAAAGCAAATACAAAGCATGTCTTGAATTGTTTACGCTACGCTACACCTTAAGAGATTGGTATATTGGTAAATAATGACCAATTTTTATCTAATTGTGATTCCAAGGTAAAGTACGTTACATTTCAACTTCAAATGAGAAATATATTCAAAATAACTTTGACTGACTTTAAAATATACTTTCAAAAGAAATTGTAGTGCATATATACACATGGGTTAAAGCAATAAAGATGATTGCTCTGGACACAAAATGTGACCAAAGGCCCATCTTGCTATGTACCTGAATGCACAAAGTAAAAAATATAAAAAAAATCCTGGCTGAGCATGCAGGATGCCAACGTGTACAGTATATGAAGTATTTATGCTGTCCGATATGAAATTGGATATTTCAGACATGGATCAGACCAAGATCACTAAGGCGACCAAGGTCCTAACGTATTGCCTATTAAACACCCCCCCCCCATAAAAAGGCCAAAATAATATTGACTTCTCAAGGAAGCCCAGCTAGAGTGCAATGCCCCTGAGCCAAAAAGCGACCTACATTGTACATTACGCCTAATCGTACATGTAGGCCTACATGTACATGTGAAGGATGGCAGAGATACACGTACAATCGGTGAGAGGGAAGGATAACAATATCAAAAGAAATTGGAAGAGGCTGATTGTAGAAATACATTTACACTGTACATAGTGAAAAGGGAGAAATAAGACGGAATGAATAAAAGTCAGTCGAGGTAAATAAAATCTGGAGAGCCCTGGGAAGATAGTGTGGTGGGTGAAGACACAACAGAAGATATCCAGAATGGACAGAGACAGAAAACAAGGAAAATGGAAGTTATATGCAGCAAGCATCTGAAGGTTCAGTAAAGTTCAAATGATTGAATTCTGTGGTCAGCGTATGGAAGTAGACGTTTTTAGGGTAGGCATATTTCTTTTGCAGGGAACCTTCAATACATTAGAAAGGGAGCCAACCGTAAGTACTACATATGCGTACATGTAGTACATGTACAAGATTACAAGAAGCACGATCAACTTGGCAAAACTGACCAGATGGGTGTTTCATAAAGCTGATCGTAAGTTAAGAGCGACTTTAAGAATGACTAGTGATCCTTTCTTTTGGTAAATGGTATACACCACTGATGATGGTTTAGCGTGTAAGAAAGGTTCACTAGTCGTTCTTAAAGTCGCTCTTAACTTACGAACAGCTTTATGAAACACCCACCAGGAATAAAATTGCTCACTTTTTACTTCTCTGGTGCTGCTGACCGGGTGCTTCTAAACATTAAAGCAAAGCTAGTAAGTTTGTTTCTGAACAGTTTACAGAAAATGGTAAGCCTGAACAATCTGGGAATTATACAAAATGGTATTACATTGGGATAGGTGTGTTATTGTACTGCACTACTGCAAGATTTGATAAATGATGACATCACTATTCTATTAAACACTGCTTTTGTCATCACACCTACATGAATATAGAATAAGGGAGATGGTGACTGTTGGCCTACTGGAGTACTGGTTATTCACAGCTGACGATACATTGTCCCTGTCTAATTAGGTTATACCAGCAATCTACTCAACACTTGGAATGATCAACAAATGTTGGATTGATTTGGGGTGTGTTCTCACAATGACCTCATTGTGATCCAATTTAGAATGATTCACACAAGTGATAGTATGCTTATTCATTTACAGGCTAAACAGCAGTCTTACAAAGATTCCCTATTGAAATTAAAATCTATGCATGCCTTTTCTCTATTGTCTCACTACATGCACATGTATTTGATTGGGATTAATAAAACATTTACTTTGATAATTTTTTTCTATTGATATCAATTAAATGTATTCAGACATTGTTTGATGTCCAATGTTAATTGAAAGTCTTTGGGGTGGGGATGGAGGGGACAGCAAGAAAGAGATGGAGAGAGAGAGAGAGAGATGAGAGACACCAAACAATAGAAGGTCAAGTATCATACTCATACATGTAGATAGACCATGGAGCTATGTATAAGCTCTATGGACAGACCATAATGTACATGTACATGTATACATCTAATTACAATAAAACCTATGTGCAGTGTGGAGTACATCAAATTCTGTACTGGTTAATTTACAATTATGGGTTTAAGTTAAGAATAGGTGTCTCTAAATATTTAGAGGAAATTGGTAAGACATCATTTTCTGACTTATTTCAGTAGTATGTCCTACATGTACCATGGACCTATTACGTAATAGGTCCATGGTCCTACAATAAATGAGATAGAGAAAGGCCTACTAGAAGAAAAGGCAGGTAAGCAGTACTACATAAGTAATAGTAACTACATGTACATGTAGTCAACACAAAATGTAAAGAAAGTTCCATAAATACAATGGAGCTAAATTCTGAAATGAAATCAATTAATTTACACATTGGAGGCATGTTTAGCTGCACAGAGAAGATGCATAAAGAAAGATAATTCATCAAAAGATCGAGAGCAAACCTCTCCCTTCAGCCAAGGTAGAAAAGATCAAGAGTATGGAAGCACAAATATTAAATCAGGCTCGGCACAAGTTCCGACAGTTTTTTTTAATATTCATAGAAGATGACGGAGGTAGCGTGTGCACGCTGGCAGGCTGATAATCTTACCATATGCAACCTATCGATGACCTCAGCTTGACCAGGTTTCACAGGGATCTAGTCAGAGTGTGGTGGTAGGCGGTATGTAGATATCTACTACAGTACATGTAGGCTAAATGACTACCTTGCTTTGGGATTGCAGTAGAGTATTAATTAAATGTCGGAAGAGATTGTGAGAGCTTTCACAAAGCAGTAACAATTTTAAAATTTGTAATTGTAAATAATCCTTAAAAAAATCAAATTCAAAATTATTCGAATTTCGAACATGTACCATACAAATTTTACAGATGTCTTTTCTGTTTGAAAATATGATAAGATTGCAGGATCACATGAAAATGGAACTGAGTTAATTTGCTACAACCTCACTTTTACCATTCATAATTTTCATTCCCGTATCCCCCCCCCCCTCTTTCTCTCTTCTCTATTATTCTCTCTCTCTCTCTCTCCTCTCCCATAGACTTGTCAGCATCCTTATCACATCACTCGTTGCTGAGCAACCGCTCGTCAGAGTGTGAAAGTACAATTCAGATCTGGGAGTGGAAGAGAGATGTACATACTGCTGTGATTGTCGGAACGTGAAGAGAACAAATTACCCACAGTCCAAGCAAATAGAGGGCAGGCTACAAGGAATAAGTCACATTTTTACAAATGTGAGAAGTGCCACTAAATCGTCATCTAAAAATTCAAGTTATTCCATTATCGACAAGCTCTTTGCATTCTCACCTCACTTGCAGATTGTATCTCCTCTATGGTATACATTGCTCTGACTAAAGAAGACCTAACAATCATTGTAAGATCATGGTGAATGGTTTTAAAAAAATCATCACAGCTTACTGATTAAACAAAACTGATGCAAAATAAGAGATTAATTGTACATGTATTATCTCCTTTTCAAAATATCTGAAAGGAAACAAAATATATCATGGTTCATCCTTGTATCTCTACATATTATGTCAAAATTTCCCCCCCCCCCCCTCTTCCCCCATATAATTAGAATAATTTTCCCATATCTTTGAAAAATCTAATTAAAGAAAAACAGAAGAATACAAAACACAATAGGCCTTACTTATAAATAATAATGGATTGGTGCGAACTACATGTACATGTAATGTCTATTATCATGGAACATACTGAACAGTGTTTTCTACTGACTTTGTTATGTTTGCCTGCTAATTCAGGTGGAGATTTTCACAACCAAAGAGAAGGATGTAGTTTCATATTCATATCTTGCAATAAGTAATATCCAATTCAAGTGTATGAGAATGCCACTTTTCTATAAGCAAGTATTGACTCTATTGCATGATTGATTGGATATCTCCAGCAAGCTCCTACTGGTTTCAAGGATCTATTCTTGGTAAATAGACAAGGTACAGTACATACATGTACATTAATCATTCTAATAGAAAAAAACATTTTATGCAGAAAACATTGCTTCAATTAAGTGAAATGGTTCTATTGATTCAACCATGTAGTATCATTAAGCCTACATGTAAGTAGGAATCAACAAACTTTTATTATATCAATTCCCCTTTCAGTCTGCAGTATAAAGTTTGACTGGGGGCAAAACTTGTACAGTATGCTGCCACAACAGCGTATAGACCAAAGGTATAGACTCTCATTCCATGGGCATGCATGATGACAATTGCCAAGAATAAAAAGGGGACGCTCAAGGTTAAATTTATTGATATATTCATTTCTGCATTCAAAATGTTTAAAAATATACAGCATGAAAATTATAACATGATCGCAAAATACCCAAATACAAAGTTATTAAAAATGTTAATTCCATATTCTGAAAAAGTATTCCCAATCAGCAAAACAATCAACTCTAATTATTGTAGGAAAGATTACTATTAATACTACATCAAGTTGCATGAAATGGAAGATAGACCTACATATTGCAGTAAGCAACAATATGATGGCATAACTGCCAAGTGACAAGTTTTAGCATACAATACTTGGCTAAAGTATCTCTAAGTGATTGAGTGAGTCAATTGGGATAAAGATAGATCCTGAATCATTCCAGATCTCACAAATTAGCTTAAGCAAACACTCATCCGAATCCTACATCTTTTTTTATTCATCTTGCGACCCCATCTGCAACCCACATCCTTAGGCAAATACAGTGTCTGAGAAAAAATTGTACACAACATGTAAATGTGATAAAAAATTAGACAAAGGTTATATAAAATAACCAAACATGTTTGCCTTTGTCTACCAGGGGCAGATCCAGAGGCCCACGTCTCTGAAAGACCCAAAAATGTTTCACTAGGGAATTCAATTCCATGGTGACTCGTGTAGCCTGTAGCACCTGCGAATTGTAAGATCTACATTTTGGTATGGTTATCAGCATTTTGGTGAGTGGAAATGTCAATTGATTGGGAAATGCCCCTATATACACATGGATTAATACAATTTTGGATCTGCTACTGCCTCACACATTGTAATCTTTGCATTATTTCCGTCGGCTCACTTTATGTTTGAAAAAGTGGAGAATGAATGATTTTAGCACAAAAAATCAAATACAAATTATCAAGACTAATCCTAGTACATGTATCTGTCACAGATTTGCAGACATGGACACAAACATGTATTGTATGAAGGTCCATTAAAATTACAGATTCCTTTTACGTTTTTAGATCTACTATCAAACACAAATGAAATAGATACATGGTATGAAACTAAAAGTGGAAGTAATGGGATGATAGAAAGAAAGGAGAAATAGGCTTACAGTATTGGAAATCATGGGGAAATATTTGTATATTCCCTTTTCTATACTTTATACTACACGTACCTTCAAAAATAACTAAATGCAGTACAGCAGGCAACAGAGATTACATAATGAAAACAGAAGTTATTGAAGTGTTGTGACGAGGAAGGAAACTGGCAAGGAAGGTTGCTGGCATTGCCATTCTGCTCATTACATATATCAGGGATACTTCTCTTCAGACTACAGAGAACTTCTCAAACAAAAATGATTGTAGTCCAGGAGCAAAATGATGATCGATCACAACAGGCATTTTATTTTATATACCTCACTGGGACGATGAGGGCTGGCCCAAATGAAGGGCCATGAGCAGGTCAAACATTAACGAAACAATAGGTGGTATTTGTAGCTGCATTTATAATTTAGCCTGTGGAGTGAAATCACACTTCAGTAATTCAATGCAGGCAATATCAAAGTCACTACCCGGATTAAATTATAGCTGTATAAAATTTACACAATTCTGCAATCTGTACCTCAATGCCAATGAGTGAAATTATGTTTGAAATGTTGCGTGAAACTGGAAAATGGGTTCTGAGCAGAACAACAAAAAAGAGGTGGTATCAAATAACTAGGAGTCTGGGCCTACATGTACACGAATAGTACAACAAATTGTAGATTTGAAAAATGTTCACAGTAATTTTCTTTTCTTATGTATTTATGAACCTTTGATTTTAATACTTACTTTACAATCACCTTTTATATTAATTAACTACTGTGGTAATAACATGTACATTTGTATGAAGCCATTAATGCATGAACATGATTGATTGAATGACGTTCAATTACAATACATCACGTCAGTGGTAGTGGTACAGGCTAAGTATTCCTTTCAATTACATTTAATGCAAAATATGAAAAGTCCAAATTAAAAAAAAATGTACATGTATAAATTGGACAGCTTTCATACAATGGGAGGTATTGCTTGCACATATCAAAGAAAGCTATTTTTTAAAATCCAGATGTAAAAATGAGGTTATTTCTTCATACCTTGTGTTCTGAATTTGCATACATGTATCCCTGTATGGGCAGTTGAATGATAGTAATAAAGCATTACACTTAGGCCTATATGCTACAGGACATCAATGTACAGTACTGGCAAAATCCATCAAAGAATATAATACGGTCCCTGTAAAGTCCCTAGTATGCCTGCATTGTTAACATGTAACCACAACCCTGCATTTGAGAGCAAACTTTAGAAACTTATCTTTACTTTGTGAACATTCTGGTGTTGGAAACAAACAATGAATAAAGCCAGTGTGTGTGTGTGTGTGCACCCAGGACCAGTGCAGATCTGGTCCTGGGTGGGGGAGGGTGGGTGGTAGTGGTGGAGGGGGGGTACTGAATCTATGTGTAGAGGGGAACAAAAGCCAGGTTTATGTGTAGGCCTACTGTATCTATTGATCCAAGGTAAAATGGGACAAACAAAGGGATAAGTCTGTTCTTACTTCTTCTTATCTCAACCTACATGTACGTTGGTGGTCAGGAGTCTACAACAAAGATTCTGATTTTTTTCTTTAACTCTCTCACATCACCCCTTCTCTCTCTTTATTTATGACTTTATGAGCAAGGAGAAAAAAAAACTAAAAAGGGGGCTTAACCAGGGCATATTTGCTGTTAAGTAAAATAATGTAGAAAGTTTTTGCTAGTGATTTCAAATGGTAACCCGGACTAACCCCTCTATTAAAGCCTACATTGTAGAACAAAAATATAACTGAATTCCCTGGCATGTGGGCTTGTGTACTACATCTGTTTAGGTCTTTATATGAATAACAGCGGTGGAAAAGTCCTATATAGTTTACATACGTGTACAAAGCCTATGTTACAAAAAAAATCTTTTACTGTAATTTAATAATTTCTCTTGCTCTCTCTCTCTCTCCACCATACATGATTGACAAATTAATGACATACATGTAGTAGTCAATGGAGTATAATTTCTATCCACTTACATGGAAGGACACTGATATATTGATTGATCTAGCAATCCTCATAATCACACTGTTGCTAAACTATAGTTCACAAAGTATTTATTTTCCAAGCAGAACAAAAAAAAATATTCATCCTAATTGACAGCAATGCAACATACATGTACATTGATAACAAATGAAAGTATGAAAATCTCAACATTATCAATATTGAAATTATTTGATCATTTTTTTCTTCTTCTCAATTTATGAGGACAGGATATGACATACATGTACTGTACAGTAGGCCTTAGGGTCTACAGGGCAGTTGTATGATACATTTCAAGAGAGTTAACCTTATCTTAGATTCGGACAACATTCAGAAAATAACATACTTCATCTTTTTCCTTTTCCTATTTTTCCTCATATTTTTTCCAGTGGCATGGAAACTTTTATATGGGGGTAGCCCCCAAGACCAATCCAATATCCAATCTTTAGTGAGCTAAATTATGAATGATCATATTTCAAGTCAATTGTGAGGGAGATAAAAAAAAATAGGGGGAACAGCTGCTAACACTCCCACCACACCAGTCTTTTCATAACTTCCCTTACTTTGTCTTTTTAAACATGTTTTGTTTAGCACTGTACTACAGGTGCATTGAACAAAGAGATAACATATACTCCCTAATAATACACAAAGAAAGGATTCAAGAGTTTCTCTTCAGTCCCAGAACAAAAGGTTTGAAAACTATGACCTCCCTTCCTCTTTCACTTTTACCCAGATTCCATGCTCTTCTTATAACACGGAAGAGATTGGGATGGTGGAGGGAGAAAGAGACAAAGGGCACACGTTCACTCAGGCATTTAAACCCCACACCACACACACTAGCCATTGGCTCAATTGTGGGTCGAGTAAAGGCCAACGCACGCCGGGTGGACCAGCTGGGAATGCGACAGGTTCAACCTTCAATAGCTAGTCTATATCGCGACGATACAGTTTTTATGCATTGACGATAAGGGGACAAGGAAATTAAAATGTTGAAATATTTAGGGTACAAATCAATTAATTCATAACGACAATAAAAACATAACCAACAAATAAATGGTAATCGTTAATTTGAAAAACAAATTAATAAATCAGACAATCAAAGCAATGCATCGACGACTGCAAATTCCATGCAATCGAGTCAAGCTCGGGAGTCGCGCTGATGATAGTGCAATGCTCAAACAAAGGGGTCGACTTACCAGACAACACCAAACGCCCCATAACCGATTGGACGATCGGGCTCGAATTCTCTTCTAGGCACAGACGAAGCGGCAGGAGAAGGCTGGTAGTAGGACTGAGTTGCACTCAGAATTGCACGGTCGTGGGCGCTGGAGGACCCGTTAGCGAAAGCCATCTGAGAGTGAGAAATCCTAGATCCACAAACAGCCATATCACATCGGGGGGAGACCAGCAGCGAGAAACCCAGGCGGAAGACGCCTTGACTAGCCGGAGCGACGGCAAGCTGGCGAGGGGAGGGGGTCAACGTCGAAAAGCGGACTTTAAATCCGTTATTTCTCAGCAACGACGTATACACATGCCTCAAAATTGCATCAGACCTGATGTAATACAGTGATATTTTAACTCAGTATTAATGTCCACTTCTAGTTAACTGAGGTAGAGGAGATATTTAGGATCCAACGCGGTGAGAGCGGCTTCCACTCCTCGGACTGTTGGAGCACAGCCACCCTACGAAAATGCTGTCACAAAAAAGTAGCAGAACAAAGAGTTCACAAATCTCGCTTCGATAGAGGTCTCGCAAATTCCGAGATTGTGAGCACGTGTCTTGAAGAATGACTAAAAATAACGTGGCAGTACGTTGGATCACGCTGATTCATTAAACAAATTGATTTAAATGACATTGCTTTTGCTTTACATCATCATCACTGGCGGATCCAGGGGGGGGGAGGGGCACAGCCGGCCCGCCCCCCCCCCTTTGAGAGGCACAATCAAAATTTGTGATGCAAAATTGCCGTTTAACAGAACGGTGTGCCCCGGCCCAGGCTTTTTTTTGCTTGTCAAATTTTATCGTGGACGAAATCTGTAGGCCTATATGCAGCGCTTAGAAACACTCTAATAGGTCCTAATAATATGCAACATTTATATAGCGCTATATAAATGTTGCATATTATTATAATACATTTATATAAGTCTGATTTGACATATGGACCCGGCATATGGAATAAAATAATCACAAATGGTTTAGTAAATGCCGTAGAACTGAAATCATAGATTTCAAAAGGAGCTCTCCGGCATAGCTCTTAAAAATTACTAAAAGGCACAGTCACACTATTCGTCAGTGCCCATGATGTGGCAAAAAGAGTCAGAGAGAATTCAATATATAAATATGTATAGTCCTCTTCATCAATTTCTTTCACAAAATATTTAAACGAGTGAAAGCTGTTGTACATTTTTTTGGTATAATTTCACACACACACGCACACCCTCACACACACACGCATATATATATATATATATAGATATATATATACACACATGTATATGGTCCAATGTAGCTGTGCATCGCTGACCTCATGTCTTCTTGTGTTTCATCCGGTTTTCCTGGTCCTTGTGTTGGGATAATGAAGAATGACGTCATAACTACGAAGATAATGAAAGGGTACACTTCAACATCCCCACTAACAACTGAAAGGAAGTGATCATGTATTTCCGGGTTTTTTTACAACTTTACTGGATATTAACATGGAATTAAAAACAAAAGAGAATTTGATTGAAAAGGTATTATTCAAAGAGATCTAGCTTTCGCTAGTAAGGGGGAGTCGAAAAAATGCATGGCACCCACATATTCCCTAATCGGTTGTTAGAAGCTGAATTTGTTTTTGTTTTTGTTTTTTTTCTGGGAGGGTAGTGCTAAGTCTAAATAAATTATAAGAGCATGAGCTCAAATTTCAGACCTGTCATTCATTATATGCAATCATGATAAGCATGCAAGCGCATCTAATGTAACAGTCAATGTAGCGCGAAGCGCCAGCTAAAATAATAAAACATCGTGACCAAAAATGGATTTGTTTATGACTGTTTTTTAATGAATCATGATTGGAGAGGTTGATTATGTCACCAATCAAATAATCCGAGGCGCGGAGCGCAAGCTTAAAATTTGTTATATTCTGACCTGAAAACTAACCATTTTTTGTAGCCATGAACTTGATAGGTATCTGATTAAACTGATGAGAGCGCAAAGCGTAAGCTGTTTATTTTTTTTTTCAATTTAGACCACAGTAAACTAGAAATTCCAAGCACTGTGTGTAAATTATACGTATCTAACTAAGCAAGTACTCGGAATGCAAGCTATGAAAATATTAGATATGGCCTTCTGACCTGAAAAGGGGACATTTCAAATAGGCCTACTGTTTGTGGGAATTCATCCCATAAAGAAGATACGCATCTCGCGGTTTAATAAATACGAGCACCAAGCGCTAGCTGAACATTTTTGGTATTCAGCACTCTTTTTGTATAATGAACATGACCTATCTTAATTGCCTCAATGATAAAAACGAAAGCTCGCGAATTGCGAGCAGAATATGCATATTGACTAGAAACCCCCCCGGGGGGGGGGTCACTCAGTATATAATGCATAGTGGGTATGTGCCGCGGAGGGGACCCCCATTTTTACACCCAAATTTCCGTTCCAAGGCATAGCATTTTTGTGTTATTGAGAAAAACAAAACAAAGAAAGCCGCTCCAAGGCATAGCATTTTGTTCTTAACGAGAAAAAAAGAAGAAAGAAATCCGCTCCAAAGCTTCGCATATTTTTCGTTACGCCGCGGCCGTTCCGGTCGCATTGGTCTGCGCAATTTTGGTGAAAAGCGGCCGCAGAGCGCTTTCCGACCATCGTCTCTGCGCGAGCGCACCCGGCGGAGGCCGCGCTAGCTGCATGATGCACGGATGCCCGTTCCATAGGGATGCATACGCACGTACTCACACGCTGGCGATCCGTTCCAAGGACCCCCGTTTTCACAAAATTGTAGTTCCGAAGCCCGTTCCGAGGACCCTCCTTTTTACAATAAGCCCGCTCCAAGGCCCCCGTTTTTGTCTCTCCTGCGGCACACCCCTACCACTTTTTTGGTCGAGTCCCCCCCCCCGGGAGAAAACAGGATATTTTAAACCCCTTGGTATACTCTCGAGCAGATTATTTTCTCCCGCAAGGTAATACGAGTGCGATCAAAATTGTTGTTATATCTATTTTTGATTCCTTTCCTTTTTTTTCGCCCGCCGAATTGCTAAGGGGCCTACAATATTATTATTCAACGTGTGAATATGCCATACATCGGAGCCGCAACGAGCTTGAAAGCGGGGGGAGGGGGTGCTAGACATGCGTAAAATCACAATTTTTGATATGGTTACTGGCGACAGGGAGTGAGACAGCGGCGAAGGATGGATTGCCCAACTTTGCATCTGACTGGGGGATGATGTATCCGAACCCCCCCCCCCTTGGTTTAAAAGTGCAAAAAATATATTCTTTATATGGTATAAACTTATATTTATTATTATCATCATCCTCATTACTACTGCTATTATAACTACATGTATTTTACGACGAACTCAAGTCAGAGTCTTACTCGCTCTCTCTATATATTTAGTTTAATTAATTCGGAAGCTATGTGTACACATATACTCACATGATTTATGTTTACATGTTCACATACACGCGCGCGTACATGGACCGTGGAGAGCACATCCCCACTCGACCCCCCCCCCCAAAAAAAAAACTAAAACATTTTTTAAAGCCAATTTAGTGTTCCAAAGTCAAGAAAAAACAAACACAAGGAAAGCAAAAACGATAAACTACGATATCATTTTATAAAAATCAGGTCTAAGTCTACCAAAAACAAACAAACAAAATTATCGCTTGCTTCGCTCGCTCGTAGATTTTAAGATAATTTTGCCCATGTAGTATGACTTGTTCTGCGCTCCTCATATACACTAAGGCCCGTATTCTGAAGTCGGGTTTAACTTAAACTCAGGTTTAAAGTTGTGGTTTAAGTACGGATGGCCAATTGTTACATAAATCGCCAACAATAGAGATATCATATTTCAGCTCATTTGGCTCTCAAAATTATTCATAATTGTGTAGGAAGTATAAATAGATGATTGCCTTCACCATCGATGAATCAGGAAAGAATACGGTGAACATAAGAAACACACAGCTTAATAAAAATATTGACACTTTTGGCTTCCCATAATTTTAGTACAGAGTTAGACTATGGTCTAAGTTAAACCTGACTTCAGAAATATAAGTGTATTTTTGCACCCATACATTTTCTGTATGTTCTTGAATCCGTCGTGCGTCGATAAGCAAAAACTCTCTATACAGTGCGTATCAAAAAATCGGGACAGTTTTGAAAAGTCTATAAAAAATTTGTTTCAAATTATTATATCTATATTTTGATGTTAATAGATGCTCTAAGATCTTATCTTTTAAATGCCTTTTAAAAGAATAAATTTTGTTCATGCTTGAGCGAACACGGGACGTTTTTGTCGGGGGTTCAAAAAGAGGCTTGCGCCAAAATGGCAGAAATGGGAAATTTGATGATTAGACCTTTGGCTAATCAGCAGACTTCCTCTTAATCTTTTCATTATCTTTGACATAATTTTCGAATTATGCTGTCAAATTTCATTTACAAATTTATTTATTTACATGGATTATATTGTTTATCATTTGAACTTCTTTTACCTTTGAATGTTCCTTCATAAGTAAGAAAAGAAGAGACTTTTTGTCAACCCAAGTAAGAAGATTTGCATTATTAGTTGGGAAAATTTGTAATTATTCAAATCCTTTTATTATGTGATACAAATAATTATTACGTTAAACAAATTATGCTACGGTACCTATAAAAGACATGAATCCTATTTTCAAGGGGTTATTGAATCCTTCACCAAGTTTAATTATGTGCTTGACAGGACAAACAGGAAAGGATTCATGTCTTTCAATGGCAATGGTGTATTGAGTCAATTTTGAAGCAGCAAGATATGGCAGATTGGTTAAAATGTATTAAAAAGTTGTGAAGCGAGCAGGCAAAAATTTCCACTTTTTTATTAAAATATCCAATCTTGTGATTTTGACATAATCAGAAAATTATTTCATATTTCACTTTCTATGTTTTCTGTTATTTTCCTTTCCACATTTTTCCTTGGTCATATTTTTTTATTGGGGGGGGGGCACCCCGAGCCCCCACCCTCAGTATGCGACTGTTCAAAGGATCCATAACCTTTGTAGCACACATTGAAATGATTTGAAAAACAAAACAATCTCTCCCATACTTTGGTTAAACAAATGTTCTTGCCTAAAGAAGGAATATTCAAAGCTAAAAGATAACATATTAAAAAGGAACAACAGAACTTATTCAAGCAAATAAGTAGATTTTGAAATGAATTTTGACCGCATAATTCGAAAATTATGACTAAGGTTAAGAGGAAGTCTGCTGATTAGCTAGAAGTCCGACCATCATATTTATCATTTTATGCCATTTTGGCGCAAGCCTCCTTTTTTACCCCAGACAAAAACATTCCGTGTTCGCCCAAGCATGAACGAAACTAAATTATTGTAATGGCATTTGAAGGATAAGACTCCAGAGCACGTACTAACACCAAAATATAGAGATCATAATTTGAAACAAAAGTTTTATAGACTTTTCAAATCTGTCCCTTTTGCGCACTCTAGTATCATTAGAGCAAAATCACGTAAAACTGTAGTATACGTTATGACTGTGTGAAAGTAAAAAACATATATTTTCTGATTTTTCAAATTATTATTAGTAATAAACACACTGAGCAAAATATGATGCAGCATTCAATTCAATACGATTGTATCAGCGACAATAAACCTGTCCCCTTTTGATTGCTCTTATATTATAGTAGCGTTTCTGTATCCAATTCCAGCAGTCAGAGGTAGCCATTATATTATTATTAGTACTTCGTCCATTTAAACCTTTCAATGTCTTTTTTCACACATGTGACCATGAGTATGCCATTGTGACGTAGCGGAAGTAGCGTATACTGACACAAGTGCGCGTCTTTTTGTCACGTCATAATGGTCTCAATAGGCGCGTATTCAGCACGCGCATTCAATCGGTTTGTTTACATTTAGGGCCAGGGGTCAACACACTTTTAGAAATCGGCTTTACCGGCCATGAGCTGGCACCACTCAAAATGACGCTGGGAAAATGAAGTAAAAAGATCAACTACAACATCACATTCAACGAAAGCTCTTGTCTCAATGCTTGTAGCTCAGAATTTTAATAGGGAATTTTTGGAATTGTGGATTTTGAAGCATCGGTTTAGTAGGGAAAGTATAGACAAAAACATGTAAGTAGACTATTTACGTTTCATCATACGGGGAAATAAATTAATAAAAGCAAGCACACTATTACAACGTGGTTCGTTTGAGACAAAACAGGAGCGTATTGAATGCCTTGGCCTTGTGCATAACTTGGCCTTAGCCTTGTGGATTTGAAGCCTTAAAGGGATGGTCCAGGCTGAAATTATTTATATCTAAATAAAAAGAGTAAAATTCACAGAACAAAATGCTGAAAATTTCATAAAAATCGGATAACAAATAACGAAGTTATTGAATTTAAAGTTTATCAATATTTTGTGAAAACAGTTATAGGCACATCGTCATGAATATTCATCAGGTGGGCTGATGATATCACATCTCCACTTTCCTTTTTCTCAAGTTATTACATGTAATCATAAATGTTCCATTTTTTCATACATGTGTAAATGATTTGTCTCCATTATGATGAAATAAGTTGCAGCAATAAATAACTAATGAACTTAATCAGTTGTCAGTCTAATTGTTTAAGTTCTTAGTAGAATTTTTTTGAATAAACCTAATTTCATAATCAAATACAAAAGAAAAAGTGCAGATATGACATCATCAGCCCACCAAATGAATATTCATAAAGACATGCCTCGAACTGTTTCACCGGAATAATGCAAATTTTTAAAATTTGTTATCCGATTTTGATCAAATTTTCAGCATTTTGCTATGTGAATTTTACTCTATTTATTGAGATATGAATATCTCCAGCCTGGACCATCCCTTTAAAATCCAACGCATTTTCAAAGCATATACCCAGTGGATGTATGTCTGGACATTTTAACAGCCATTTTGAAAAATTAACAAGCGAAGTTTCATCAACTTCTAGTGCAAAATGTTAGGCAGTATTATGGTGAACAATATTTTTGTCTAATAACACCCCGCCCCTCATTTCTTGCTTTAACTAAGGCACTTGGTGCATAATGTACAGAGTGTTTTGTCTGTTTCTAACGCTATTTTTTTCTTGCAAGGAGTAGAGCAACAAGGAGGAAACGTCTGATAAAGAGTTGGGTGGGGCAAATGATATGCCTGCCCCCTATTTTAAAGTGAAGGGTACATATCCAGTATCCGGGCCCCCGTCCAACACTTGTTGATACCCATGATAGTAACAGTAAAACTAGATGACTTGTATAGTAATAGAAAACGCTACTAGCAATTGGTCAGTTCTGGAGTAAATCCTGGAGGATATCTCACACTTTCCGGGGAGGGGGCTGTAAAATATACCATTGACGGATCCAGGTAGGGGCACATCCGACTCGTGCCTCCCTTTTGAGAGCCTTAAAAAAATATTTGTTAGTGAAAATTTCCTGTACGTATACCCGAGTGAAAACCTTTTTTAGTTGGTCACCGTCAATCGGGAGTGAGGACTTTTTAGGAACAGAAATCGCAGAAATCCCCCTTGAAAAATCCTGGATCCGCCCTTGCATTCACCCCCAATTTTCAATCGAAATACGTACATGTACCTGTTAAAAGATACCTTTTATTGAACCCGGGCCTGTGATGCAGCCGATACAAGTTTGCAATAAAGTCGTACATACACTCATAAAATGTGGGGCACACTGATGTATGTTGATAAAAAAGATTATATATTCTAGGCAATTATCCAATTTCAAGAGCAAATTTATCACCCATGCAATTTTGTCATTACCCAATTTTGGCAGATTTTAAACAATAGTTGTGTGGTCCGCATACTGCCCAAGGTTTGTTAAAAATTGGGCATTTCTTGCTCAACTATTTTAAGAGTGAAATAATTTTCAGTAGTTGGAACAAAATGTTGTTCAAAAACGTCTTTCAAGGGGTATAGAAATATGGGAGAGAATTAATATGCTGAAAGCCTGTGGTGAGCGAGCGCAGTGATTGCCCGTTTCCTCGTGTTCTATTTGTTTTTGTAGAGTGCATCATTTTATGTTCTTTTATGGTGTAGGTTGACACTTTTTGTCTTAGTACTCTTTTCGCCATAAGTGGCCGCTCAACTCTATACACAAATTTTAGGACATTAAATTGATCCCTGAAAATGAGTATATGTTTTACCAAAACCTATTACCATGGAGCTATTTTCCTGCGACCTAGAAATGAACAAAATCTAATTTGTATGATTTTTTCCATTGGACCCCATCGAATTAATTGTTATAGCCTACGATTCACTATCTTTGAATTACCTCCATTAATAGGTCGGATACGATTAATATCCTTAGTAAGATTTATCCAAGCAACAACATATAATTCATCAAAATAAACATTCTCCAACTTGTGTCTTTTACTTAAAGCACACTTCTTTAAGTAAACAAGAGATCCTATGTCCAGGGGAGGGGACTTGCAGAGATATTTGCATCAGCTAGGACGTTATTCCGGGCTGCTACCTTGTCAGTCCTTTCTCTGAAAACCTTTTAGCCCTCTCAACCAACTCGGCTTGTTCTTTAACAAAGTTTTGTTCCCATTCTACATCAGACACATATCTCATTCTCATTATGTAGGTCACGTAACGTAGCAACGCCTAAATTGACTTCAAACGATGGCTTTGTCATCATTGACCAACCAAACGAACAAGAAGAAAATCATCATATAAATGAACATACATCGGAACATGCGAAATCACTCCCGATTTCGACATCCCCGACGAATGACCCCCAACGACCACAGGCCACGGGGGGCCAAAGTCCTACTTCATCATCGTCCCCATCACTCGACGAGTTTTGCCAGTCATTCGAGAATGCAATGACAATTGCCCAACATGCCGAACGTGCGAAGACCGAGGCTCGAACTGCAATCGACAGAGCCGAAACAGCCCGAAACCTTGCCGAACAGGCATGGGACCAGGCGATGTCCGCAGCCGAAGCCGCGCAGAGTATTGCACGATCTGGACTTGCAGTAGCCAAACTTTCTCTCGATGCCTGCAATCCAAGATCCAAGCCCAACCACCAGACCGACTCTCTTAAGACTGCATTCGATCTCTTTGCCAGTCAACGAGAACCTGTCATGGATTTTGAAAGATTTCAGGAAGCTCTTAGCTACGATGATGAAGCAGCACTTGACATTGTTGGCGAGTTTGAAGAAGGGGAGAGGGAGTATCCATGTGACATGTACAACTGTACTACTTGTCGCAATCGTCAAAAAGCACAGAGTTGGAGATTCTTCAAGGTTTCTCCTGATTTCTCATCTCCTCCTAAAGACACACCAACAAGTCGATCGTCAGGACCTTGCCTCGATCACACACCAAAGGCCAACACTGGAATACTTGGATCGACAAAGAAGAGAGGCCACACTGGTCGGAAGCTTACTGGGGTCCCGAAGTGTTTCGAGAAATACTCGTCACCCCTTGGTCAATTCTCGGCAATATCCCCCCGAATTCCGAAGACGGTCACCCAGCGCCCGGTCAAAGAGCAAGGGAAAGTTTGTGGCATCAGCCTACTATCAACCAATCAGATTGGGGAAAAAATTCTTGCAGTCAAACCCTGGACCGATGCCAGCACGCCAGTCAGCATCAGATGAACTTGAGTATCTCACATTCTGGCCTACCAATGACAGTTCCCAGTTGGAAGATCCTTCTTATGTAAGTTTATTGGATTACATTGCTTATTTACTGATTAGTCAAATTCAGTCAGCCTATCAGTCATACATGTATAATCTATTTTCGGATATATTCTCTAACCATTTTATTTATTGCTTTATTGCACTCATAGATCTATCAAATGTTCATTTGTTTGTTCTTTTATTTATCAGGTCATCCATACATGTATGTTTATTCGGAAGTTAATTCATGAATGTTGTCAAGAAGTTGTTTCGACAAATTATAAAGCCAGTATTACAGAGTATCTCTTTATATTCCCAAACTTGTTTTGTTTAATTTTACATGGAGACGCTTTATCATTCTGTTTGAATGACACCAAGTTTTTAATCAGATTTTTTAGTCAGTCAACTGTGAAATAGTGATCAAATAATGATTGCATTTTTGTTTACCTATAAAGCGGTAGGCTTTGTTGAAATTGCATAATCGACAGCAAATTTATGTATTTATATGTCTCAGTCTCACCGTGGATATCGTGGATAAACTTTGTTATTAATGCCAAATTACCAAATATAGTTACTTTTTTGTTGCATCGTTCAACCAGGAAGTTTTTTTTTTCCAAGATATGAACCGAATTTGAAATTGCTATTAATGGCTAAGAGTACCATAATTGTGATAATTTGATCAGGGATTAACTATTTCCATTTGGATGAAACGAAATTTTCATGGTTTTTTTTTTGTTTGATTTATGTTCAACGGTAGAAATATGATGTTTATATTTATGTGCGATACGTGTGTATAATACTAGGTAATTTCATGCCCGTCATTATATTTTTTGTAAATCTGCATTATAATTCTCATTTTGTTTCATTCAGTCTGACGAAGGAGCAAGCAGCGATGATTGCTCTCAGTCTGCACCCGTATTCCTTGGTGTTCGAACCCGTAGAGCCGAGAGCTGTGAAGAAGGTCTACTGAACTCACCCTTGAAACCACGACAGCTCCAGCGCCTAAGTGACATGGAGCCTACAGAGGAAATAGCTAGAACTAGGTTTCATCAAGTCACTGCCGCTAGAAGGAGCCAGAGTTGCTCTAGTGAACCTGGAGCCGACCAGGCTAAACGACCCTGCTCTCCGCTTGTTCTCCCTGAAGTTGACAGTGGCACCAATGTACAGGTCAGTAACAAAGCCAGTAAAGTCTTCTGCTTTATACTCAGTTTCGTCATCATCGATCACCACCACCACTGTCACCATGCACCATCACCCTTGCGGCCAATCATTATCACCATCATCACCAACACCAACATGACCACCACCACCACTATCACCATCACCACCGTCACCATCGTCATCATCACCATCTTCACCATCATCATTATCATCATCATCATCATCATGATCATCATCATCATCAATTTCATCATCATCATCATCATCCGGGGACGGATTCAGCTAACAGATTATTATCTTTTTTCTATTTTTTTTTAGTGGGGGTAGTCCTGACTGTATCATATAACAGAAATAAACAATGCGAGAGCGAAGCGCGAGCTGAATTTTTGATATACTGACCTGAAAACTGGACATTTAAGGACCCTTTACCTGTGAACAGGATATGTATGTATGCTATTTTTTAAACCTGAAAACTGCCATTCTATGCACTTAACTGTTTGTAATCATGAACAGGATAGGTATCTAGCTAAACATGATGCAAACGCAAAGTGCGAGATGAAAATTGTGGATATACTTGATAACTGGGATCTAAGCATGTGTTTAGTTTTAAAGTAGGAAGTATGAGAGCGCGAAGCGCGAGCTGAGAATTTTGTCAATCTAGACCTAAAAACGGGACATTCTAAGCCTTTTTATTTTGTAATCATTATACAGGATGAGTCATTGGTGTCTTATTAAAACATTGATACGAGCGTGAAGTGTGAGCAGATGTTTTTTATATGCCGACCAGAAAACCTTTACAGTTTAAGCACGTTTTAAATAAAAAACGGGATGTATATTAGTCTAAATGTAAAACAAAATGTTGAGAACTCTATCGCAAGCAGAATTGTGCTTATTGACTTGACCAACTGGAAATTTTAAGCCTTACTGTATGTTTTTGAGCAAAATTATTTTCTCACTCATATTGCCAGCGCGAAGCGGGAGGGATATATTTTGTTTTATAATATAAATTTATATAATGGCGTGAAAGTTTGTCTTTGTTCTAATTTTTCTGCCCCCTCTCCCTATTCCATTCACTTTTCTTCCTCCTCTTCTTTTCTTTTCTTTTCTCCTCTCCTTTATTTTTAATTTTCTTTCTTCTCTTTTTTTTTGTTGCGCTGCCAATAAGGGGGGGGGGGGCATTCAGCACCCATAGATTTGATTGTGGTTATAATGGTGATGATGTTCGTTGGCCTGTTATTCAATTTCATTTATTCCAAAAACATTTCTTAATCATTATCGGTGCATCGTCATGCTTGAAGATTTCAGTGATAAACATTTGACTTTTCCGTCATCGCTAAAATACGATTGGTTGAAGTTCCCTCCACATTTTTTTGTTTGTTATTTATCGCTCTAAAATCATTGATGTCAAATAATTCACATAAAATGCGTCAGTATTTTCCCTTGCGTTGAGAGGTTGTACGCACGTACACGAAGGTTTCTCTTCAATGAGCTTCTGGTGACGTCTTCAAAAGCATTTCTCTCCGAGATAACTATCAATGTAGATCTATTTTTAGACTAGAAATGTATCAATACATTAAATAATTGATTCTCGCCGCCTGTTTATGAAAATTTCCTTACTCTATTTTCTGCATTTCCATTATTTGTTGTTACCCTCCATTACCAATCAATCCTATACAGTTTTACGTTTTCATTATTTCAAGTATTTTTGTACGTATACGTAGGCCTTCTTTCCTTCCTCTGTTTGTCCCGCTAAATATTGATTCATTTTTGTAATTTCCGTCATCTGTACCGATTTCATTATGTTTTACACGCATTTTATTACTTCCCATTTTAATTTTTAAACGCATAATACCAGTATTGTGGAGATAGAACCGTGGTGAAAATGACTAGCAAATTATAATATTTTAATGATTAACTGAAAAGAATAAAATGCAGGAATCCTTAGATTGTTTTTGTGAATGATAAAAAGCCCAAATAATTTGATTCTTACACATTTCAGTGAGAAAAATTCAGTTACAATAGTTTTCCAATAATGACATGAAAACTGAGCAAGTTTTTAATAGTTTTGATGGAGAGTTTTAAATGTGATTTCTATCGGTATACAAACGCTATTGTTGAAATTAGTGTAAAAAAATGACAGGTAAAAATTAGTCAAATATTTGGTTAGAATCTGCTAATCTAGAATCCATTTTGGTTGATTTTGGCCATTGTTTGTGGTTGGACACATATTCACCAAATGATTGGTTATTCTGACCAATTTTTAAGTTTGTTGCATTAAAAAGGGGGCGTCTAGCACAAGAGAGAAGTGCAAATTTTTTAAATGGTACAGTTGAATATAGTTGCAAATTAGAGAGATAGTCTCTAACATAAGTTTAGGAATTTAAATGTGCTTGCCCGAGTGGGCGATACTCCAAAATTTTCTTGCCACACGGTTGTCTATTTTTAACGTAATGATTATATTTATTTGTTAATCTCGCAGATTCTGCCGAACAACGTTCAAGTTTTCACGCCACCCCCGGCTAAATCTACCACGCCCCCTACGAGTCGTCATGGACACATGACGTCATCCACCAAAGCTTACCTTTCCGACTAACAACACATGACACGGATAAGGAGAACTCAATATTCTTGGAATGGGAACCGCCTTTAGTTTAGGGATATCATACATCGATATTGAATAATAATACAATTTGATAAATATTATGAAAAAGGTGAAAGAAGAGGGGCAGAGAAATACTTTCTTTTTTCTTCGAAAAAAACACCCAATACATTTGTAAATACTTGTATATATAAGAGTCTAATAGAAGTCTTTATCACTTTTCCAGATTCAAATCAGATTAATTGAAACCTTGTAGAAGCCACTCAGAATACTAAGTTTATTACTGTTAAGATGAAATTAACCTCCAGAAAAGTGTAGATAATAATCATTGACGTATGTCAATGAAGTGAAGATGAAAAACGTTCAAGTGTATGCTTAGTTATGTATAAAGAATTGTAGTTGAAGTTTTACTGATTTTGTAAAGAATTATGTTATTGCGTATTTCATGTTGGGATTGCCTTTTAATTTTTGAGTTGTGTGTAGACGTGATTCTCTCTACATCCGGCCTCTAAAAATGATTGAAAGCTGGAAATCTGAATATTTTGTCTTTCAATTTCAAAAGTAAAGGATGGGGTTTGTTTTCTTAATGTTATTCATATGATCTTGGGGGAAAAAGCTATACCTTGTATATCTATGTAAATATGTATATGTATCAAAACAATAAAACCTCGAGATGTAAAGAAAACAAAATAATCATTTTGAAAGCGATATTGTATGTAAGCTTCATGTATTGTAACATTGATCACAAATGCTTACTAAAAAGATAATTCTTTGAAACGGTGATAACATGACATTTCTCAATCCAGCAGTATAATGTCACATACCGTCTTTGACAAACTCATGATACTCGCTTCAATAATATAACATTATTCTTCAATTTATACTCCTTTATCAGGTTCGTTAAAATTTTAGAAAAAAGGGCGATAACTGTAAACATTCAGTAGTCAACATCCTCTATCTATTCCATAAACGAGATAAGCTTTTTGCCTAGCATTTTGCTTGTCTAAAAAATCTTCACTAACGTTGTTCTATAAACTTTAAGACATTTGTCTCAAGTCCCTTTAAGTAAAAAAAAAAGAAAAGAAAATAAAGGGAGAAAGGGAAATTGTGAGGGGGAAAATAAAATCTAGTAAGGAATTGAAGCAAGAAGGCGTAGATAGATAGAATGGGAAATGATTGAGAAGAGAGAGCAGGCAAATAAAGGGAGGATGAGAGATTATGGAGTCACAGAGAGGGAGAGAGAGAGAGAGAGTGAGAGATAATAGCAAATATGAATATCATCAAAATCGAATGAATAATTTCACAACAAAAAATATTATTTTGTGAAATGATACATTATATGAAATGAGGAAGATGATATTACGTTTCCACTTGTAATTAGAAATTATTTCCCTTGTTATGTATTCCTAAAAGTGAATAGAAAAAGAATTCCTCACAGTAATGAACATTTCCATGGTTTACATTTTTGGAACAGAAAATGAAAAAAAACTTGTAATTTCATTTAATAATCATACTGAACAAAAAGTGGATTTGTAACATAAATGGCCCACCGCAATTGTTCAGAATCAACAAGAACTGAAGCACCCCCCAAAAAATTCTTTGGGGTGATGTTTATTATTCTCCATAGACTAGGCAGCACCCCCGAGGTATTCTGGAAGATGTATAAAAATGGGAAAATGTATAGCCAAAATGACCTCCATTTTCTTAGTGAAATCCGTTTTTTTTTTTTGCTTTTCACATTTCTCCGGACCAATTTGTTGACCTCTATTTTGTCTTGACCCCCTAGCCTTTTTTTTTTTTTCAAATTTACATCAGCCTCTCTAGTCAAATTTTTTTTTAGAACCAAGTGAAATCAACTGGAATGACAAAAAAATGGGAAAATTCAAGGGAATTTCAACTGGATTTCAAGATCGGTCAATTGACCAGGCCCAAGGCCACTCATCACACACTAGTAAAACGAGAGACAAAATTAGCCACAATGGAGTCAGATTTAACTTTAATTCTACATTATTGGATATTCGAGGGGCATTCTAAATATTTTGTGTGTATTTGAAATATTTGGACATTATCTTGTGGACGTACAGTTTTGGAAACTTTCAAGGTACATTCTGAATGCATTCTAAGTATTATTACAACATTCCAGCAGCATTCAAAAACATATATATTGAAGGAATTGCACTGAATAGTGGGGTGGGGGGGGGGTGACCTGCTGAGGTTCTCATAACAGTCATTTCATTCTGCTTAATTATGGTATGGGGGCTTTAGCACCAAACTCATTAGGACACACTCTCAATCACTGCCGGGGGGGGGGGGGTGAAATTCAAAATGTGGCAACTTTATGTTTTACCCAATATTGATGGTATGTCGGTTCTGCCTGTTCATTTCATTTGTAATCCATCTCACTCCATTCAGTGAAATTAACTAAATCTCAAAGGTAATAAATAAAGGTAATAGACATACATGTATATAGATTAGAGCAAACAAGGATAAAAATCAAGATTGAATAAATAAAAGAAAAATAGAAAGAAAATACCCTTTAGTACTCAGAGGTGTTCTCTATGGCCAAATATATAATGCAAAAGTAGAAGTGCATAATTTTGTCCAAAGATTGGCATCCATAGGTTATAGGATTACCAGTAAACACATAGAACTATAAGACCATATTCTCATCAATGAAAGATTATGAGAACATAAAAGAAACACAACAAAACATAAATATGCAATGTTAAAGATGCTTCCTTGCATTTATTGCAATTTTTGGAGATATTCATGATTTATAAGAATGGTGCACTTGTCTCAAAAGACACATACTTCAGTAAAAACACTACAAATATATATTTAAAAAAATATTAATTTTCAAAGAGAATCTATACTCTTGATATATATTGACATGGCCCAAAATACACAGATCATGAAATACATTACTTCCACCTCTCACTTTTACAAAACTGATTAAAATACAAGATTTAGAATAATTTATCACACTAATATTGCATAGAAAACAATTCACATGAGGGATATTCCACTTCAAAGTGATTGTAACTTAACCTTTTCCTAATATTTAAGAACCAAAACAATAATCATAGCGAAATAGATTGAAAATTGGCTAGATAATAACAAAAGTCAATAATACCAAAAGTATGTTTCTTGAAATGAAAAAAAAAATCTAAATTATACTGGACCATGGAATCATGCTCACATGAGCACACAAAAAAAGCAAATTCGACACTTTTCTTCTGTCACAGGAGACATCAAACATGGCAATCAGTATCGCTTTCTTTATTTAAAATTAATTTTGTTTTTACTCAATCATGACACGAAGATGGCATCTTGCAGTTTACAGGATAATCGCGAGCATTATCTATGCCTGTAACACCAAGGATTCAAATGAGATGGAGTAACAGCAAACAAAATTCAGCAGAAAGTATGTCAGGCATGCAGTTTGCTTGACATTTCTTGCAAATGTATCTACAAAAATATTCCCGCATGACTCTGTACTTATAAGATTATATAAAGGGAATTATGCTGATAATTGCTTTTTCAATGCAACTTGTCTGGTTATATGTGTAGAACATAATTCAGAGGCATGTGAAAAGAAATTATGCAATATCCTGAAATATGACTTAAATTTACTTGACTGGGCATGTGCGAGCACTCATCTGACATGTACAATAATGAACACTACCACATTTTGAATTTTAATTTGCTGCCAATGATTGGAAAAGTATCAAAATCTAGTTTCAGTAAAGGTCAAATTCTTATATTGTTCACTAATTAAAGATGACTTGATACAATCTGGCCAAATCTCTCAATGTAATATTGCTTAGGTATTGATGTTTTGACATATGTTCAAATTCCAGTTTGTTTATTGAAATAGAAGATGGAATATCATTACAAAAAATCACTCCTTGGATTTCCCCATGAAACTAGCGGCTTTGAACGACGGACATCAAAAAGGTACTTACTGCCATTCTTTCTTTTGTGCTTCTTTAGAAATGAACAGCTGCTTGCATAAATTTGTCGCCCTTTGTACTCTACTCACAGAAACTTCTTGGTGACATGAAGTTTAGCATTTCATAGAAGAGATGATTTTTAGGATTGATTACAAGTGCAATCAAGCATACCAGGGAATAATTTTTCTAGTATCACATCGCAATTTGCACCTCATTTTTTGAAAGACTGCTAAGCATTAAGTCTTTCGTATAGTAAATTTTTACCTAGAATTGTACAATACTTAGAGCTTTTCTCTTATAACCAAAAATGCTATTCCAATTTGTAAAGCAAAATTATTCCCTGCATACTATGCTATGTGATGTCTGCCCCTGGTGAACTGTAACTGTTTACATTAGATTTTTCAGCTTCACATTTAGGAGGGTTACCGTAAACTGAATGTTTGAATGAAGTAGTAAATGACAGAGAAGAGTGGAGAGAGGAGAAAGGGGTCACCTGAATCATAGTGAAATACATCTCGCTGATTTTAGATACAAGAAGTAAATGAAATATAAATATGTGTGTAAGAATCATAAGAATAATGGTGTCAATTGGGCATCACACACAGTTGACATATATCACCATTAAGAATTCAAAATGAAAATTAATGTATTAAAGGGTTAAACTGAAAGTTGATTTAAGGTATCACTTAAAGCATACCAATGCTATAAAGAAATACTAACAATATAAAAATAGATTTGACTCTTGGAAATAGTAATTGGTTAAAATCACCATGAGTTCATGGCAAGCACAACAATTTCTCACAATCAAACAGAAAAAATTACATTGTGTAAGAATTATCATTATTAACCTAATACCAAACTACTTTATTTTAATATTGATGCTGGCAAGCACCATCTAAATGATCTTCAAATTATTATTGTAACATTGTCATAATGATGTATTAAATCACTACCATTAAACCCTTGTATAAAAGCTTCAATCAGTCTTGAGAAGCTCTGGATCAGCTATTTGTAGTAGTACCACATTCAAATATTCAAAACCCCAGAAATATGCTTTCACTTATTTCCTGTATATGATAATTTGTGTGTAATCTGGTTTGCTTTTACCGGAATCTTAAAAAAGAATAAGTAAATCATTTACTTGTCACTTAATTCAACTAAATAAACTTTTTTTTAGACAAGAATAGGAATATTATCATATGACTGATTGTCGTTAATGAAGAACAGGAGGAAATCACTGAACACCTTTCAATGATGAGAAAAAACTTATTGTGTGAAATGATGCATAGCGGTAAATAAGAGCAAATTGCAAACATCAAGGTTAAAATAAATGTTATATGTGAAGTAGGTAAACCCTACGGTGAAAC
The DNA here is from genome assembly GCF_018143015.1 of Lytechinus variegatus. Taxonomy (NCBI): domain Eukaryota; kingdom Metazoa; phylum Echinodermata; class Echinoidea; order Temnopleuroida; family Toxopneustidae; genus Lytechinus; species Lytechinus variegatus. The sequence goes on along the minus strand of NC_054741.1, from coordinate 77,332,593 downwards.
ACTGATAAAAATCTTATCAATAAATAATAGATTAAATGCATTACAAAAAATATTAATAGTACAAATTTTACATTATAAGAGTAAAATGTAACAACCCAGACCTGCTGGTGAGATTGAATATGAAAATATAACTTATAAAAGTTGTTTAGTACTGGCACTTCATTCAACAATTATCTCAGGATGACAATAAAAATTTGTACATAATGTAATCTGAAAACCAATATTGAATATCCATTTCCAGTGAATTATAAATTGTATATTTGATAGGAAAGCTACACCATCACATACATATTATCTTACAATTGTATCCATCAATGTGGCTCACATCATTGCTTTACTTAGGGCTAGAGTGAACAAACTTTTTACTTTATACAAATGTGCAGTGCACATATGTGCTGCTCAAATAGTGATACAATCATTACTGGGGATCCCAAGAATACCAGTATATTTTCCCTGGAGGCTGGCCTAAATTACAATTATATGGCCTTGGCCTTGTCCAAGGATATCTATCTAGTGTAGTTGTTTGCCTTGGCCTCAAGCCCTTGATGTTGGCCTCGGGAGAAGTTCCTTGAAAGAAGCACAATGAGGCTAGGAAATATATTTTGTATCTGGAACAGAAAGTCAATGATAAGTCAAAAGATCTTAATATTTTCTAATGGAAAATCATTTGTAGTATTGTGATCCTTGAGCGGGGTCTTGGCTCTAGTTGGCAAAAAATGGAACACAATATCGTTGATATCTGGATGCTTTGAGAACATCGTAATTGACCAGAAAAACCTGGTAACTTGTAAGATCTAGTAGACCTTCTAGATGACCAGGAAACAGTGCAGATCCTCCAAGATACATGGATGCTTATAGGACACTGGTTGCTAAGATCTAACTGATGACCCTACATAATCTAGTAGACCTTCTAGATGACCAGGAAACAGTGCAGATCCTCCAAGATACATGGATGCTTCTAGGACACTGGTTGTTAAGATCAAAGTGATGACCCTACAGGATCTAAGACTTTCAGATGAGCAGGTAACAAAGCAGGTCCTCCATATGAAATGGATGTTTCTAGGACACTGTGTTTGCTGGAATCAATCTGATAACCCTACAGGATCTAGAAAACTTTCAGATGAGCAGGTAACAGAGCAGGTCCTCCATAGGAAATGGATGTTTCTAGGACACAGGGGTTGCTGGAATCAAGCTGATGACCCTACAGGATCTAAAAGACTTTCAGATGAGCAGGTCCTCCATAGGAAATGGATGTTTCTAGGACACTGGCCACTAAAAACAAACTGATGGCCCTACAGGATCTAGAAGACTTACAGACGAGTAGCTAACAGGAGCAGATCCTCATTGACACATGGATGCTTCTAGGACACTAGTTGCTGGGGTCACACTGATGACCTTACAGGATCTAGAAGACATCACTCTGGGAAGAAGGCATTGTGACTATGCCTTTTCACAATCTTCTTGTCTGTTCTTTGTCTCTGTTGCTTGATGGCCCAGGTTCGCTTGGTGATGAACTGCTTGGCACTCTTGTCCCACTTACTCCTGCTCTTCAGGATCTGTTACAGAAACACAACAAATGTTCTTTCAATCCTTAAACAATCAGTAAGAGGTTTAGCCCTCAACATTTGAAGAAAAACAAGATTATTTCATTCTTGATTATCAAATAAAAACACAGACTGTACACTTAATATGATATCAGATCAAGAGAAGTAGGGCCGCAAAAATTATAAACTGATAAAAGCCTTTCGTAACAAGAATGCTTTGTATCGTTCAAACTGGGTGCAACAAAGCTATTTTCCTTTCCTACTACCCACCCTCAAACCAAAGAGAGCTCCAACTTAAATCTGGAAAAAGGCATCATGCTCAACTTATTTGTGACCCACAGTCCTTTATAAAAAAATGTCATAAAAGTAAGAATGTAATCTAATTAAAAGCCCATCTCATAAATTAAAATATAAAAAAACAGAATGCAAATTTCAAAAGGTCAGCAAATATCCCACGAATGACCTCTCACCTCTACATAACCAGAACCATTGTAGCTTTGTTATATGAAATCCAAAGAGTAACACTTGTTTTATATAATCTTTTAGATACCCCCTCCAACCCTATCAATCACAATTGTACCCATGTACTCTGCCAAGCTTGCAAGCTTGCTGAGAAACAGGGTATAACGAGTATGAAACTGGAGAAATATGAACATTTCTGTCAGAGCTTTAAATCCATTGATGTAGATTAATCTTCAAGCCCCAACTGAGTCACAGGGTTGTAAAATGTAAAAAAAAGGACAACATCTAAATATGACAGCTGCTGGGCATCCCCCTTTGCATAAATGACTTCTGAATGACCTCTCACCTCTACATGACCCCTAAGTCTCCTGGGTCGCTTGAGGGCTAGCATGATAGCAGGGCAGTGGTCCACTGTCTGTTTCTCTGTCACCTGCCTTGCCTGATGAAGTGGAATGAAGGCCTCACCGATGAAGCTATCACAGACCACAGTGTTGTGATCAACGACTGTCACTGATAGAATCACAGTATCCAACTCAAAAGCCTCTTCAGGCAACGCACCACTGATTGTCATAAGGGAGGAAAAAAAGAAGTCATTATGAGTTACTCTCATCAATACAGAGTTATTAACTTTAACAAGAGGGAGTGGAGGACTTGCATCAACTGACCTGTTTAAAGATAAATGCTAGTTTTGGTAACGATATCAAAATGAGTTTGTACAGAATCCAATGAAACGACCACCAAAGTGTCTGTTTGTATTAAATAAAACGCATGTGCCAAAGGATTCTGGAAGAAATTGTGTAATTGCTGAGAAATCAGCAAATAAGCACAGGATTCGGGTAGCGCGTCGGGCCCGACGCTCTAAGCAATAATTATACATTGTCCCACGTGCGCTTATCTGTGTTGGGGATCTTCGGTGTGAACATTTTTCAGCGTAGATTTCAAGATTCACATAATGTAAGTGTCCCAGATCTAGATCCTCGATGATATACTGACAATTAAGCCTTGTTTTACAGACTTTCTCATGAAATCAGTGTTTACTGCAACTACTGGAATTTCTCTTTGATATCTGTTTACAGCTTAGATACATGTTTTAAATGCTTGAAAAAGAAGATCAGGAGACAACAGAAAGAGCAAATGCTTTAAATATGTGGACCTATGAATGGAAGTTACGATGGTTCTACACTTCAATTAAATGAATGAATTAAATTTAACTGAAGTGGTTCCTTACACACTAACAATGAAAGAGATTCAATGTTTGTGTCTTTGATAGATTAGCCATTCCTGAACCAATTTTGCTCAAAATAATTGTCAACTGTGCTTGAAACACATGATCAAATGTCAAGTTTGTTATCGCTGACAAAAATAATTAAATATCCAAACAGCTTACTCTCCTACTACTATAAAGCATTTGATTCAATAGGTAAGGGAAAGAGTTTATGTATTTCTAAAGGTGGATTAGCTAATTGTCTTAATATATCACCTTTATTCACCATGTAATGTGAAACCTCTATAAAAAGGAAAGAAAAGGTGTACACAATTGTCAAATTTACTGTATTTGTCTTTTAAGAATGATCAACACTTAATGAGTACATTCATATTTTCTCAAGAGGAATTATTTCTATTCATAGTTCTAAAGTATCTTCGCAATAACAACACATGGGTTCATCAGTCAACATATCCCTTTCAATGCACTATTATCTCATTAATATCGTCAACTCACAACACATAATCCATCTTGATATTATAACACTTCAATTATTATCTGTCTTAGGAGGTGGAAACACATTTATTATACATGTAGAATGTTTGATCTAAACTATAGAATGTGAAGGATGCCTACAAAATGACTGACTTAAAAAATGCAAGCTGACCCAAGTTACAGAGTAGAGGTAATAGTACAGGGGTGGTATTCTGGAACACTGTCATAACTTTTGTCATAAATTTTGTCATTTCTTTCCGAGATGTGACACCGCTATGATTGTCACAAATCGGTATTCTGAACATTGTCTTTTCCCTGTCATATCTCTCAAAGTTCCCGCCCATCTTTTCGGAGGCAATCCAATCAAAATCATCGTTAGTTCCCAGTGGGAGCCCTTCTAGCCAATAGGAATGCCCCGTGACAGGTAGGGGATATCCCCAATTCTGTTTCTGGCATCGCGCAACTACGCGAATATTGATGCGCTTAATTACAAAGAGAGACAGGGAGCTGTGAAGGATTTTAGAGGAGAAGTAGAAAAATAAGGAAAACAGAGAAAAAAAGGAGAAATTAATATGTAGGGCCTAACTAATTGTAGCATGACAAAATAATTCTAAAAATTGTCGTGGATGATGAGTGAAACTTATGCCACAATCTAATCTAAATGATATCGTTATATGCTTGACATTCAGTCGGCAGGGTATCGGGATATTTGGTACTAAAAGATATGACAAAATTTATGACTGCTACCCCCTGTCATAACTTTTGTCATATCTTTTGCTTGTATAAAAGGATTACGCGCATTAAAGCCGCGTATTTTTGGTGCGCGCCAAAGAGATAAGACAAAATTTATGACAATTTTTGTGACAAAAGTTATGACATCCACCAGAATACTGATTTTGTCATATCTCTGAGATAAGATAAAATATGGAGATAAGACAATGTTCAGAATACCGCCCCAGGTGTCGTGGTCTAGAGGATGTTTCTGGACTGTATGGATCACAATGTTCTGGGTTTACATCCTGCCACAGCTTATATATCATTTGGCGAGGCATTGATTTACATCAGCCATGTTCGACCCAGGTGAAGGAAAAGGATATTCAGCAGGAATTTATTAATATCTCCACATTTCCAAGGATGATTGGGTACTAAAAAATGCCTTATTTAGAAATAAAATTTGCGAGGTCATGAGATTTGGTGTTGTGTATTTTGGAGGCAAACTAAGAACAAATGGGTTTCAGCTACAACCGTCAGTCATAAGCAATTAACTTAAAAGGTGAGAGGATGAGTATATGATCTTTATGATATACTTACAATTGAAAGACTTGATTGTAAACTGGGTTTAGTTCCTTATATTTGACCATTGTCTTGAAGGATAAGACTTTGTTGAAGGTTGTTTCTGGGGCAATCTCCACAATAATCTTGGGGTCACTGAATCCTTTATGTAGAAAGATAATTGTGAAAGCAATTCAAATGATTAATTTCCCAATTCAATTTAATTTCATTTAATTCAATTCAAGTTTTTATTTCCAAATTCATAAAAAAGAACAAAATAAGAACAAAATTATATACAGACATTCACATGAATAATGGCCCCACTCACAATCATTACCATTTTTTATTCTTCATTATTTGTATCATAAGATTTCTTTACTGCTTTAGATTATATTCTTCTCAACACACATCAATGGTTCTAGATTCGCAAATGCATTTTATACAGACATATAATGCCATCAGTCACTATTTCTTTCAAATTACTGTATGGAATGGGCAATCTCATTGCAATTATTATAAAGCATATTACACCAATCTTCATTGACACTTCATTCAGACAATCCTACAATAAATGCATAAAGCAAATAGAACAATTTGATCTGGGCCTTGTATGGCAAAGCTTAGTATTGGATTGCACAATAAATGTGTACCAGTATGCTTGATTGACCATTATACATGCAATAAATGTATAGAGCATAAAGCAAACCTTATGAAGTGGTATAAATTGGGCTGGGGAAACTTACCATTCCTTTTCACTCCTGGTAGATCCACTGCATTACACACTGAATAAAAAAAGAGAGAATTAACCTGAATTTATATTGATTTTATAAATTTTCACATAGCCCCTCCCCTGAAAATTACTATGATGGAAACTTCCAACTGAACACTAATAAACAACTAACAATGTTTCACCCTAGAAACTTTGTGAATGATAAGCAATTTGTAAACTTTATTTTTTCAAGTTCCTTTTCTTTTGATCCCATCTCACCCCACTTACTTTTACACAGCACTGATAAAAAAAAATTATGGATATAATGAAAACTTAAAATGCCATAACATCCTAATTGTATTCATGATTTTGATGACATTTTCAGGTTTGCTCATTTAATTTCCTTTCATTTTCGACTACATATGGGTATCTGATAAGCCGTGAAACCTTTCTAAAGAATGACCCACCTTTGACCGATAGTGACCTCATGTCACCTGGTACCTCATGATAAGCCATCTTGATACTGACATGGCCCAGGTAGGCCATGGGCGTGGCCATATCTAGGGCCAGGTCCCGATAGTACAGGGCCAACAGACTGAATGTAGACCTGGTATTAGGTTCCAACTTCTCCATGATGGCGTGATACTCATCAGTCCGGGTCTTGGAACTTGTCAATTCGATGCCTGGCCTCTGAAAGTAGGCCTCCAAGGAGTCCAGACTCTGTGAATAGGAGCACATGGGTTATTCCTTAGAATTTGGAAGATCAACTACCATTCCTCGAGATTTCTTGGTAAGTAACAGACCTGTTAACATTACCCCCCCCCCCCCTGAAGAAAAAGCAGAAGGGGGAATCTACAGGTAAAGTTGTTCTGAGTTAGGATAACATTGAAATATTTCTTGGTGTTCATTATAATGGCCAGGGAGTGACTGTATTAAATGAAAAAGTTAATATTCCTGCATTACGTAAAGTTCTCAAACCAAATTACATTGTTAGTTATCCTAATCTGACCAATTCAATACAGCCCTGCAATCTCAGACTCCCCTGTGATCAGAAAGGGTTTGATCCTTGTTGAAGTAAGAAATCTCAGGGACTATTCTCCATCTAGTACTCATAGGAAGTAATAAAATGAATGGTTCAAGAGGGTAGTAATTGGAGGGAATTTGTTGTAGAATCTGACTCTGCCAAAAACTGAAAGATTGAAATTGAAAGAGTGAAATTTAACACATTTAATTGAATGCCATGGCATACATTACATTGCACATGGACTAGAAGTTTGTTTCTCTTGAAGTGTACTGGCCTCTATATCCTAAATATTTACCTGTTGTAGCCTCTTGTAATAGCCTGGTGGTCTACCATCTTGGATCCTGGACCTTATGCTGGTCAGGAGAGCATTCCAGAGCTCCTGGACTAAGCGAGGGAAGATCTGTGGGAGGAGCTGCTTATAAAGAGTACCTAGGTTCTCATCTATGTAGTCTAGAAGCTCCTCCATACACTGTCAAGCAGAGAATAGACAAATGTTTCTCAAGCAGTGATACCCACTTACAGTTTGAGTTAAGTTTACATACACCTAGACAATTCTATACAAATTGTTAATTTGCCCAAAACACGAAATACACCATGTCTTCAAATATCTTTGTCCTATCAGAACAAATTTGGTATCAAACAAAGAAGAAACCTTGACCTCTTGCCCAAAAGCAGCAACAAAAAAGGATGATTGGATTGAATAAGATCACTTTATGGAATGGCCTCACTTTAATGTACAGTAACACATTTTAAAGATTTGATTACCACTTGGATAAATAATCTTTCACAACACATGAAAATCCTGACTTCTCGGTAATATCTAATCATTTCTAAAATTAGGTTCTAAACTGGCCTGACCCTAAAAGGCGTTAATGAATTTGTTCTAGTGTCCATTTAAGAGAGAGTTGCATTTTCTTGAAAATCATATGCTAGGCCCAATTGCATTCTGATTGGTTTTTGATCACGTTATGTTTCATTCCTGGAGGTGTGTTTGATTGCAATCCTTTCTGCAAAGGGCCCCAAATGTTTCCTAATAAATTGGAATCACAGTTGAGGTATTTACTCAGAAAAATCATTACAGCCATACCAAGCCATAAAATAAATAGTGAATTCATTCAAATCATATAAAGTACATTTGAGAAGAGTACCTCTTCGCTGGTCTGACCCTTCTGTGGGTTGACAAATTTGTCAAGATGTTTGTTGACCTCCTGACTAAGACGATAAGCAATCTTCTTCTCAAGGAGACTAGACATGTAATGGATGTCATGGCACGCCCTCTGGGTCAAGCGTCTCAGTGTACTGAGGGTTAGTTTACCAGCTTCAGCCGTCTGGTGGTGGGCAGCCAGCTGGTTGCAGTTAGCTTCCCATTCTAGGAGAGTGGGGAGGTTGTCCAGGTAGCCACGGACATGCTCAATGTTGTTGAGTGTGATGCATAGCTGGTGATAGGAGGAGAAAGAGAGGGTCAGTACATGAGGAAAAGGGTGGAAGTGAAAGGAAGAGACAGAGAGAAATGGGAGATGAGGATTCACTGACATTTCTCCTGCCAAATCCTCCCCCCCTGGAATATCTGCACATTAAACCAAAGAAAAACATCCATCCTTAACCAACTGAAGCCTGAAGACTTTTGTTGCAGGACCGGGGGGGGGGGGGGGGGGGGGGGTGGGGGTTTCTTGTAAAACTTTGCAAGAATATAAAACGGTAGGAGCATAAGGTTCAACATTTACATCTGTATTTGAGACAGAGAAACCCCTTTCAGAATATTTCATATTCAAGAAAGAATTTCAAGATGTACCATATCTTGACTGACATACATTCAAAGAATGTTGACGGAACATTTTTAGTGCTATACACGGTACAAATTTTCTCTGCATCACTGTGGTAAACATGGTGGCAAACTATTTAGTTCTCTCTTCCAATTAACTCAAGGGAATATATAAAGATGAAGTATTCACACTAGAGTGAATCCTAATGACTTGACGGGTATGAAATATATGTACACATGTAACTCTGGGACTAATGCAATGTACATTGTAGTCAATGAATCTATCTGTAATATTACCTTATCCTTGATATCAAATTGACCATCTTTACTTGTCTTATAGAACCCATTGGCTTCCAGGATGCAGTGGATCTTACATGCATACAGTTTAGCTCCTTCACATATCAGCTGAAGAAACAGAATGAAAGAGTAAACCATACTATAATATCTTTGGAAAATTTAAAAGACAACAAAGCAAGGAAATAAAAGGTGCCTGTTTTATCAAATGTTTTATAATTACAAATTTGCAATAACAGTTCAAATCATACAATATTATTGACAGAGAGTAAACTTATTATAGAAATTATGCATTTGTTATTATAACGAGTCTTCATGAAAAGGGATCCTGGTCTCATTTGCAGTTTAGCCATTTCACAAGTCAGCTGTACGTTAGGTCCTGATACTCTGTGTGAAAAATCTGACTTGTATATAACATAAAAAAGATTAAGAGAATTTAGCAAAGAACATGAAGAAACAATGGCAGATGTTCCAAAGAAAACATCGCTTTTCTGAAAAGATTATGCAAATGACTCCTTGAACATTTAGTCTTGAAATCTCTTGAATTCTCTTCTCTTTCAACTCTTCTATAATTCCATGCCCCCTTATGTTGGCATCTTCACATTTCTTCTACACATTTATATATCAACATTGATTTCCTTCCTTTTCTACTTCCCTTTAGATTTATCCTTCTCCCAAACAATAGTGTCATTCATCTCAATGAGGCAATAATATAGCAAAAGAAATATTTTAAAGTGATCTTGGTTTAGAATGTATGAGTATAACATGCATCAAAAAATGACCTTTAATTGATCTTACATCAGTTAGCTTTGTAATGGCCATACAGCGGCTGTTAGGACATTCATATCCTATGCTCTGCCATTCTTGAGTAACCTAAAAAGAAAGTGAATAAGGACATTCTCATTGATTTACTACTACAATCAATTAGGACGAGCATAATTTTACTGTTCAAGTTAGTCTCAAATTCTCAAATGGCTTCTTCATATCTTGGGTTTGAAATTTCAAAGGTGAAAACTTTATGATAGGAATGGCTTCTTTTTCAAAACATAAGTATAAAGCTGCATCAACTTAATATGGACATTTAAGAGAGAAACACATTTATAAAGAATAAATTCATTGTTTCTAAATAGATACATCACGCATTATTGACATTATGTCTTCTCATTTAATTTCAACCAGTGCATGGGCTTTTTACACACAAACAGTTTTTGATATCTATATAGATACTGTAATTCATATTTATAACAATAAAAAGCTTTAAAAAGAAACATGTTTATTACCCAAGAGCTAAGAAAGCATTAATGCATGGAAGTGAACAACCAGAGGACATCTTGCTTTTATTCCCTCACTGAGGTACTTTGTAGTAATAAATAATAATGCCTTATCAAATGGTACTAATGAAAAGGTCACAATATTACAAGGTTATGTCACTACATAGAAGCCTTATGTAGAAAATATGAACCCACACTAAATTATACATTTAGAATCCAAAGTAATACAAAACATGGTAACTCACCTTTGCGAAGCAAGCCTGGACATCAACCGCCGAGTTGGAATACTTGACGACTTCATGGACCAACTTGACATCCTTGTCAAGTTCTAAAGCCTTGTGGACACGACTGAATGTCTCATGTTGAAAGGTAACCAACCAGTAGGTGAGAGGCACCTGGAACCAGATGCTATATTGTTCTAACTGCAGCCTCTCACTGTTAAGACAATCGGATATGATGTATAATTTATCTTATTTTCCTTTACAGCACTTAACATTTTCTTTATCAGAAGTCACAAAATTTTGGGTAAATATGATATGATACATTTTTTTAAAATGTAATGTGAAACAAATTCATTACACAAAAGAACTGCAGATAAAACAGAAATGGAGGTGTTCAGTAAAATGTAATGGTAATCGTATTTATCATGAAGAATGTATCAAAATAATTAATACAGGAATGCTCCACGCAACGTTATAGGCAACTGAAATTATTAAATATAAACTATGCAAATTGTAATGGTCAATAGAAAATTTGTAATAGGAGCCTACACTCTGTGAATGATAACAAGTTTTCTGATACAAGAATTTAGGTTTCAACTTCAGACTTTAGGCATGGAAATTTAATAATGGACCATTATGGTAATAATATGTAACATGCAAAAAGCAAAACGAAACTTTCATAATTACAGGAGGCAAAGAGGATGGAAGATTCAGAAAGAAGTTGATTTATTCATTTTATTCTATTTATTCATGCATGCTGCAGTCCTAAAGAATTGAGGACCAGGGATCTACAGAATAATTTTTTTCTTCTATCTGTATAATACCATCCTCTCTTAGCTCCGTCATCACCCTGATATATCAACATTATTTCAAACTCACTTTCCAGCGACATTCTTCTTGAGGACAGAAACCAGATTCTTGACTGCCATATAGAGCGCTAGACCAGCCTTGCTAGCTTCAGCAATGTTCTGAGGAAACCGTCGGTAGCGGGCATGGTATTGGTTCAGACGCAAGAGGATAATATCCTGAAGATATTTCGTTACCTGCCGATCAATCTCTATGGTGACTGTTGAAAAGAAATCTACATGGAATCTGAAAAATAAAATAAATTATATTATTATTACAATGAAAACAAGCAAATTACAATTTATGTTCACTTTTTTCAAAAGAACCCTATATATTTTACTATCTTTACAAAACAATAGCACTGTCACAATTTTATTACTGTAGCCTATACATCATTATTTTTGAATGCAGATATTTTTTGGCACTTCTTAACCTATTCTTCATATTCAAAATTCATTTTCAGGTTTTTAGTAATATTTCTTGTGAAAATGTACATACAGAGCCATTTTAGCATTGTCTGAGTCCTGAAATCAGTATATTAACACTTCCACAATAATTTCAGCTATCCTGTAACATTAAATACAAAATCACTCAAGAAGAATGTTGTAAGAGCTCACCTCGAAAAGAAGTTTTTATAATCCTTCTGGTTCTTACAGTAGATGGTGAATCGGGACAGGAGTTCAGCAAATCTTGCAAGCAGATCAACAAGTTCTCCAGGTTTCTAAGGGTAAACAATTCAACAAAATATTACATGACAATCAAGGTTCAATAAAATTTGTTAAAAAAATTAGCCTTTAAAAGATATGGCCTTATCATAAATAAGGTGTTCACAAGAGTTCTCTTTTGTTCTATTGTCATGTAAAGCTGCATGATATATCAAAATATTGATAAGAAAATATGATCATAGGTCCATGATCGAACTCTGTATACAAAGGGACTGTCACACAGTAGTTTGATAGCAGATAGTAACCTACAAGCAATTTCATGTTACTCTAAAAAAAGAAAATTCAGGATTATTTTCATGTGTTGAATTAATATTTCCATTATGTAACACTGCACTATGGACAATAAAAACAAATCTGCATCTAAATTAGACACAACCAAACTCTTATTTCATCTTTTCTTTTCTCTCTGCGTTTCTACTTATTTTGAACTTCGTCCTTTTTTTTTCCTTTGGTTCTTTCTTATGAGATCATCCCCCGGTGTACAGTATGGCTCTATCAAAATAGTACTTACCAATGATCCTTGTGAGAGAGGAATGGCATCAAGGTCAGTAAGGATGTGCTTCCTTGTGTCATTACGTACAACTGACTCTAACAGTTTCATCACTAGTCGATGGACGGGGGTGTCATGGTCACGCCAAATAGACATCGAAAGCAGATTCTGCAGCAATTGTAATCTACAAAAAAGGAGCACATTTAATATTTCCCCTGTATCAGTAGCTCAGAAATAAACAGGGGTCAATAAATGAGTTAAAAACTCCATAACAGGAGATAAAGGAAGAGTTCTATTTCCATGAATAGAGACCAGATAGTTCATAGATTCCAATTTTTCTCTCTAGGTGATCAAATTATATTTCATCCATTCAGGTGTTCTAAAAAAACACATTCCAACATATGTTTATATAGGCTGTATGTAATATGATCATATCTCAAAGGAAATAGAAAGTTAACATACAGATCAAAATAAGACACGGGATATATATTAGGTACTCAAGTCCAACTATCCAACCACTTTCTTTACTGTCAAGAAAAAGAGGAATACACTATGCAAACCTTGTACTGAGTGTTAGTATAAGTATACAAAGGGCTGGAATTGATTAAGATCTTAACAACAGTATATCCCCTTCTTTCCAGAGAAAATATAAAAATTACATACACTTCTAGAAAAAATTAACTAAATTTGCAGGTCTGTTGTAATGAAATGCCAGTTGATTTTCAACCAATCCAAATCCAGCATTTGACACTTGCATTGTATGATTGTTACATTTGAATGCAGATCTTTCAGCAGCGGGACCCAGAATAAAAAAATGTTAAGTTCACTGAGATTAATTCTTACTTGCAGTTCTTGTTGGCATTGTCCAGTCCTATGAGGTTGGTCGGAGGGAAGAATGGTTCACAATCTGGAAGGTTAGCCAAGCACTCATAGATATAACTACTGATGGAGTTTTCAACAATGGCAGTCTATTATTTCAAGATAAAAAGAAAGTATGTGACAATAAGAAATGATATTAATTACTTGCTACCAAAGTGTCAAGAGGCATGATGAGCATTAACAAAAACTGTTCATTGGTGAGATAGACAGAAAAATGTTCAAGAATAGTGTCAATAAATTGGCATATCAACATGTTAAAAATCAAGAAAATGAATAGTTTATATTTGAGAACTGAGTGCTAATGAAACTAGTGAAAAAAAAATCCTATTTCTACCTTAACCAATAATTTGTTTAAAGACTCTTATCAACATTGAAAGCAAGACTTCAACAGACATTGTAAATGAAATTCATAATGAAAAATACTCTTACACTTGTGTGTTATTTCTTTATTTCATGCAATTCATCTGGTCGGCTTTTTTTGTAAATTTTTGTATTTCTAATATCAAACTAATGTTATCTGCAAGAGACAAATTCATAAAAAAACTAACTCAATTTCTATGAATCAAGCTTTTCTTCAGAAATGAACATTTTACTTACTAAAGATTGTAAGTGAATAATAATAATGCTTCCATATGTGGGGATTTACTTTCATGCAAAGCATTCTAGCAGCCTACTGACATTTTACTCTACATTCACACAAAATCTTTTGATTTTGGAAGGATATATAGATAACTGAAGAAACAGAATAAAGCAATAATATTGCATTGACAAATAATGCTACAAGATTCAATGAATATTCTTCTGGAGAAGCTTGTTATAACTGATTTTTAAGAATATATCATAGACGATTAAAAACTCGAAAATATCTTTCAAACTCATTCTAGAAACATTCATTAAAAAATCAGGACAGAGCAAGAGTAATAAACAAAATATCTTCAACACAGATTCACAAAAAGGGTAATTGTAAAAAGACCATTTCCATTTGAAACTGGCAATCTTACAAGATGTTCATTCTCTACACGGATGCCCAACTTTTAATGATTATGTTATGTGAATATGTAATAACTTCCAGGGAGCTGCTTTCAGGATTACTGTGCGCAAGAAACAAATAAGGCAAACCATTCAAAACTGAAATTTTGTGAATTTCTTTAAAACTCTTTAAAAAGAAATTATGTATGCATGCTGCACAAAACTGATACAAGTATTACAAATATGAATAAATGAAATAAAAAGACAATGAATACATAGAAATATTACCAATTTGATCCAAGGACTGAGGTTGGATAGCAATGAATGACAGAAGAAAAACAAAGTTACACAACCTTTTTGCAAATTAGTTTGAATCTGTAATTTATAAATCTTTCTTCGAATGAGCAACACTCCTATACAATTTTCCAGCAACAGAATAAGTAGCAATCAAGATTTGGATGTTGTATTAATTCCTAAACTTGTTGCAAGCCTAAAATCTGATATGCAAATCCAATAAGATATTGAGGAGTCTTATCAGTAATAACCTCCCCCAACACAGATGATTATGAAGATAGTGAGTTTGAATCTAACATAAAATTGTATAACCATGTCTGATATGTGTGAGTGCATTGTGTTGAAACTCAGTGTAAAATTAACAACATACACACTGATACAGACTTACATTCTAGTGCAGACAGTCTATTATAATTCAATTTGCTTTTCAATGTTCACAGGAAATCAAACAGTTTTTTTAATGCTCAAAAGAATTCTGCAATGTCAATGGCTCTGATGATATTCCAGTTATTTGGCCAGTAGGGTATGGATGCCAGCTCTATGCAAGTTTCCCAATTGCTGCAATTATAAAAAAATACTTTTAAAGCCAAACTGGTTTACAAAAAGATTGAATGAACCAAGACTTACTTCAAAGCGAAGCCATTCAGGTCTGTTCTCAAATAGTGTAGCCAACCCTTTGGGGTCACTGCCATAGATAGTCACAGCTGACTCAGCCATCATCTCTGCATGGATCTTATATAGTGCTTCCCTCACGAAACGATCATTGATCACCAATCCTCCAAGTTTACCATTCACCATCTGCTGAGGTACAAACTTCTCACCGTAGTCAAACTCTGAACCTTGCCTTCGCAAGCTTGACCTATTGGGCGATCTCCGTACAGTTTTTTCATCCTTGGGTGGATCCGTCTTTTCTGACAGGTTACCAGTTGGAGAACCCTTATTGCCTTGATTGTTGTTATTGGGAGTCAAAGAAGAGAGTGGAGGGGAAGAGTCTGTCTCATCAAAGGCACTTTCCTCAGGTACTGGCTCCATTATGAGTTCTGGAGGTGCCATCTCTATTTCTTTCAATTTGCGAGTGAATTCTAACTGAAAGTCAAGTAAAGCTGACAAATACCTGCAAAGAATTTCGACAAATCAGATCGAGTTAAAAACAACATTCAAGGGACTAAAAAATATCAGTGATAATATTAATATTCATATTCAGTTGGGGACATTACGTTTTCTACAATGAACAACTTAACATCAGCTTTCATGACCAGCATGTATTTTAAAGCTCTGTATACTTCCACTAGATCACCTCATAGTATGTTGTGATCTCATTTCTTCTTGCCTGACAAATACCATAACAGGCTTAAGGACTACCTGTCATGGGACAGGAAAATTTGATGATCCCCAAAATAGGCAGCTATACTACAGTATTTCTCACAAATCATGCAGCAGCAAACGATAATCCATTCCTTCTGAAAGTGAAAAACAGGCTACCTATAAGAAACTTACATGATGTTTTGTGATAATTTGCTGATTCCATTCTGGACTGCAAACTGATTGAGAACATGGTGGCTCAGTCTACTTAACCTTCCATCCCATGGAGTTTTTTCCTTATCCTGTCTTGACTGTGAGGGAAGGAGAGAGGTAAGGAGCAAGGGTAAAAATGGATAAAACACAAAAAGAAAACAGAAATATGGAAAATCAAAATTCACACAGAAAACAAACAGACAAACAGAACACAGATATGGGGTATAGTAAGAAACCCAGAGCAAACATAACATCATTTTAGAGTGAGAGAGAATAACTGAGATTTTGACTCAAACTTTTACATTAAATATTAACCTTTTTTGGCAAGTGAAATTCCCAAATATAAGAAAATTAACCATTCACTGCAAGATGAATCAATTCTGAGGTTTGAATATTGGCAATTCTTTTATTTCTTTAAATTCTACTTAACTTATATTGCATCATTGGTACTTCTTGATTTCTTTTTATTTGGCAATAACTGGATATTTTTTTTCTTTAGATGTTACTCAAGTACTTCAGCCATTCAATAGCCTCTCGAATAGGAATGTGAGAGACAACAATAACTTTTTCAATTGTTGGATTGATTTTTACGAATGTGCGAAAGTGTAACATAAGCATGCAAAGAGTTAAGCACTAACCTTAATATGTTTTCCTGCATCATGTTTCTGAGCAGCAGTTACAAGCTGGTGGTAGTATGAAAGCGCTCTCTCATCTCTCTCTGGATGGTTCTCAGACTGTCAATGATTAAAGTGTGAGAAAGAAAAACATTTGTCAATGGACATTGACGTTTGGTGATTTGCTCCAGTACTAGTAGAATTGGGGCTGCCAATTGTATAGAATGGTTAGAAAGGTTGTATAAAATCACAACTCGACTTATTCACATCAAAACTTAATCTAAAAATGATGGTCAAACTAAAGGTCTTCTTGAAGTACATATCATATGCCTCTAATTCCTGTTCCACAAAACTTGATGATAGCAAATGCTAGAAATTTACTCAATCAATCAGATTGTACAATTAGCAGTATCTTGAAATGCTAAAGATTTACTTTAGGGACCTGACATGGAATGGCTTGAAGTATAAGATAGAAAATGAAAGTAAAAACAGAATACATTCTTCCAGTGTATTTAAATATGAAAAATACATGTGTATTGGGTTGATACATTAATTGTACCAAACCATTAAAAAATGAACAAAAGAACACACAAAAAAATAAAAAACTGAGGCGATTCACTTCCAACCAATATCAATAAAAAAGAAATTCAATGCATTTATCTTCTTGTTATTGTAATACATATCACAGCACAAACATGACACAAGTTCATTACAAACTTATCATGTACACTGAGAAGGTAGCAGCTACAAGGAAAAACATTTATAGATAAAATCAACTATACAAGATCTTATTGGTCTACAGCATCTTATAACAGATTATACATGTAAGTGTAATTAAACCATCTGCAGTACAATGTGACCTTTGACCTTACCTTTATCCTAAGGTAGTGCATCTTGAGATGGAGTTTACCAGTGACCTGTGAACTCATGACCTTAGCATGACCTCTCTGGAGTCGATACCAATCCTCCGTGATGGTAGCAGCCTCTATCTTATCCAGGGGTATCGTGACTTGACCAAGGAAATCATCTGTGCATTTGTTGATCCCGTGCTTCATGTGACGAAAGATGCTACATTGGATCGAATGAAGAAATACTTGACTTAAATTATGAAAAATTTTAGCAATATCCATGAAAAAAAGCTCTATAAATATCTTGATCACATGCTCCTTGAATGAGTCAATTACAATGACTAAATGCCGATTACAATGAGAGGAAATAATGATGGAATGTATTGAGTACTTGTATATCCTTGCATTCTGAAGAAATAATTCTGAAAGTAGTTTGTCATAAAGCTAACGTAGAATGTGATCAATAATTGCATCAACTCTTTAGAAAGCACAAGGAGCTAATTTTCATTGTTAAAATGTCCTGAGACTGGCCAAAATATATACTTTTAATTAGTTCAATTACAATGACTAAATGCCGATTACAATGAGAGGAAATAATGATGGAATGTATTGAGTACTTGTATATCCTTGCATTCTGAAGAAATAATTCTGAAAGCAGTTTGTCATAAAGCTAACGTAGAATGTGATCAATAATTGCATCAACTCTTTAGAAAGCACAAGGAGCTAATTTTCATTGTTAAAATGTCCTGAGACTGGCCAAAATATATACTTTTAATTAGTTCTTAACAAATAAGTTTACTATCAATCTTACATATTAATAATTATTCCAAACCACATATGTATTGCCATTCAATGTAACAAAATTTTCTGGAAATTACAAAACTATACATACTCTGATCCAATACACATATAAAAACCCATACAATCATTGGATTCTGGACACTTTATGTTGAACATGATTAAAATCTTCAGTTGACTCAATACAAATTCTTCATTCCACTTCTGCAACCTTTTTTAGCTGCAGGAAAGAATCAAATCATAAAGTATCAAGCAATCAACCTATTAATGTTTAAAGTAAGTGTTTGAATGAATTTGTGAACTCACTTTTTGATACCAGCAAGCTTGTGTTCTGCTTCTAGACTCTTGCATGCATCCCAAAGACTTGTCTCTTCATCCAGGTCCCACATGGTTATGATCAACTCACCATCTAATCTATCCAACTCACTGAAAACACAACAATAATAAACATTAAAGATAATTTCTAGTTGTTGCACAAGCACAACAAATTCTAACAGAACCTTAATAATATGAATTGTCTGTATGTATAAAGCAATATTAAGAGCCAAATGATTTGAATAGAAAATGAGTGATAGCTC
Organism: Lytechinus variegatus; assembly: GCF_018143015.1. Taxonomy (NCBI): domain Eukaryota; kingdom Metazoa; phylum Echinodermata; class Echinoidea; order Temnopleuroida; family Toxopneustidae; genus Lytechinus; species Lytechinus variegatus. Next base: position 77,313,779 of record NC_054741.1, on the reverse strand, counting down.
TGTAAATAAAAAAATAAGCTTTGTATTCCATTAAATGATAGGTCTCTGCTCATATGTGTATATGCAGTATATACACTGATTTGAGTTTTCCTCATTGGTTACTACTAGCTTTCATCATATCATTTTCTTTGGCTTGTTAACTATATTTGATCTTATCATAATAATGCTTTAAAGGACAAGTCCACCCCAACAAAAAGTTGATTTGAATAAAAAGAGAAAAATCCAACAAGCATAACACTGAAAATTTCATCAAAATCGGATGCAAAATAAGAAAGTTATAACATTCTAAAATTTTGCTTAATTTCACAAAACAGTTATATGCACATCCTGGCAGGTATGCAAATGAGGAGACTATGATTTCATCCACTCATTATTTCTTTTGTATTTTATTATATGAAATATTCTTATTTTCTTATCATTGTTAAGTGATACAAAGATTAATTCTTCCCTAAACATGTGGAATTAGCATTGTTTAATACTATATGGTTCAGTCAAGTTGGTCCTCATTGTCAAATCTATGAAAAATGATATATTGTATAATCCAAACAATAAAAAACAAAAGAAATAGAAAGTGATGATCATCATCGACTGACTCACCTAGTTGTGCATATCACTGTTTTTTTTTTAAAATAAGCGAAACTTTAAAAAGTATATAACTTTCTTATTTTACATCAGATTTTGATGAAATTTTCAGCACTATGCTAGTTTGATTTTTCTATATTTATTCAAGTCAGCATTTTCCTGGAGTGGACTTGACCTTTATGACCAGTATAAATCTTGTTTTCTAGAGAAAAATGTGACTAATCGATTTGGCTTCAGAGCTCTCCCTGTAATCTCAAGGGCTCTGTCTATATCAATTACAGACAATTATCTGGGTACTTTATATTTGATACTCACCTAAGAGCTGTAATAATGGGATGATTGGCATTTGGGCAGTATTTTTAAGAATAAATGAATGTAGCATTTCCATAGCTTCAAGGAATAACTGATATTTAAGAATTACTAAGAACAAATTGCAGCTATGCAGGGCAAGCATCTGGAAACTGTCAGGTTGTCAAAAATGACTATTGTTTGCAAGAAGGGAAATCCTGCACTTTGGTACCCAGGAGTGAAATTTTTTGGACATCAAATCTTTTTGAAAACCCCCAATAGGGTTGGCATTTTGTCAGGTTAACTGCAAAGTTGGATTAGTAAAAATTTGAGTCATTTAATGCAAAATAGTGTCAAGAGCGATTTGATGTCGGGAAAAGGGATTGTGAGAGCAACTGTCATAGGAAAGTCTGTAGGATGTAAGGATACAATACATGAATAATTACGTTTTAATCAGAATATGTGTGCCTACCATCCAAATACAGCATGGACTACAAAGAATGCACATAAAATAATGTTGCAGCCACACCAACAAAACAGAATCTAGATCAATTATATCGATTGGATTATCAAAAATGATCAGTGTCAATCGCTTTTGATAGTGCGACTGTGAGATGGGAATGTCAGAAGAGATGAGTAGCCATAAATGAAATGATTTCAAGAAATCAATAAAGGTACTCACATGTCAAAGGTTTCATTCCAGACGGGATGCAAGGTTGCCGACTTACATGACGTCCTGTAGAGGGAGTTAGCTTCCAGGGAATTATTATGGGTTAAGTTGGGAGAAACGGGGAATGAATCAGACCCCTTACGTCTCCTTTCATCAGGTACGGCTAATGAGTGAACATGTAGATCTTGCTGGATACTCTGTTGTTTGGCATCTGATTATTAAGAAAGGTTAAGACAATTAGAAAAACAGCATGCTTTATTAGTACTCACATGGTTTGATCAAACATACAATCCTAGCAATCTCCTGTCTACACAATGTCATAATAATCAATAATTAAACACACCTACTACGAATGGGTCTTCAGTTCAATACAGATTCTACAAGATGGTGAGAAGATGTCCTTTCACTGAAGGATTTAAATCTGAGAAAGTGGGAATAACTATAGAGAGCCAGAATACCTATTACACAAATGGAAATGCTCAATGACTTAGGATTTTAATCTATGAGTTACCATTAATCATCAGTGATGTTATTACCATCTTCCTAGAAGAAGTTCTCACAATAAGTTGACTGTTTTTAGACAATAAGAGGTTTCCAACAATGCTATATTTTAAAAAACACAGCTTTTCTGTAACTTAAAGATATCAGGTTTTGACCCCCTGGAGGCAATAACTTACCAACACCCAGGTGTTCCAGTGACTTCCTTCGTCTGTCCTTGCGGTTGAAGCTCCTATTCCTCTGGATGTTCCTGGAGAGACTAAGATGATGGCTGGTCTCAGGTACAGAAGTCTGAGGAGATAGGAATCTACTGCTACTGTTCCCTGAGCTTTGTGGGAGAGTGTTGGCATGTTGCAGGGAATGCGTCTTGTGGTTGGTGAGCTGGTCGAGACTATCGCTACGTGCCTGGTTCTTGTTGTGAGAGTGTTGCGGAGAGGAGCGCTGTTGGGAAGGGCTGCTACTGGATGCCTTATTGCAGTGAGTTAGGATACAGTATGGATCACTCATACCTGATAATTTCAAGACAAAGCAAGGATTTAATATCACATTTTCATATATTTTATATGACCATTAAACTTGAAAATTCTCTATGTCTTACTAGCTTAAAAATACAGTTCAGAAATTATTTCCAAAACCAGCCATTAGAAATTTAAATCAATTTCTTCAACATGTAAGTGTATTACTATGGCTAATCTACTTTCCTTGACACATTTCAAATCATGCTAAATGAGAAATATGTATCATAATGTATGTATAATGTATATGATGGGTATATTAATTATAATGTAGGCATACTCTCAGCATGTATACCATGTATGATCAAGCACTTATATTACTTAAGAGAAATGTCAGTGAATAAGAAAAGTAGAAAACTTTAATACCATGATGCATTATATCAACACAAGTTAATTCAAGAGCATGCTCGAATAGTATGTTGGTATGAAGAAGAGTGTCTTGGATGTTTGGTGATTGAAGATATATGAATGTGTGAATTGAAGATGAAGAAATTTAGAAGTGTTAATCATACAGATTGTTTTTTTGCACCTGATCCATACCAGATATAATCTAAAATAAAATGCCACATACATACAACATGTACATATTCAAACAAAATTTTAATTTTACATCTTTTTAGTATTCAGCTTATAGGTAAAGGTATGTTAAAAATGAAGAAGGAAAATAAGAATATCATGTTGAATTTGATAAATGAATAAAATGTTGTCCAATGAATATTATTCAAAATGCAGCATAGTAGAAAAGTGGTTTAATTCATGACATATTCACAACTATAAAGTTCATATTCATGATATCAATTCATTACTATATAAAATGGGAAAGAGTTCTCTTATCTATAACAAGTAGGAACAGATATATAATTTTCAGGCTCTGTTAATAATACATTTAAAAAACAGTACAGAAGTACATGTATTTGATGATTATTTTAATTCATGACATATTCTCAGGTATAGGCTTCATATTGGGATATTCTATGATTGTTGCTATTGTCATGGTTTGTGAAATATTGGAAAATTAATACAAATTTAATAGAAAAACTGAAGAAATGTGTTCTTGTGTTATGCACCGGTTCGGCAGTGATCAGATAACTTTGGTGCAGATTTATCCAGGAAGTAAAAATATATTAAGAGAAGTGAAGCATCAGAAGGACTATTTAAAAAATTCAATCATTCATTGAAATTCCATTGTTGATGCCAATAAGTAATGACTGATGACATGAGATGACATTTGATCATATTTTCATGAATGCCTAGTGAATTTCTGCTGTAAAGATGGTAGATTGATTAAACATGTATCTCATAATCTCACCTTTCTTATAGTCTATTCTACTTCTCCTCCTTCCCACTTTCAAGGAGAGAAAATAAAAACAAATCTACACAAAATCAATCTTTGCAAAATGTTGTTTGGCTTTAATAATCAATATGAATTTATTTATATTTTTAGAGCTATATTACAACAATTCTTTTAATTGTTAACCTTTCCCCTTGAAATACTGAAACACAATCTACATAGGTACAATATATTTTATTTAAATAAATCTTAAGGTGTTTAAAATGTACTCCAGATTTTTTATTTGATACAAATTATATTCCTTAACTCCCCTCACATCAAAAAGAACAAACTTTACATAAAATGAGCTAAAATTAATGAAAAATTGAAAATAAATAGATAAAATTAGGAAAACAAACACACATCAACAATATGATGCAAAATGGGCAACTACAAAGTTTGATAATACAGTATGTCAATCACTTTCTAAATTTTTCAGACAGGACTGTATTTGTCTTTGCAAATCCTCTTTTTAGAATTGCGGAATGTTGACATTCTGATGAGGAGGTAAACATAGAAATTGCAGCTCACAATTTGATCAACGTGCATGTAGGTAAACAATCTATGGAAAATACAACTCAGCATTAACGTCAACTAAAAGATAGTTCAAGGACTGCAGCTAAAGATAAGATAGAAACGTGCAGAAGATGATAAGTAAACTCATGACGTCCATATCAATGTTTATGTAGAGGAAATGTGAAAGAGAAGCACTTGCCTATCAACTCCGCCCAAAATATTTGATTAGTTAATTTTGTCTTTCAAACTGATGTTTGGGAACTATGTTTAGCACAAAAGTACAACACGGATGTTGTGGTGTGTAACAACAGCAACCAGCGATAAAGTGATATGTTAATATTGAAAATACTAGTGTACTAGAATTATTAATTTTCATAGAATCAGATTTAAAGCAATGTATAAGTTAACATATTGGGGGGGGGTCATAAATACAAATTGAAAAATTGAAAAAGAAAAGATAAAAAAGTATACTAAAAAAGATGAATGAAAAGCTACATGTCTGTCTCTAGATCAATTTCTAATGCATACTGTGGAAGCCAAGCTGAAAAGGGCATTGGCATTCAAATAAAAAATACAACATCTACATGAATGATGCCTGGGTACAGTGCTACTTTACTTCTATTTTCTCAGCAATATTATAAAGTAAACAATAAAATCTTCCCAGGAATGTGTTTACTAAGTTGCTAAATTACATATGATAAAACGTAGTTTCCAAGGGCAAAGGCCCTAGTCCAAACTCAAACAAATATAATACATGTAATTGTGGTATATAATATCATAATTTTTATGCACTCAAAATATGATCTCTAATTAGAATAAAAGCACACAGGAGTAATTTGGAATAAAACTCTAGCAGCAAGTATTACTAAGTTTGCTATTATGACAATAGCATCAATGCATTTAAACAAAATAAAAATTACTTATACAGGTTATAGAAAATGCAAGAACATTGCTTGATCAATATAATACCATGGTTATTTAAAGGACTAAGCATTCTAGGTATGTACATGTATGGCATAAGGAATAACTACAATTTTGAACCTTTTGTCACTCTCCATATGACCATATAACAGACTACTCCTCTACCTAAATCTAACAACAGAAAATCTGCTGGAAAAATAAATCTGCATTGTGAATGCAAATCAACCCAATCCAATCCTATTGAATTCAATTCCATTCAATCAAATTCAATATCTTTTGCTATATTATAAAAACTCACCATTTGGATCCATTCCTTTGATGTCCTTAGCCTCCACTACAGTCACTCTAAGAAAAAAACGATCCGGCTGAATAATGCAAAAATAAATAAAATAAACGATTTAATGTTAAAAAGGTATTAAATATCTAAACTATGTAATACCTAGAAACATATATTTACTCAGCGCACATGGTTCAATTTTTTTTCTTTTTTTCCTCAGATATCTTGAAGTTATGAATAATAATATTTATAAACACTAATAATGTGGATCAATGTAGCGCTATCTATCTAGAAATGGTATATTCCAATTAAGGCACATTATTAAGGACTTCAGATTAAGCTACCATTTCCAGCGCTCAGTGCATTCAAGGAATCAATACCCATAATGCATCCTCAACTTCTCACACAGAGAAATTATTGAACTTTTAATTGAACTCACTCGTTTGTTGACTTCTTCCTTTACAAGTGTACTGTGGGATGCATTAGGAACATGGAATATCTAGAAAGAAACAATGAATGAAAACATAAAATAAACAACAATGGTTTTCAATACAGTTTGACATCACCTCCTGTACTGGGGTCCATTTCATAAAACTTGTTAGAAATTCACAATGACAATTATAAGCTACAGATAACCTTCAATCTGATTGGCTGATCATAAATTTGTTATAGAAATTGTGCATTTAGTATTATAACAAGTCTTTATACATTGGGTACCTGAACTTCCATAACTGCCTCCCCTCCTTACCCAAAACATGTGCAGAACTTCTCTTCACCTAAGTTCTAATCCCCTTCCCCTTCTTAAATATATGTACATTGTAGAACAGACTAAAAATATTCATAAACTATAACTGAAACAGATCATAGCAAGTGACAAAAATGAAAAGGAATAATTTCTTTCAAAAGAAGGGTCCATTTCCATGTGATGATGCAATAACTGTCACAAGAATGTATCAAAGAATTGAAACTATATTTGAGACTTTATTTATACATTCTTTATTTATGAAATTTAAATTACCTGTACCTGTGATTGGAGTACAAATTTTTCATAATAAAATAAAGCACTCTCGCAACGAGGTCAAATTGGCAAAAGTATGGACAGAAAATACGGGTCAAACTTATTCTTAGCGATTCTTTGTTTTGTTGACTTCTCACCACACACACAAAGAAAGGTCCACAATACAATAAATGGACATTTATTTGTATTGTGATTCATATACTCAACGTCATCATATTAGCCTTGGAAAATGTAAAATGCCCACACTGGCCATTCTCAGATAAATTTCTTATGGATAAAGTAAACTACCAAATGGCAGTGACCAAATCGTGATGATTCCAATGCATATAAATATAGCAAGCAAGGTGAATATAATCTGAACTATATTTACACAGAGCACTTGTAAGCTTCATACAGAGTTGTATGGGGCCTACGTGATCTCAGAATACTATAAAAAAAAATATTTTGTTGAGTTTTTATAAATAATTTTTTTATTCCTGTTTTTTTGTTAGTCACAATTTAAATTCAGGACTATATCCTATATTTTCTGATGTATGGGTACTACAAATTGTTGAAGATTTCTTTAAAAGTTAAACATAATTCAGTAGGTGTAATCTTAACATGAGTAAAATAAGAACAAGCACACAAAGATTTAGAAGAAAACAACATGTACATTTTTATACTCTTTTTAAAAACATGTTTAGGTACTTTTTAAAATTATTTCATTATTTTTGCACTACTGTATATTTCATCTAATTTTCAATTACTATTTTGCCATTTATTTATTCATTTATTTAATTACCTATTTATTCATTTATTTGCTAATTTGTTTATTTGTTATCTATTTATTTACATCAATATCATTCCAAATTATTTTTATCATTATTACTAGGTTGTAGATCTCTTTGAATGATCAACTTACTCTTTGGAGATGTCCAACGAGTTCCAATGGGTTAAACTTCATACCATCCACCTTACCAAGAGGATGAAGGAGTGTTTGTAAGACAGCAGAGTAAAACTCCTTAAACTCCATCTAAAGAAAAGAAACAATAACAGAAAGGGTTGTCTAAAGAAAATGGTTTCAAATACATGTACATGGATCTGATTTGACTGAGCTTTGATTGGAAATGATAAACTTAAACAGTGAATATGATGGTAGCACTTCACAACTAAATTGCTGCAGTTGATACACATTATGAGACAAATTTCACGAAAACAGTGAAATACAGATGAAATATGACGTCACTTTATTCTAGGAATGTTTATAGGGAACTGTGATGCTTACAGGCACAGTGTCAGTTTCTAACACCATTTTGAAACAGCAACAGTTTCTGACATGATCGAAAAGCAAAGTCATAATGGAATGTCAACATATTCATGTATGCATTTATATACAATGATGGTGTCCAATGTGCTTATTAACACTGCATCAACCAACTGATAAAGGAGATATTAATAATCACGGCGTTAAATACTGTGCATGATGAGACATGTATTTTGGTCACATATTTATGGTAAATCCAATATTTGCATTGATCTATATCATATCAAATAATCTAATCAAGTTAAAATAACAATCACTGGCAATGCACAAAAGAATGATGGTTAAAATAAGCTCTAAAACATTATAACACCAACAATGTCCATATACACATACAAAAAGCATGAAAATATCTCTCACATTCCCCAAGTTTATTATTGGTTTCAAGTTAATTCCAGAATATATGACTAATTCTTAAAGTGAAAATATACCTTTGTATTGACAGCACTTTTGAAAATAACCCTCCAGCTCAACAGTATGCAGAAATAGAATAGTCATTTGAGTTCAAATGCTATAAACCAGAAAATGTCTCGTTTAGATGATGATATACATGCCTGCACAAATACAACAGGCAACCTACACAATGATTTCTCTTTCTGTTTTGTTTCTTTCCATCCCATTAATTTCATTCCGATAAACATGTGATGTTTCATGGCATTTCTCAGTGAAGTATTTATTCTTATTCATTTTCAATTGAATTATTCATTTTGTTACAACTCAAGTTTTCTTTTTTTCAATTATCTTTTTCAACTATCATAAAAACAAAATGAAAAACAATGTCAAATGTATACATTTTGGCATTCATAGCACCTTTCTATAGTAACATGCCTATAAAGCACATTATAACATTAAAAAAAAATATTCATACATCATTTCATGTTATGTTCATATGTAGATATGTAAACAAATTCAAACTTAATACATGTACCATTACCCCCCCCCCCTAAAAAATACATTAATTCTATTGTAAATAAATTCAATACCATTTAAAAAAACAACAAACACTAATCCTGATTTACAATTGCTTACAATAATTAAAGAGGATATCAGAGAGAAAATAAGTCAAAGTTGTTGTTTATTCTTCTGTTTCTTATACTAATTTGAATAAATGGATATAAAGATAAATGTATTTCAAATACAAAGCTTGCCCTCCATTAAAGTTTTGCTTTAAATAGAACTTATACTCACTGTTCACTACAATATATACACTGGGTACAAACAAAAAGTAACAATCTACAAGGATTTTTTTAAATACTATTTTTAAAGTACTTTACCACTATATATTCCTTACCAAAAAAACACATTAAAGTTGGTGTATTACACTTGTAGTACATGTATGTCACATTGAATGAAACCTTATCAAATTTTAAATCAGTATCCTGTTTTATTAATGAGTATATCCTACCAGCAATTCATTCCAAACCTCTTGAAGTTTGTGTGAAATGCAGGTATGTTGTCACATCAACAAAAGCTGATTAAAAACATAAATTTTCATAATTTTTTTTTATTCTAAAGTGTGCTTTCAAGATTATTACTCTAAAGGAAACTTGTTTTTACAAGGCTTCTATTAGGTTTATTTTCTTTCAAGTCTGTCCCTTTACATTGTATTCTTAACTACATGTTGTCTGGAATGACAACTACATGTTGTCTGGAATGACATTTACATATTTCAATATTTATTGAAAACTATCCAATACATTGATGCTCATATCCACTCATCATAATCATCAATCACAAACTGTAATTCAATCATTTTTATTTACCTATAAAATAATAAAACACATTATATTATCACCGCCAGTATATTGTAAATTTGGATATTAAATCTGAAAACAAAGTTTCTCAAATACTTTAAAGATATTTTTTTCATTCTCTTAAAAGTGTTAAAAGTTTGATTTTTTGTTATTAATTTCCCAATTAATTGTCAAATCTAATAAAAAAAATATTTTAAAAATCCCCTTTTAAGAATGGTTGTTCTACTGCAAGTCATCAAAGAAATATGGATTACAAAATCCTTTCTTTCCTCCATTTCAACTTTTTAAAATTTTCAGGTTTCTGCCCACATATATTGCAGTTGAACATAAAAAGAGACAATCTTTCAAAGCTTCCTGATCAGATTAACATTGCTGTCAGCATTAGTAAAGTAAATCAATTGGCTGGAAGATTCTTCCTTGTGGTGGACATCTTCTTAAATATATAAGTCTCTTGACCACACAAGGAAATAATACATTCTTGTCATGCAGGTTGACCATCACATTTCTTTTAGAATTCAATGTGGAATGTCTGAAGTAAAAATTAATCTGAAAGTAAGACAAAGCATAATTTAAAAAACACATTTCAAACTTAAGAGAAACAAACATGAAAGAAAATAGAGCAAAGAGTAATAGTAATCATGCATTCAAGTAAAATGTCACATTGTCTGATTTTATTTTGCAGTACTCACCTCCTCATCTGGTGTTACTGGTAGCACTGTTTCTACCTCCCCCTGAATAAAAAACAATAGATAAATCAAAATAACTATCGGCAGTATCCCCACAAGTATATTGTAGGAGGACCAGCTCAGAAATAAGTTTGACATGATAACATGCACCCACGCCTAGGCAGTTAATGAATGATGGGTATACCTTTATAAAGCCATCAGATCAGGGAATTATTGTTGATCACACAAGGTACCCTGTACTTTCAGGGCATTTCAATAATTAGGTACAGGCCTATATGATCTAAACAGTAAAAATTGATACTTGTATCGTTATGATTCTTGTTAGAATGAACAAAATGAATGTGCAAAAAGTGTGCAGTAGCTTGATTGCAGCTGAAATTAAAAATATAGGCATAATTTGAAAGGGGTTCCAGAGGAACATCTGACTGGAACCAAAGTTTTGAATAAGCATTCTTTTAGGATGGGATTGTGATGCAAACTATATTTTCAAATGTACAGTCTTCCATTAAAACTTACCTCAGGGGTTATTTTAACATCTATTAAGTGGATAGAGGGTGGCCTAACCATCGCATTTGATGCACGCTTCAATGTGTGCCTGACCTACAAAAGATATAAGGGAGAAAAGAATAATTATCAGATTTTACAAATATGAAAAAAAACTAGTAAAATAATATAAAAGCTTCAAACCAAAGGTTGTGGGTTTGAGTCCACCCCAGGTGGATGGCTGAGGCTTATGTTGCGTGCAAAGTCTGTCCCGTTACATAGATGCAGGCTATGTTACAGTGGAAAACAATCAATCCCTCGGATAGGACGTTAAATGGAGGCCCCGTGTAGAGGAGAGTCACTACCTGTGCACGTTAAGAACCCAATGCATTAAGAGTCTGAGTAAACCCCAGTGAAGTGGTCCACCTGCACCCCCAATCAGTTATATCACGAGACCTGCGGGTCATAGTGATTTAGTTTGCTTTTTGCCTCCCAGGCACAGGTGGTGCCAAACAAATAATAATATCAATAATTTTTAAAAGTTACAATTACATCATAAAAGAAGGAATCTAAAATGCTGAAAATTGAAGAAAAAAATGGCTCTATGCTCACAGGAATGATACATACATGTGCATACTGCTACATTTTATGTAAGTATGGTGGTCAACTTTCTATAAGTCACATAATCATCTGATTTAATCACATCGGAGGGCATGTGTACATTCAATTAACTTTTAGGTCATCAGAGCTTAAATTATTTGAATCTGGTAAGCTCTAATCCTGATTAACTTTATAAATTTAAAAAAAGAGAGAACATGAGACTCACAAATTTCTTCAAACCAGACGCTAATGGAGACATACTGTATTAAAAATAGCGATTCAACTGTCATAGAACACGTAGGCCTATAAGAAGTACTTCAGTCTCCGTGTGCAGACAAAGATGAAATGAATCAATTCCTCTAAATTTGTGAAGTGGAAAGTTACTTCAACTACAATCTTTTAAGATAATAATGATCAGATCCTCCTTCAGCAAACTCCATATACATACAGATACATATGAATTGTATCTGAACACTATCTCAATATTCTGTTTCCATGGTAACAAGGAAACACCCATTTCTTATAGCAGAACATCACAAACGCCCACCTCAAACACACATCCAAACAAAGGGAGATTGGACCACTGGTACATATCAAGCAATAGACAATTTCCTGACTATATAGTATTTACTGAAAATAAACATCTTTCATATAATGCTGCCATGGAAATGATTGAAGACCTGTTGATTGTATACATGATGTTTATATGATTCTTGGGATTTATGAATGGTCTTGTTGTTTTTAGTATTACAAAAAAAATAATGCATTTCTTGGATCTTGCTCAAATTCTTTTACAATTTCTTTCTCTTTCTCTCTTTTTCTTCCTCTATCACCCCCCCTTTCTCCTCCCCTCTCATTTTCTCTCAATTTCTTTCACTATAACTGTCTTCCTCTCAATCATAATAAAAAGACCATCACTTCTTCTTTCTTGACAAATTGTAATTGAACTGCATAATCAATGCCTTTGTAGTGTTTGCACTCTATATTAAACAAGAAAAGAATGATAATTTATCAGATGGTGTGTCTGTGTAAATACTTTAAATTACTTAGAATTTGACTTCTGAACATATGCCCTGGTTTCTTTAACTGCGCATGAGTGTCAGGATGTGTGATTTCAATGTAAAAAACAGAGGAAGTTCAGATGACTATAATAACAAAGATTAATTATTGTCACCAAGTTTATGATGATCTCATCTTGAAAGTGCAGTTACGCAGCTACATGTATCTAAGTTTGATAACTTGATAACATGTCATTAGACACAATCACAAATGTTTTAATAAGAACTTAAATACAAAGAAAGTTAAATGTTCAATAAAACTAAAATAGGATTGAAACACAAATCTCTGCTGTTATTAATACAACTTGAAATAATAGAGTCTAGTATGAAAGAAAGTTCTATGCAGCATCTATCAGAAAGAGCTTGGAAGCCGGGGGGGGGGGGGGGGGGTTACATCAGATCAGTATCGTTATCATCATATTACCTGGTATTGTCAAACTAAAGTTGGAACAGAAATTTAAACGAAATAAGACAAAACTAAGAAATAACAAAAGACAAAAACTAAGAAGAACCAGATAGGATCAGTTTCATAATCAAATAGTTATGGTTCTTGTATAATTACCTCAGTGTTTCTGAACTCTACATGCAGATGTCAGGAATTTCAGGGGGCAGTCTGGTTTCTAAACACACAATTTTTTTCTTTTTCCCCTTTTAGTTCTATACACAAATAACTCTTGCCAAATATCTATAGATTTTTATCACACATTTTTGACAAATTCTTTTCACTTCCTGTTGAATTCTATGGCCTCAAGACACGAGCATAAATATAATTGTTCACACAAATCAAAGTCTTATTAAAGCGGAAAAAGCTAGAAGTAAAATGTTTGCCTTGCTTGATAAAACTTGATATTTTTTTCTGTTACAGAATCATTAAAATTGAGAGATATATTTCTGTATACTGTACACCGGAATTGTCCAGTATAGTTAATGTGGTTATATCCACTATTTGTAAGAGCAATTACCCGTGATGATGTATTCACAAACTTAATTTCCCAAGTTCCAATCACCAAAATAAAATCACTCACATTATGATAAAAAGTTATGGTGAGAATGAAAAAATATGACAATACAACAGACTAAGATTATACATTCCAGAATTTCTTACAGATTCCATTTGCTTAGCTGAAGTGAATCAGACCATAATTCGTCTAATCATAGACCTTTCTTCTGACTTGTAAGTCTAAGCTTCCATTATGCATGACAATAACAAAAATCAAAGCTGGTCCAGTAAAGCAAAATATACAATGACCAGTGATTACTGCTAAAAATGAAGAAAATGTTATGAATCACAACTTCAGATTTAAAAGTAGGGGAAGGCGGGGTAAGTTGAGCATAGGGGCAAGTTGAGCCACCACCCCCAGGTCAATAATGAATGAGTCAGACATCGTGATGGTGTCATGTATTGATGACCCATAGCATAACCCCTAACCCCACCACATTGTTTTCAACTTTGAAACAAAAAGGAGTTTTTTAGAGGGAAAAGTATGAATTTCAGCAAAAAAAAATAAAAAAGAGTGTGAAATAAATAAGTGCTTTATACACACACACGTCTTTAAATATAATAAAGACACGATAACAACATTATTAGTCCAGGTATGGATCTTCATTCTTGTCATAGTCTTTTATATGATGGATGCATAATAAATGTGTGGATACAAAATTGGGGTAAGTTGAGCCAAACAGCATGGGGCAAGTTGAGCCATAGTATGGTAATGTATCTTAAAAAACAAACAAACCATAAAAATCGATTGAAATGCTGGCTGAAAGGAGCAAATTTACATGATTGCTCTTTTCCTTTTAAAGGATGTTAGTATTATAGAGAATTAGCAAGTGAAAAGACTTTAAACAAAAAATTGACATGCTGGTTCTCCCCTCATACATTTTGTACATAGTTTTTGTGGCTCAACTTACCCCAGAAGGTGGCTCAAACTTACCCCATATATGGGGCAAGTTGAGCCATTTGACATCGTTTTTTTCAAAGGTCACGATGAATTTCAGTGTGGGGATAGAAAGTTATATATAGGTGGAAAATACTTCAGAAGAATTTTTTTTTTGCCTTGAAATTTTTAAATTTCAAGGCAAGGTACTTATTTCGACAAGATTATTAATCATATCAATTCTAACATGCAAAAAGCAAAAAATGTCACAACTTACCCCGCCTTCCCCTAATCATTGTTCAATACTTCACTTCCACTCACAATGTGAAGCTCCTATTGATATGGTGGTACAATTCTAATGTCATTCAGATGTGATGCATTGACGCAAAACACAAGTGGAAATTAAATACAACAAGCTCGTGTAACAAGCAGGAGATACAAAAATAAATTATTTTGACATCATGATCAATACATACTCACCATTGCCTTTCTCTAAAGTTGAGCTCTTCAATAAAATAGAGAAAAACAATTCATTTGCAAGTACAAAGTGGTACTTCAGAAATCAGTGAAAAAATTGTGTACCAAGAATAGATCTGTACAAAGACCTTGACCGAAACCTTGTTCAAAGCTGTCAATCATCGAATGATAATGGAATGATACTCCGCTTCTGAACTCCAAAATTATATTGCGTCAAATCTGCAGTATGAGATAAGGTCAATCTTGTATCAAATCCATGTTTAAATATTTGGACCTCCAATTCGATGCTCTTGGATTATGTCTCTTTACTGAGCATAAATCTATGCCAACTTTGACTGAAGAATGATATAAAGATGAAAATTAAGGTTCCTATAACTATATAAGATAGTTCAAATCATTAGGTCCTGCATTCAAATAAAATCTTTTGCCAAATATCATGTCGAGTGAAACCAGTCATTGATAACAAATATATCTCTTTGATTTTGGTAGATAGATTTATGTACAGCTTTTTAGTAGAACATCACATATTGATCACACATAAGTTTACTCTCTTCCAATTCCAGACCTCTCCAACATCTTGAAGTTAGCACCGATTGAAGGCTATTTCTCTTAACAGATATTCTGTATTTGTAAGTCTCAACTGAAGTAATGCTCACAATGCTTGAAATTATCCTGTATTGATCTGTTGCATCCATTGAATTGCTATCATGATAATGATTTTCTGCCCTCCAGATTAATTTTTCCTCTTGTGTGCAATCAACTTCCGGATAAATCTTCTAAATGCATCAGATTCCTGTTTGCCTTGCAATCAAACCATTTGTCAATGGTCAAATCAACCACTTAGGTGTATAGAATTATTTTGAACTGGATAGATAACAATCTGTGGTCATCCTAAAATAGCTTCCAACTTCAGTCAGTCTCATCATCATGGGTAGTATCTTTCAGAAGAATCTAGACTTTGCAAACAACTGCATCTACCTTGAGGAATTCCTCTCAAATGTCTATTTGCATTTCTACTGTAGATGATGACGCAGCTGATTGTTTTGAGAATGCAAATTTGAAACATTGTCATGAGATCTTTAGGGTTGAGTAAGATGACTTGCTGTGAAATGATATTAATACTCATTAGTTTGCCATCCAATGTGTTCTACACTTTGGCCTCTTTGCATCAGTATTTCTCTTAAAGAATATTCATTATGGACATAGGCATTTGAATACCCCAAGAGAACAAGGGGTGTATCATAAATATCTACATTTAATTTAAAGTTTAATAAAATAAATTTTCTGATAATTTTGTCTAGACATGCATCTTTCATAAAATAACACAAGCTGCTTGTGAATCACCAATCCCAGTAAATAAAGACATCTTCAAGATAAAAAGACACTTCTGAAGACAATGTCCATTTGGACCAAACAGAACCTGTGAAATCTTGACCACTACAAACAAAAAAGTTTTTGATCCATCCTGTCCTAATTGCATCATTCAATGGTCATTTATGGTGCATCTATTTATCTAAGGTGGTACAATAGGGTTGTAAAGACAAATCAAATAGTCTAAGATCATCTTGACAGCATGCATGGTTGCAGTGTACACCTACATAAATCACAATGCATCGCTATCTTTGAAACAAATCTAACCATATATTCAAGATTTCAAGAAACATTGAGAGTTGCGACAAATAGGTCCATTCTCGGATTCTGTTCCAAACAATAAAATTAATTTACTTCTTTATACTCCAATTTTCTTCTATTGTTTTTACATTTCTAAAACTGTAAAGTAAATTGGAATTTTTACAAGTTACATGTATTTATTTTGCTAATTGAATTGAAGCATATTTGTTTTGTTAAATTTGTTCATGCATTTAGTTTTATTTTTTACTTTCAGTTTTATAAAGAGACTTTCAAGTTTCCATCCATTTCAATTTGATCATCATCCTCTATCATTTCTTTCCTTTATATTTATTCATATGTGCTCATTGATTACAATCTCACATCAGAATCTTTTGTCTAACAATTTTATCTTATATTAAGATCTTCATCAACTCATCTCAATTAAGTTATTTTCATCGTAAATTGAATTATTTGAATATCAAATTGTTTAGATAAATTTTTCAATGTCTTTATTCCTAATGAATAATAATCTAATTATTTGAATAATTTATGTGTTCCGTGCCAAAGTGAGCTAAATCAATATACTACCAGCACTGGTACCATAATTATTTTCTATTTCTTTTGAGTTTGTTCAGTTTTAGGCAGTTGATTTTTTTGAGCTGATTTCCTTTCTTCCTTTCAAAATATTTTTTGATTAACTTTGGTTTAATTTACCCCAACATTGTTGCAATCATCATTATCATTATAATCTTCACTGTTCTTTATTACTTTCAATCAGAGGGACATGGGTTATAATCTCAGCCATGGCAGGTTTTCTTTAAGCAAGAAATTTTCCCTCATTGCGCTGCACTCAGCCCAGGTTACTAGGTAACCAGAATGAATGCACCAAGCACCTTTAGCAGCTTGAGCTGTAAGATGGGCCTGCTGGGGTAATTTATCTGTGTGCTAATAAATAGGCAACTAGATAATCGGCACCTCGTAAGAATGATGATGATAATAATAATAATAGCTGTTTTTTTATAATACATGTAGCGCTTTTTTCTCAAAGATACAAAGCGGTCATGCTGCTATTATTATCCCGGCTTTAGCTCAAGCTACCATCACCGATGCTCAGTGCATTCAAGGAATCAAAACCTGCTGGGTACCCATTCACCTCAACTGGGATGAGTGCAGCACAATGTGGATAACATTTCTTGCTGAAGGTAAATATGCCATGGCTAGATTCAAATTCATGACCCTCTGTTTGAAGGCAACAGTTAGACCACGACCATTTACTAAAATGCTATTTTGGTGAATTATCATCATCATCATTACGATTTTCATCATTATCATACTGAATTATCAAATTATCACATTAAAAATTTAATCTATATGAGGTTGATGACAACTAAATCACACTTTTAAGAGTATAATTTACAAAATAGTCCACTGATTCCTACTCTGCATTCCAATAAATTCAAGGAGTAAGACTCAACCACACATAAAAGATAACAGATTTATATCAGAATTAAACATTTATCCTGATAATATTAAAGGATTGATTCAAACAAAAGAAATAAAGAAAGAGCATCTAGGATTAATTCTAATTGGATGTCAATTAAAAGGGATTAAAGAGATAAAGAGAACACCTCTTGAAGTTGTAGAATAAACACTAAAGTATATAAATGCCATTGTGCATTTTTTCACACATGCACAAAGTAAGAAGTGTACTTATACATGTCCAGTGTACTTTTAAAAAAAAAAGACTAGTACATGTAGTATCTATGGTAAAATGGTCAATAAACATGTACAGAAAACTCCATTTGTTACACTGTGTTGAACTCTGAAGAATTTCAAAACTAATAGAAGCTCAACTATGAAATGAGAAAAAAAGTTACATAATGCAAATTTAATAATATGTATAAAAATAGGAAAGAGGGAACAAAAATACTTACATGATGTATGCCATCAAATACATGGAGATCCATTCCAAAATCAAATGACTGCAAACGACGGAACTTCATGTTTATATACAAACATCAATTTTCCCAGAATGCAAATTACAAGTTTCTATACTCTTGACAATCTTGAACAAACTATGTGCGGTATACAAGTACTTCTTCATAAGTTGTTTTCTGAGAACACATCCGGTGAGTGTCTGGACTGGCAAGAAGTATCCCGTTTAAACCCTGAATTTTGGCAAATTATGCCAAAGCATGGTAAAATGTACCACTTACATGTATATTAAAGAAATCTGACTTTCTCGTTCAGTAAGACATAATGAAACTCTGATTCCATCCCAAAATACAAAAACCAGGCACAATGCATGACCAAGTACAGTAGCTGTGATACTTTCTAATTTTTGTTTTCACTGTGGACACTCTGAATTGTTGTTCATTCAAGCATGGATATGCTTGCAAAGGGCAAAACCATCACAACTGCCAACTACATCACAATGGACCTAAATACTCCTCCATTGTCCATTTTGTGAAAGGATTTCTCCTTTTAATAGAATGGCAGTTACATACATTTGTAAAAAGAAAGGTTAATCTTAACAGGGGGAGGGGGATAATTGTCCTATAATGCTTTAAAATTCAAGGTCAAGTTCACCCCAGAAAATTGTTGAATGGAAATGGAGAAAAATTAAAACAAGCATAATGCTGAAAATTTCATCAAAAATGGATGTAAAATAAGAAAGTTTTTACATTCTAAAGTTTCGCTTATTTCACACAAAACAGGCCTATAAACGCACAACTCAGTGATATGCAAATGAGAGTAGATGACGTCCCTCACTCACTAATTCTTTCGTTTTTTAATTGAATTATGCAATATTTTAATTTTTGAAGATTTGACAAGGGTCTTCTTGACTTAATCATAAACTGTTACAATAATGGTCATTTCACCTATTCAGGGAGGAATAAAATTTGTTTCACATGCCTATGAGGAGAAACTTAGAATTTTTCATATTTCACTATAATAAAATACAAAAGAAATAGTGAGTTGGTGACGTCATCAGTCTGCTCATTTGCATACCGACCAGGATGTGCATATAAATGTTTTGTGACATTGAGCAAAACTTTAAGATGTCATAGTTTTCTTAGTTTACATCAAATTTTGATGAAGTTTTTAGTAGTGCTTGTTGGATTTTTCTCCTTTTATTCATATCAAATTTTTATTGGGGGGGTATTGTTCTTTCAGTTACATGTATGTAGAGCATGATAGACAGACTATTAACTCCAATCACCTCTGTTCCAGGAAGATAAGAAAAAAAGTATGGTGTATTCTTCTAAACAGACTGTTCTAATCCTTGTTTGGAAAATGGAATTCCATCTCAGAAGCTACATATTGATATTGCACTCTTTTACAGATAAACTGATTTTTTTTGTTTATTATTTGTTGTTACTTGAAGCAGTTTTATATTAACAAAAATATATGGGGTCATGCGTCATGAGGTCGCCCCTTTTTGCGTTACATGGTGATTTTTGCTTTCGCGACGCACTTTCAACTTTAAAAACATTTATCTGACAAAGTATACACCCTATGATAGCAAAAGTATACATTTTCTGAAAGGAAATTGCACAAGGAATCCAAATCTGCACTCAAAAATAGCATTAGGTGTAAGGCAACAGTTTTAAATGGACTTGAATAGGGAAATTCTGATATTTTTTTAATCTCATGGTTTTTGTCATAAAAGTTTGTGTAGTGCCCCTATGACAAAAATAATGCTATATTATGACAGAACACATTCAGACCTTTCTAACAATATATAATTGTGTAGGGTTCATGTTCAATTAATGATCTGAAAATTGACCCCGACTTTAGCCCAAAAAAATCATGCGTTTCAGACTTTCAGGAATCATATACTATATATCAGGTGTTATAATGCTTGCAATACCAACATTTGTTGGGTTTTCTTTGACCTGTACAACAGAATTTATAAGTTATTAACATTTTAAAATGAATTGATGGTACATGTACATGTAGGTACATAAACAATTCAAAGGAAAAGTAACAATTGAAATGTAAGTTACACAATTTGCTTAATACCGAGGCTCTTATTACAATGATCTGCCAAGTGATGATGACATGCAAGAGACAATGTCTATAGGTTCAGGAGTAAAGACTGAAACAAGTTTGCAGATGCTGTATGTACAAACATACATAAATTTATATGACTACTGCAGCTTCATGAAAGAAGTTTCTAAAGTGCAATTGCACGCATTATATCCACATAGTCTGTGTTTGATAGTTTAAAGCCATGGCGGGTTTTGATGAGTTCAAAGCCAAAATATAGTATGCAGTCCTTTGGTATGATAGCATTTGAGGTAGGTTACGTCCATTTGACCATTTCACACAGACACTTATTGTTAAATGTCAGTGTGTGTATTTAGTGAAATATGTATACATGAATGTGTAATAAGACATCAGTGAAGATGTACAAACTTGGTGCTTTTAAGAAAATAATGCTAAACTTTCTAAAATTCATAACACATTTTCTGGATGTTTGAAGGTCATTGACCTTTGTCAGTTAATAATTTGGATGATTTGCCTTAATACTGAGCAGTATGTTCATCCCCTCAGAATTGTAGGAAGTGTTTTTTTTTGTAATTGATGCAAGTTTAGTGCTAATAATAACTGTCATTCAAATATGTGTCAATCTTGAAAAAATGTCAAAATTAAGACATTGCAAATTTATCAGATTTTTATGTTTCAACCTAAGCACACAGGTCTATGACATGGAAAAACATACTTTTCAATCATTAGGCAGTAAAGTAGAGTATGTTAGCTTCAATTTGATACCAAGTTTGTAGGTTTAGGCCAAGTTTTGACAAAAATATTGATGCTTTCCCCAAAATTGCACCAAAAATTGCGTTTTCCCATTGACTTTGTACAGGCGGCGCCGCTTCCGGGAGCGCCGCTTCCGGCACCACCCCTCATCACCTCTGGTGTCCTGACTTTTGAGAGCTATAACTCAAGTTCTAAAAAGTCTACAGCAATGAAACTTTCCAGGCTATTGCATTAATAATTCAGCTTTAAAATGATACTAAATTTGTTGGAATAGCCTCTATGGTTTTGAAAATAATTAAGAATTACTATAGCACGAAGCGAAAATGTGTAACAGCACCACCCTTTTTGGGGGGCGAGCTCATGACGCATGACCATGTGCATTTATTATATCCATGTTACAACATTCAAAATCAAACTACATGTACATATAGGCAATGACAAGAAAATCAAAATATGACATATTCAAATCACTAAATCAAATAAGACATAAACAAAAACAGAATGACTTACAGCACATACTGTACATCATACATCAAGCAGTTTATTTAGTTTTTCTAGTTTTTTCACATTTCACTCAATTGTTCTCATATAGTCTTTGAAAAAAGCCATCGTTCTAAGTTGGGCATTTAACATTTAGACCACTAAATGTTCGAATTCCAAATTTTTATTACCAAATGTGATTTTTTATTTCATATTCATTCTAAAATAATTTTTTATGATTAACTTTTATAAAAAGAATGGTTTTGAAGAAGTACTTTATTTCCATCAGCAGCCTTCTTAACAAATAACAGAGGTACAGTACATGGAACATATGTGTAAGTGTAGTATTAAACAAATTAATCATAATCATATTTGATTACTGCTCCAATGCATAAGGGGCTTAAGAGAGAAAACTACATGAAGTACACAACAAATCAGAGAGTAGTTTCTTACCCGTATTCAGCAAAATACAATCAAAATATGTCCATAATTTTAATATACTAGTAGTGATTACATTATTCAAACAGCCATAACTTACTCTTTCCTTATGATCTTATCTGATTTTTCCAACTTCCATCATTCTATTTTCATTTCGCACAGATTTTTGTTTTTATTACAAAGACAGTACTATTGCCATTTAAACATTTTTGCATACAATATGACATTCAAGTTTGGGCAGTATTCTTTTACTGGAATGCAGAAATGTAATTATTTCAGATCAATCCAGATGTGAATGTGATCAAGGCTTTCTTTAGACCAAGAGCTACAATCTTGGTACACAATCTTGGTACAATTGGTTGTTCTGCTGAACTACGTTGGCTAAACTCACTAGAACATGTCTCTGGGGATGATAGGAAAATCTCAAAAATTGTTAATAAATCCCCAGAAAAGACAATTATTTCTGACTAGGCTTCCTTATGCATGACTATTACTTGACACTATACTGCCAGTAGTATAGTTGGTTTTCTAAAAACCACCCATTTCTTCGAACTTTTGACTGTGTGGTGTAGATACTACTGTGTATAATGAAGAGAAGGTAACTTACCAACAGAGGGAGACATACAGCTACTCCTTAAATGCTTTTTTGGTTGGAATCCCATTTTCATAAAAATTTCAATTCTTGGCCCATATACTCAAAAGCTGCCAAACTTCAAGCTGCGGCAAATTGACTGCTTCAGACTGAGTCTACACTACCTTGGTATTACTTCACAAGACCATTTTAGATGAGCCCTGCAGATCATGTGTGTAATAAGGCCAAACTGGAGCCCCGCTAACACACTTCTTTGACTAACTTCATTAGGTATACAGTTGAGGTAATTCTCTACCCCTTTATGTTGATGCACTCCTACTGTGGCATTGTATCAATTTTGAGAATGGATCAAATCTCTCAAGATCAATACTATCAAGGTATCATGTCTAGTAAGAAATTGATCAATACTATCAAGGTATCATGTCTAGTAAGAAATTGAAAACCCTTTTATAGTACTTGTATAATAATAAATAATAATGTTTCATTTACTCATGGTAGCCACTTCTGTTATAAAACTGCTCTACCGGTGGGCCTTGCATAATATGTGATTATCATATTTACCCTTCTCAAATCTAGATG
Source organism: Lytechinus variegatus (assembly GCF_018143015.1). Taxonomy (NCBI): domain Eukaryota; kingdom Metazoa; phylum Echinodermata; class Echinoidea; order Temnopleuroida; family Toxopneustidae; genus Lytechinus; species Lytechinus variegatus. The sequence continues at coordinate 77,290,462 of NC_054741.1, read as the reverse complement.
TTGAGTGCCAAGCAAAATGGCATTCCTATTTTTGTAAGTCTGGTATGACTCTACAGGGGATTAAACCCACAATCTCCCATTTATAGGATGGGCAGTCTACCACTGAGCCACCATGATGGGTGGCTTGGTGGTATATTGCCTATGTCAATTTAAATTTATTTGCTCATAAAAATCCAAACAAAAACACTATATACAAAGTATCATTTTCACAAAATAGAAAAACAACAACAAATAATAATAAAAAATGGATTGAATACTTGAATAAATAACATAGAAAAGCTTTTATTATATATTTGTTGATTTAATCTCTTAATTTTTATATCATTTTTTTTTCAATTTTAAACTTTCATTTTATAAGCTGAACCAATCACATTCATGTTTACCATTTTCAGTTTATGAACCAAACATGGTATGAAAGTGATTTTCAAGATATATACGTTCGTGTTACAAGAAGGTGATTGGCTGGCGCGTGTTCATATGCTCAAGTTGTAACCTGACACTGCAAGTTTGTCATAAACATTTTGTATTTTACAGCATATATTTCAATGTGGTAGGCTTATTATATTCATAATTTTTTGCGCCCTTTTAAACCCACCAAAAGAATCAAGCGGTAATCAAGGATGCTGTACTATAGATTCCCCACAGGCAGGATGGTAATGAACCCTTGGGTGATCATAACCTTGTTCATAGCAGTGGTGTAGCTACGGGAGGGGGGGAGGGCACATGCCCCCCCCTGAGACTTGGTGTGCCCCCCCGGTGCCCCTCCAGAAAAAAATTGGCAGAGCAAAAAAAAAGGAGAAAGAAGAAAGACAGTAGAAAAAAGAAGAAGAGGAAAATAAGAGGAAGACGAGTGAATGAAATAATGTGAGGGGAAGACTTGCAAAAAAAATCTTTCATGTTACTAAATAAATTTTTTGCTAGCGCTTCGCGCCAGAATTGCCTGTTCGATGAGATTCATATCTTGCTCAATAGGCTGATATGGAGCAAGTTTTGAAGTCAATATACAAAACAAAGTTTAGCTCGGACATCGAGCTTTCATTATTTTCTTCTTTTACAAATGTAAGTGTTCTGTAAAATGTCCGTTTTAGCAGGGCATATCCCTGGTTTTATGGTCTACATATCCGCATTTTAAGCTCAAGCTGCGTGGTCACACTGTTTGATTTGCCAAGTTCATATAGTCTACGTGTATTCCATAATGTTCCATTAAACAAATAGGTTCAGAATGCCCAGATTCTAGGTCTAAATCTACAACATGTGCGATAGCCTGCATGTTCTTTATTCAAAATGTCAGTACTTTAATTATCCAGTTTCACATCAGAGTAAACAATAATTGTTTGCTCACGCTTTATGATCGCATTATTAATGATACCCAATTAACTATATCCTATTTATGATTACAAAATATGAATAGAGTGTCCTGCTTTTAGGTCTATAAAATCTCAATTTTCTTCCTCTCGCGCTTCGCTCTCGCATCAATTGTTTAGTTACATACCTATCCCACTTATTAATACAAAAAGTGCTTAGAATGACAATTTTTTAGGTCGGAATGTCAAAAAAATTTGCTCGTGCTTCGCGCTCGTATTATCGTTAGTGGGTAACTGTAAGCAGTCCTTAACAGGTCCCTTTTCGATAATGCTAGAACAGTTAATACAAATTTCTGCTCGTGCTTGGCGTTCGCAGTAACCATCTACTCTAGTTACATACGAATCTTGTTCAGGATCACATATAACATTGCCCAGAATATTACATTTTTAGGACAAAATACATGAAAGTAAAAAAAAAAAATCACTCGCGCTTCGCGCTCACACTTTTTATAAGATTATTTCATGTTTATGTTGTTTTATAAGAATAAAACTAAGTCAAGAAGTGACTGATCGGAGAAAATATAGGTAAAGATAATTTCGGGCCCCGTCCCCTGTTGACGAAAGTCGGGTCCGCCCTTGACATGTGACACATACACACACACCGGAATAAATGGCCGGTGCCCCCCCTGAAAAAGCAAGGACCCCGGCCCCCAGGAAAAAAATCCTAGGTACGCCACTGGTTCATAGAATGAGTGCACCAGGCCAGGGCCTGAGATTTGGATGGAACCGAACGTACCGAGCACAATTCCAACACCCAGCCCCGGGCTTGCGCTGGCGACCACACCGGCCGGCCTAGTGAGCCTACGTACGCTCGCGCTCGCTGTCTTGTTTTATATTGGTCAACATAAAAAACTTAGTTCTTATAACTTCAATCGTAATCAATCACGCTGTTGCGGTTGCTGCTAGCGTGACTGTTGCCTTCTATCTTATTCATCTCTAAAATGCAAAACAAATTTCACAAAGTTTAATAAGAATGAAATCTCACCGAGAAAAAACTTAAGTCACATACTCGGCAGCAAGTTCCGATCTAGTCTACAAATGTAGACCCACATCTGCAGTGTGTGTACCTTAGCTGATTCAACGAGTCTGCATAGCAGACTAGGTCTACTGAGGCTGCAGAAGTGGCTCGCTACGCTCGCCCTTTCAGGCTGGTTTGCTTTGCAAACGTAAACCAGTAGCAGATCCCACCTCACGAGCCATTCAGAGTCTGCATAGCAGACTAGTTCCGATCTGACCACACGGACACGCATTTACCGTACCCGCCTACCCACCGTACCCGGTATGGTACCGTATATACGATGTGACGAATCCCCTTAGATCTTGTGCTAATTACCGCATGTTGTTTATTATTATTAGCTAGTGTAATTTCAGTCACCTTAAAATTTGACTAAGAAAACGTAATTTTCGAACTATTTCCCCTTATTTCCAGAAAGTTCAGCCCTCGACATTTTTCAAACTTTCGATTAGTTTAATTTGCTGGAGTTTTTCTTTACTTTTAGCGATACAGATTACAGGACTATTGTTCGTAAAAGTGTAGGTCTAATTCCGTACTAGACCCAAAATATCCACAAACAACGTTTTTTGTCTTTGCTATTTGATTGGTCAAAAGTTATTACCGTGAGAAAGGTTGAACCAATCAGAAGCGCATATTATGCCGATGTCTTACTAATATCAAAGAGTATCTTTGCTAATATCTCACAGAAAAAAAAGGCTGTTGAGCTGGAAATGCACTCTGGAAGAAAAATATGATATAAAAAGAAAGAAGATAAGCCAACAATAAAAAAACTTTTAGCGATACAGATTACAGGACTATTGTTCGTAAAAGTGTAGGTCTAATTCCTTAGTTGAGACTAGACCCAAAATATCCACAAACAACGTTTTTTGTCTTTGCTATTTGATTGGTCAAAAGTTATTACCGTGAGAAAGGTTGAACCAATCAGAAGCGCATATTATGCCGATGTCTTACTAATATCAAAGAGTATCTTTGCTAATATCTCACAGAAAAAAAAGGCTGTTGAGCTGGAAATGCACTCTGGAAGAAAAATATGATATAAAAAGAAAGAAGATAAGCCAACAATAAAAAAAAAACAGGAGCGTCGATCCATGTTTCGGAGGGGGAGAGGGGGGGGGGGCAAATATGTCAAATATTGAATGAAAATTTTAGAATTTCGTGGTGAAAGTGAATCTCAGAATGTCGCCTAACGATACTGGTCTCCTGCAACACGCGTCATGAATCTCCGAGCCAAACAAGAATCTCGTATTATACCAAGAACCATACAGCGTTGGGGGCTGCTCCTTATACTTTTCAAGTACCGGTAATAAAGAAGAAACAGAGATAGAGAGAAAAGATGCAGAACGTGTAGAAAGAAGACTGACGATTACAATAATATTTTTTTTCATGCGATTCTGATGATTTATTTTTAGCTTGCTTGCTTGCTCGCTTAAAGTGGAAGAAGGTGTAAAAACACAGAAATCAGGTGTCGGGATATACGCCTGTAAAACTATCATTATGACTAAACAACAATAACAAAATAAATAGCGAAGAGAAGGGGCAGGAATAGGAGAGAGGAGAGGACACTGAGAGCTAGAGAGGCGAGCAACTAGAAAAAGAACGGGCATGAATGAATTCATTCGCATGATATAGGATGACTTGTATAATAATAAGTACAGCATTCATATATGATAAAAAGTAGCAACAACAATTATTGTATAGAACTGGTTACGAGAAAGGCACGTATATAACGGCACCCCCTGTATTTACACAAGAGATTCAAAATAGATAACATAATTTTAAATTTGTAAATGGAAGTGGAAGAGCAGTGGTGTAGTGGTTCTGACTCTCGCATTGTAAACAGAGGGTCGTGTGTTCGAATCTCACCGCGGTCTAGCGTCCTTTGGCAAGGCGTTAATCCACACTTTGCCACTCTTGCCACTCTCGACCCAGGTACCCGGTAGGATGCGAAAGATATTGTATGTTTGATTTTGCCAGCGCCATAATGAGGCTGCCATGAATGCAAGGAATGCTCCCCCGGTAGTGGAAATTGTGCACTTTTCGTGCGGGATTGAAATGAATCCAATGACCGGGTTAATAATATGCTGAACGCGCTTTGAGCCAGAGTCTGGGAAAAGGGCTTTATAAAAATTGGCGATTATTATTATTGTTATTATATTTAAAACTTAATTGATGCCGACAGTGACTTTTCTCATGAAGATAATGCATATTCGAGGACCGGTATACTGAATATTGTGCTGGAAGATAATTTGTCAATGCTTTGGAATGGAGCGAGTATTAAAATCATGGACATTTCAAATAGGTACAAAACTATCACTAAAGTTGGATGGAAGTTGGGAGTTAACAGAGACCTATTTAAAATACATTGTTGAAGTTTGTTGATATATTGGAGTTTCGTCAGCTTAAGAGGGTTGATTATCGATTCAACGCGTATGAACGGCAAGGTATTAGCTGCTAGCTGCAGGAATGTTTTTGGTACGTATTTGCCCAAACTACATTACAGTGGGAAAGATATGGGGCAGCTGCTTATGACTTCACAAATGAGATACTTCAAATTCTAATAACTTTCTTAATCTTTGATGTATTTTTGTCAAATCTTCACCACTATTTCTTATTATATTTTGGGTATTCATATAACAACCATTTTTTTCAGGATGAAATTCTCCTTTGATTTTTCTCAATCTATTCAAACATTATTATGTTCAACAAAGAGTACTAAAACTCAAATTCATAATGCATGTCAATCTCAGCAAAAATTTGATTTGAATAAATAGAGCAAAAAAAAAATCAAAGTAGCATGACCCGATAATGCGACAACCAGATGCTGGTGATTGTACGTCAACATACAGATAGAGATAACGCTGGAAATTTTCACGAAAATTTGATGTATCTAAAGGAAGTTATGAAACGTTTTATAAAGTTTTGCTTAATTTCATGGAACTATCATCTTGGTTGGTATGCAAACGAGGAGACCAATGGCTTCCCTCTATTTTTCTTTTGATTTTGATATTGAAAATAATAATGTTTTATAGCGTTACCTTATTATAATGAATATTGAATATCTTGTTTTTTTTTCAATAAATGTGAAACAAGGTTTGATTCCTCCCTGGACATGTGTGTTTGTCAATATTGCAATATATTGTGATTCATAAAGGTGCTTCCATAATAATTATTGTCAAATCTGCAAAACATAAATAATATATATATAACATTGACCTGCATGGCCATGGAGGATTATTTATTGTAACTGGAAGGCCGTGACAATTCTCAGCACCCCCGTAACAATAGCATAATACTCATTGTACAGGGCCCTGATTACATAGATAGAATACAAAAGAAATATAAAATACTTTATTATAATATAGTGAGTGTGCCTTTATCAACTCTCATTTTGCATAATTATCACCGTGCTGGGCATAATGCTTTGTGAAAAAAAAACGAAACTATAAAATGCAATAACTTTCTCATTGTACCTCCGATTTCGATGGAATTTCAAGAAAAACTAAAGCAAAAACTATTTTGAAGGTGATCTTTTTTAAGCTCTGACCCATGTCTCTAGAATTCTCTTTCAGATTTCCTTCCCCAATACCACATTGCTCAGATCCAATTTAAAGACTTATCTCATGAAAAAAACATATTAAAAAAGGCTCCATTTTCATATAATTTCTAATTCACTTTTGTTTGTATATTTCGAATTTTCTAAGGGCTTAATTTGATATGGATTTTAAAAGCGCTATATAAGACTAAGTTCTTCTTCTTCTTTTTTATTCATATTTTTTGTTGGGGATTGACTTGCCCTTTAAAGAAAGGTTTTGAAGCTTACAAGACAGTCATGACAGATAAAAATTACCTCATTTGTATCAATGGCTTCCAGCGAACTCTGTTCTTCAAATTCGACCACCGACTCATCAACCACAACATCGATGTGACCACTACTATCGACTTCATCCAAACTCTCTGACTCATGTGGTGTTTGTGACTTTCCAAACAATGACTTCCAACTCAAAGGTTTCAGACTTCCCAAGTGATGATGGTAGTGGTGATAGTGATGGTGTTCGCTTCGAACTTTTTGGATTACTGACGCCTTTGGGGCAACTGGCATACTGTGGGAGCGTCCTCCGTTGCCGGTGCGCCGGTTAGTTTTATCATTGCCATCATCTTTCGAATGTTTACGATGCTGGGACGGGGAGGACATCGGCGATATGTCCAAGGGCAGTGGAGGATCTGATTTTGAACGTACAAGCTGATTTTCGGTACGGGATTGTTTAGGTGTAGATGTCGTCGACGGTGACGACATCGTTCGAAAATACTCCGGCTCACCAATATCTTTGCCGACGTCGCCAACTGAGAAGGACTTGTGATCACGGGTTTGAGTTGAGAGAATTGGACTCATGTTATCTTCTGATGTCGTCGACGACGATGACGCGCTACTCGCCTTTCGTTGCAGTAAGATATCGTTGAAATATTCATGGTTACCGTAGCCTTGTTTAATCGTCACCTTATTCTTCATACTGAAGTCTTTTTCATAATGCTGGTCGTGGTGGAGTTCGATCTCGAAACTCAGATGTTCTTCGTCTTCCTCTTCGAGACTTGTTCCTAGGAGAGAGCCGTTCCGATCACGGAGACTCGATATAAGGCTTCGACGAGGCGGCGCCGTCACTCTTGTTACATGTCGATCCATTTACATTGAGATTCAATTACACTGTACCCCTCAAAGTTTGGTTCAGAATGCATATAAACAAAATTAAAACACACGTACTCTGTACCCACGTCCTTTGTATTCGTGAGAAGAATATGAATCGAGCTTAATAGCCAACAAGAAAGAGATATATCATGTGTATTATTTGCAACAACAAAAAACATAAACGCAATATAGATTCAAAGGCCAAAGAGCTTTGAAGAAAAGTAGTAATCACGGCTCTCAGTGAAGTGTTTGATACTCCTCGGTGTACTTTAACTGTCATATACCATGTGTACTGCTTCGATCTTGAAATTGGCAATGAGTTTATGTCGACGAACTCCAATAAACATGAAATTGATCAATAAATCTATAAAGAAGTCTAGGCCCAAGTCCTTTGAATAAACTGAAACCTTTCTCGATACGGAATCGTCCATAATGTGAAACTCTGTCCCCTCTGGTTTGTATAAATGGTAATATAATAATGCAATATAAACTTGAACTCAGTGTGTGGCGATATATGATATACGATTCCCTCGGCCAACCACGCTGAATTTTCATGCCTGATTACACCATCACTAAGGGACTATGTATTTTCTCTTGCACTCTCAAAAATATTCTTTTGTGAGACTAGGGTGCCAAGGTTGTGTACACAGATCAAAGTTTAGATCAGTGGTGCATGCACCAACTTGTATTACTTATGAATATGAAATTCCACAGTAAATTTGCATCATAATTAGAAGGTCAGTCATACATGGTGACACACATACTTATATATACTTTAGAAAACCTTATAATCATATTGGGAATAGGCAAAATGAAGGAGTATCTAGAAAAAAATATCGTGTCACTGAGTGACGTTCGTTATTCTGCAGGTTCAAATCGTCCGAAGGTTCACTAGGGAGTGTTAATAACTTTACAACTGATATAATATATGTAACCAATTTCATCTGCCGCAAATCAGATCACACCCCTTGCATTCAATAAGCAGATCAGCAACCAAACGCAGATTTTTAATCAATTCCAAGACATACGATTCATTTAGGGACCGAAATTATCGCATTTTTTTGCTACACCCTTAAGCTTGTGAAATGTTGACATACTTCATAAGTCATCTTGGTGAGAAAACAAATCTTGCCATGTCATGTTGACATAAAATAACTGATTATAAGTTGACTTTGGTGAGACCAGGTTTCTAGCCATGTTGACACATAACTTTTCATTAGTCGACTTGGCGAGATTTTGGTAAATTTTGAAAAATGTATCTCGCGATTTGTTTGTATACTTGTCGAAATCCACCCATTATGGAAGCCCAGATGTTCAGACAATCATCTCGATTTGTCTACATCTTTTATAGAATAGATGAAGAGATGGACAGTTAAGATCTCTGAACTCGTCATATCGCTACACCGCATGGAAGACTGATCTAGTAAATGGTGAGATGCCATGATCTAAGATCTCGTCATTATGTCTACATCATGAGGGAAAGATGATGAGATCACAAAATCTCCTATGGGGGGGGGGGGGGGATATTTTCGAACATTTTTGCCGATCGGCCATTAAAAGCTTATTTTTTGTTGTTTTTTGAGGGGGTATAGTCCTACTAAAAACTAACGGCTTCAATCTTAGCTTTATTCATATAAACAAGCCAAGGGAGATTTATTTCATAAGGCTAAATAAAACAAAGAGAGCGCTAAGAACCAGTTAAGTTTTGGAGGTATTTATGAGCAGTTTTTGTAAGCCGTGAACAGAAAAGGTATTAATTAAATGATTGATTCGAGCGCGAAGCACGATTTTTTATATTTGGAATAAAAATTTGGTTATTCTAAGCACTGTTGTAATAATAAATGAACAGCTTTTTCGATGATCAATAGTACAAATCGGGACCCGAAAATATTAACTATGATATACTGACCTAAAAAGGGAATTTCCAAGGACCGTTTGATGGAATTCGTTAAGAGAAGAGGGATAGGCCTATGCATATACATAATCATTTAAATAGAGAAATTCTTTTTGCAACCATGGACGTATCTCTCGCTCAACTCAGGGACGTAGTGGAGCGAAGTTAAAAATGGGGGGGGGGGGGGGGGGGTGCTCACAGGGAAAAGGGGGCACCCTTTCTTTCGAAAAGGGATCTTAAAACGAAGAAAAAAAAGACTTATCTACCCCACTCACGTGACTCATGAAACTTAAAGCACGTATATAAGATTATTTTTTAAAAGTTTTGTCCTTCATATGTATCAACATAATTAGTAATAAGCTTTATTGGATGAGCCTGCACCTATATAAAATGTATTTGAACAGAAATATGGCGCAATATAAATACTGTGGATCATCATCATCATTATCATCAATATCATCATCATCCTCCTCCTCCTCCTCATCATCATCATCACCACCACCATCATCATCGTAATCATCATTACTATGATTTTGTTTTCTTGTTTCTTACCAGTGATGCTGTTATTGAACTCGCTTATGTTTTCCTCTGCGCAGCGTTTTGTTTGGAATAGCAACAGCCTCGTATTTCTCGAGATAAGTATGTGAAATTCGTCGATTTAAAACGTGTTTTTCCAGATTCATATAATGTATATTAGGAACATTTGTTTCAAAGAAAAATGGATGCCATCAGAACATCAACAGACTGAACATTTTGAACAAAGAAGAAACGAAATCGGGCGTTTAAAGGGAATGTTAAAACAGAGCTTTTTTTTATAATTAAAGGTTAAAAGGTATGGATTTCATTAACAAAAGAAAAAGAAATAGCGAAGGATGCGATAAAAGAATGCACTTGCAGAAGGAAGCAGGGGCCTGTTGCATGACGAGATGAGCGATACGTAGGAACGTCCTAGGACCATTCTTCCGAGATAGGAAGATTGGCGACAAATCAGCGTAAACCGTTTCACGAAGGCAATTTTGTCTTCCAAGTCCGCGACATCTTTTGATATCGATAGTATCGGAAAAATATTTAGTCTTCATCGTCACCTGAACCTTTTATTTCGGAATGACGACTTTTCATAAAATCATTTATTTCAATAAAAGGAGATCAAATGATGTTTTATTTATTACTGATTGTAGAAATGATGTATGGAGCTTACTTTATGAGGTAAAAAGAGAAGAAACTTTAAAGATTCACAAACATAAATGAATAAAATTGAAATTTTCATTGTTTACCTTACTTAGAATACGGTGTCCTTTTAGAGACACCTTTCATTGATATTTCAACGAAAGAGACCCTTGTCCGATATAAAAATTGATTTAACTAAGTAATTTCGACATTTTGTTAGTTCAATTCTGTATTTTTATAGAATGCTTATATATAATGATAATTTTGTAAATTATGCGTTAATATGTTATTTGTTGAGGTAAAAATATGGTTTGAAAGGGGTAAACAAAATCAACAGTGTCTGATTGTGTTAGACTAAAAAGGAAAATATGAGAGGCTGCGTGTGAAACTTCTAATTTATTTATTTTATTTGCCAGATTTAACGCAAGAAATACTAATTTGAGTGTTTAGAGTATAAACATACCCCAGTTGCATGATGAGTAAACGATGACAAGAAAAATATGAACATTGCTGCAAACATGGCCAAGTGAATAAAGTAGTGCTTTGCAATAATAATTAAAACACAGAAAAAGTTGTGCAATCCACAATGGAAAAATACTATCAGAAATCATGCTAAAAATTACAACGATCATATAAAACGTTGATCACTTAATTTATGGAAGTTTATATAAGAATATAAGGTTTAAGAATATAGAAAATATATATGTTCAACATTCAACGGTAACATGACATAGGAGCCGAAAGGGGCCTACCCTACCATTTAAAATGCGCCTCTTCGTACGTACTTTCCATAATCTTTTCTTTGATGAACTTATCTTCATTTGTAATGATTGTGATGGATTCGTATATAAGCTAGGCCTAGTCTGTATCTTAAATTCAATTAGCTATTTTGTTACTGCAGGAGTTTGTTTTGTTTCACTGCTTCACATCTCAAGTTATCCCAAATCCAAGAATTGGTTTTCATTGATTAAAATTAATCTCATAAAAAATAATGAAAATGAAATAAAAATATAAAATGATTTAGCATGTTTAACCTCTTAGTTTTTTATCGAGTGTTTGTTTGCTGAGCGTTATATAAACACGTTTTTTCCTTACATAATTTCTTTTAAAGAAATTCGTTTTCATGTTGTTTAATTATCAATAATGAGAAAGCATGATGGGTCAGAGAGATAGTGCCGCCCATTTCGATAAATCAAGTTTATTTTGTTTTAAATAGAAAAGTGGTGGGGATTGGGCGGAGGGAGAATCATGAAAGAAAACATATTTTTAAAAAATATTTGGGCCTTCATCTACCCCGGAAAAGTTAAAATGACATCCGTTTTTGGTCGTCTTGTCGACCTGAAATTGATGACAACTAGCCCCCAAATAAAAAAATAACTTGGCGCCATCCTAGATAAAATGCATCATCAACCCCCTAAAAATATGTTTAAAGGTGATATGTCAGTGTGGCTTGCCGTAAACGCATTTTCTCTCAATGCCGACGTTGGCGGGCGGTGTGCAAAGAAGATCATGCCTACGTAGGACATGTCTGGAGGTGTCTTTCCAAGGACCATTCTTCGTATCGCCCAAATCGGCTTTGTGAAACAGTTGAGCGATATCTCGTTCTTATGTAGAATGGTTCTACGAAAGACCATTTCATGCAACAGGCCCCAGAACACTAAATAAAGAAACCGAGCGCTCACTTGGCACGAAAAGAGTGGTTTTTAAGGACAACTTTTCTGAACTCTATTTCTCTCTGTTTTTTCTCCTCCCTCATTTCCCCACCCCGCCCCCCTCTCTCTCTCTCTCTCTCTGCCTTGTTTTTGGTTTTCTTTCTATTTTTCCTTCTTTTGTTTTTAATAGCGCCTATGCCTACCGTCGATGCGCAGCGCAGAGATTCACTGACAGTAGCCGTACTTTATTACTAACATCACTAAAATGGTCCTACAGGAGAGTGTCGATGGTCTTTCGAGCTTCTTTGAGCTTGTTGCCAAGCACAAAGATAAAAAGATAATTTATGCTCTATTCTGCGGAGGACTGGATAGTGCCACAGGAGAAAGCTGGTGCCCTGATTGTGTGTCAGGTAACGTCCGATTGCATTTTCTCCTGAGGCTGAGTCCTGGCTTCAGTCCCGTGTGATAATATTTATGTTTGGTGTCAGTGTTTTAAATTCTACAGATGCAAAGCAAAACAAAACTGAATCCCAAATTTCCGAAAAATTCAAAGACATTTCCTGGAATTTTCAAGTTTTTTTTAAACGAAAATCGGGCAATAATATAGCGAGTCTAGATTCGCTATGACTTTATGAGGTGCTGTTTGTACTTTGTAGAAGTTAGAACATTACATTTCAATTCTAAATAAAATAGGGCCTAAGTATTATTAATATTATATAGGCCTATTACATTTAGGTTGTAATTATAATAGTAATTTATAGAATTAAAATATACATCTTGACACATCTTTATCTTGCTTCACTACACCACCTCTATACAGACTGATGTCATTCTTTCACTCTGTACTACAGGGAACTAATAAAATTAACCATTTATTTTTACAGTTAAAACAATTTTTTAACCAAATAATTGTTTTAGAATGATTGAAGCTTGAAAAAATCTAATAATCAATTACCTTGGTGCAATATAAATAAGAATCAATACTCTTTGTTTTAGGTGTCAGAATAACCTATTTGAATAAAATATCTCCTTTGTACACCATATCTCTATTTAGCTGAACCAGTTATTGAAAAAGGATTAGCAGGAGCACCAGAGGATGCAGTCTTAATTAAATGCTCTGTAGGAGACCGAACAAGGTAATCAATAGATTAGAACATCCCAACACTCCCACAAAAAAAATCAAGAAAATCCCACTATAATGACAATTTGTCCTAAAAGAATTTTAAGAAATCAGATACAGGTCAGTGAAAGTTGTAACATGTAGTTGAAGAATATGAATATTGAGAATGTTTATATACCTAAATTCTGATTTAGTCAAATAGGCATTGTCATTCTGAATACATGCAGGTATTTAATTATCCCACATTTGTTCAACCTCACAAACTGAGGAAAACATCATAGGTCACCAAAGTCTCACACATTAAGATGTTTTGAATACTTGCTAACCTGCTGATTCAAAAGTACTTTTAAAAAATCTTCTGATTACATGTGAATATTAAATTTGATATAAAAGAAGAAGAAAATTAATTTTTGTTTAAATCCACCAAAGAATATAAGATAGAGTTACTGATTGTTAAAGTTTTGATATTTTGTGACATCAATTGCAAAGCCCCCATTTATTATGTATTACTAATACCATTAAAAAATACGAAAAAAATTCAAAATGATTTTACCATAGGTGCTTTCAGACACATTTCTTGATAGCCTTCATGACCTAAGAACAGTTATGCTGGATAGAGAGGTCTGGAGGCAGTCTTTATGGAACCAGAGATGGCATTGGCTAAAGCCAATCCATGCCTTCAAATTAGTAGTAACATTCAGTATACTTTATGCATGCTCATATTGGAAGCTATCTTTTGTCATGAACCATTTATAAATGGAGATTTATGTGTTGTCACAAAATCATCACCATCCAATGTAAAATTCAAATTGACAGAATTAGAAGGTAAAGAGATAATGATTACCACACTATATTGTAAGATTAGAATGTTTTAATTCACACTATTGAACTGTAATCAAAGCTTTAGAGAAGCTTTGATTCCTATTTATAAGCTTGTTATTTCATTAAAAAAGATGTTTGAATCATTTTTTTCCTGTATTTATTATCTTTAATTTCGTATCAATTTATAAATAAATATTACTATTTTGTTCTGTTAATACAGCTGGAAGGACCCTAACAATGAGTTTCGCGTGAATGAGAAACTACGATTAAAAGGTGTCCCAACACTACTGCAAATGAACTCAGTAAGTATTAATGTTGACTAATCTGACTTGTGAACACTCAATATGTTTTATCTTTGATATTCATCAGTACTGCAACTTGTAATTTGTCCCAATGACTGTGGTTTAGACACCAAACTCAAATCTCCCAGGCAGATATTGAATGAACTATGCCCATTTGTAAGTAATGGCAGCCATTTTAGACTCCATTTTTTTGAAACCATCTTTGATTTTTGGACATACCAGACCACTGACTGTCCTTGTAATGTGTCCCAATGTTTTATTTGACCCTTAAAACTATTTAGACACTAAAATCATATCTCCCAAGCGGATACGAAATGAACCATGCCCATTTTAAGTATTAGCAGCCTTGTTCAAAGCCATCTTTGATTTTTTGACAAACTGGACCACTCACTGTCCTTGTAACTTGTCCCAGTGATCAACTTGACCCTCAAAACTCAGAACCATTGAATAGAAACCAAATTAAAGACATTAAAGTAATTAATAGATGAATTGTGAATATTGGACGCCATCTTGGATTTCCAGGTATAATCTAGAATGCTTATGTTCACTCTTACCTGTATCAACAGATTTTTTACCCCAAACCATGGGATATGCAATAGGATGTCTAGGGTGGATAATGAGTCATGTACATTTTCAGTGAATGACGGCCATCTTGGACGCCATATTTCTCAGGGTTTTCGGTAGATTTTAGTATGTTGTTCCTGACGTCAAATAGTACGAAAAACCATAGAAAAAATAGTTTGTTGCAATTTTTTTGGCTTAGGTGTATTTTGATAATACATTGACTATTTGTAAAATAACCTTCAGATTATCTATCTGAAAATTTTTCAAAACAAACAATATTTTGTTGTCAAGTTGAATAAGTAAAAGGAAAGAGATATATACCATTTATATCTTGTTTTTGTGTGGTTGAGATTGAATATAAACCCCCTTTGCATTAATGAAGTTCCATGTGAGTTTTAATTCAAAATTATATTTTATTAAAAAACAAGAAATTTGAAAATGTCCACTTACATCATCATGTATGTTTTATTGATAACAAATAAGGGAGACTCCTGATTTGCGAACCACCTTGTTTTTTACTTGAGAAGTCCACCGGTCTGAATAAAGTTGCGCCAGTGACTTGCATTGTCAGACGGTGACTGGTGACAACCCCTTTCAATTTAGCCCTAGTTAAGTCTGCCATATCTTCACAAACACAGTACACTGCATTGTTTGTATCTCAAGTGTATTGATTTGAAATAATTATTTTATGTCTATTTTGTTTAAGGAAAGAAAATGATGTATTTAAAAATCACTTTGAATTAGCAGTCATTTTTGTGCATGCATTATAAAGGCATCTATTGGATTTAGAAAAATGAACTTTCTGGTTCATTTTACCCGTCTTGTAAAAATTTGCCCATCTTTCACTGCTCGTCCATTTGCTTAACTGTTTTTTTTATTTTTTTATTTCACTTGCTTTTTAGTTTTGTCTGCAACTTTGCGTATTTTAAAATATTTATTCCCTCTTCCTGTCTATCATTTCCATTTTTGCCTAACTTGCCTTATTCTTCATTCCTTTATATTGTATCATGCTACGATTAATAACCAACCTTAGTCAATTTAAGATTTGTTCTTCTTTTATTCCATCTGTCTTTCCATTTATTCTTTTAGCCCAAGAGACTGGTTGAGGAAGACTGTTCCAAAGCTGATCTTGTGGAGATGTTCATCCAAGATGACTGATCGTGATGGATTCTTTTGGTCCAGCCTTGGGTCCAAGACCAAACTTCAGCCAACATCAGTTAATCTGTTGCCTTTGGGAACTAGGTGCTCCTTGCACAAAGTCAATGAGAATAAAAGAATTCAGTAAGCAACATATCAAGGGAATATGATGATTTCTGATACAGAAGATGCATTAACCAATAAGTCATGATTTGCATAACATATAAATGTAAATGAAGGATCATTGGCCCTCCTTTGGCTGATCAGATTTCGAAAAAACCTAATCCAATAAACTTTACTTAAAGGTCAATTCCACCTCAGAAAAATGTTGATTTGAATCAATTGAGAAAAATCAGATGAGCACAATGCTGAAAATGTCATCAAAATCGGATGTAAAATAAGAAAGTTATGACATTTCAGAGTTTCGCTTATTTTAACAAAATAGTCATATGAAAGAGCCAGTTACATCCAAATGAGAGAGTTGATGATATCACTCACTATTTCTTTTGTTTTTTTATTGTTTGAATTATACAATATTTCAATTTTTACAAATTTGACGATTAGGACCTCCTTGCCTGAAGCACAAAATGTGAAAATAATGGAATTCCATGTGTTCAGGGAGGAATGAAACTTCATTTCACATGACAATGACGAGAAAAGCAAAATATTTCATATAATAAAATACAAAAGAAATAGTGAGTGAGTGATGTCATCAGTTTCCTCATTTGCATACTGACCGAGATGTGCATATAACTGTTTTGTGAAATGAAGCGAAATTTTGAATGTCATAACTTTCTTATTTTACATCCGATTTCGATGAAATTTTCAGTGTTATGCTTGTTGAATTTTTCTATTTATTCAAATCAGGTTTTTGTTGGGGTGGACTTGTCCTTTAAAGCTTTACATAAAGCGCACTTTCAAGACGAAGTTGTTCTTGACATCCTGAATGCTTGCCAGAGATTTGCTGACATACCAACAATAGTGCATGCAAAGTGAACTCAAAGATTATAGTTTGAAGGGATATTCCAGACTGAAAATACTCTGTTTGAACAGATAATAAGTTAAATCAGACAAACACTGAAAATTTCATCAAGGAATGACAATATTAAATTTTATAATGTTTGCATTAATTTGATGATACATTTTAGATGTATTAATTTCAGCCCGATGATGTACACATTTAATGAGTACTAACATGCTAAAGGGCAAACTTATAGATTACCAAAGTATGACGTCATCAATTTTCACTTTTTGCACGTTAGCGCTTTTTATACCATATTTTAGTAGAGCATGGTGAAATCCCCCACAACCCAAATTTAGTGAGAATCGGTGCATAGGGCCCCAGGATATGACCTCATGAATACATAATTAGCCCCATTGAAGTCAATGTATTATTGGCCTGGCTCCTAACTTTTAGAACCAGACCAATAATACATTGACTTCAATGAGGTTAATTATGTATTCATGAGGTCATATCTCAGGCCCCCATGGACCGATTCTCACCAAATTTTGGTCGTGGGTTTTTGTCTCACCAGCGAAGCAGAGTGAGACTATAGGCGCCGCTTTTCCGACGGCGGCGGCGGCGGCGGCGACGGCGTCAACATCAAATCTTAACCTGAGGTTAAGTTTTTGAAATGACGTCATAACTTAGAAAGTATATAGACCTAGTTAATAAAACTTGGCCATAAGGTTAATCAAGTATTACTGAACATCCTATTAGAGTTTCATGTCACATGACCAAGGTCAAAGGTCATTTAGGGTCAATGAACTTAGACCATGTTGGCGGGATCAACATCGAAATCTTAACCTGAGGTTAAGTTTTTGAAATGTCATCATAACTTAGAAAATATATGGACCTAGTTCATGAAACTTGGACATAAGGTTAATCAAGTATCACTGAACATCCTGCACGAGTTTCACGTCACATGACCAAGGTCAAAGGTCATTTAGGGTCAATGAACTTTGGCCAAATTGCGGATATCTGTTGAATTACCATCATAACTTTGAAAGTTTATGGATCTGATTCATGAAACTTGGACATAATAGTAATCAAGCATCACTGAACATTTTGTGCAAGTTTCAGGTCTCATGATTAAGGTCAAAGGTCATTTAGGGTCAATGAACTTTGGCCGAATTGGGGGTATCTGATGAATTACCATCATAACTTTGAAAGTTTATTGGTCTAGTTCATTAAACTTGGATATTATAGTAATCAAGTATCTCTGAACATCCTGTGCACGTTTCAGGTCACATGACCAAGGTCAAAGGTCAATGAACTTTGGCCGAACTGGGTGTATCTGTTGAATTACCATCATAACTTTGAAAGTTTATGGATCTGATTCATGAAACTTGTACATAAGAGTAATCAAGTATCACTGAACATCCTGTGCGAGTTTCAGGTCACATGATCAAGGTCACAGGTCATGTAAGGTCAATGAACTTTGGCCATGTTGGGGTTTTTTGTTGAATAACCATCATATCTCTGTAAGTTTATTGGTCTAGTTCATAAAAAGTGGACATAAGAGTAACCATGTATCACTGAACATCTTGTGCGAGTTAGAGTAGTATTCAAAGTCAGCACTGCTGCTATATTGAACTGCGTGGTGCAGGTGAGACGGCCAGAGGCATTCCACTTGTTTCCACCATGTGCTACCAAAATATGGTATCAAAAACGCTGAGATGCCAAAAAAGTTTTTTGTGACATCATTCCTTCGGTACTGTATTACCATAGCGATTACCGTAGAGCTACTAAGCTCCCAGTTAAGAGGCATGATTGAAAATCACTTTGTAAACAGGCCTATTTGACAACATGACCATAATTTCACAAAAAAATTCTGCTTATGTTATCGAATTTCCTATTGAAAAGCTATATTCCTCGTGTGGGAGAGGGTAGAGGAGTGTCAGACACCCTTTTAGCTTATATTCTTGTAAAAAAAAATAAAAAAATTGTTTATATTATTGTATACTATATGTGTAGGAAATTGAAGAAATCTTAAGGGAGGGGGGAGGGGGATAAAAGTGTAATTTGGACGATTCTGGCTGTTATTTGTGTGCAAATTAGTAATAATGAAAATGAATGATAATAATAATAATAATATTGATATAATAACAACAACAAGGATAATAATAAAAGATTCTCATCTACCAAGGGTAGCCACTTCATCTCTTGTGGTCATCTCTTGTGGACTGTTCTCTCAGCTCGCCCTGCAAACATAATGTTATTATTACCCTTCTCTAGTCCAATAGTAATACATCAAGTGCCTGACAAGAAGGCAGAAGGTCCTATGTTTAAAGTCTTTGGTATGACTAGGCCGGGATCAAACCCACAACCTTATCATGAGGTGGACCCTCTATCACTTTGCCACCAATTTCTGATCATGTAGTCTGTAGTAATGTTATGTAATGTAAGAATATGTCCATACAATTTTGCTCTCAGGAAATATATGATGACATGTTTTCAATTGATCGTCACTTCTTAGTTCTTATCAGTTAATCACAAGGTTTTTTAATAGGGCATTCACATAACATTTCAACATACTGTTTGAATTTTATGCTGATAATGAGAAGGACCTTGTTTAATCATTCCGTCATTAATTCCAGCCATGACAATTATCATGTAAAGGATTTTACCATATAGTCCAATGAAATAGGTGCCCAAAATTATGCTGGTAAAATAACTGATAAAAGTTCTAATAAAATAGTTAAACTTCTGTATGAAGGCCTTGTGGCAAACTCTTCCTGAAAAGGAATGATATTGATTGATTTAGATCTATTAGAAAAAATCAAAAATTCTGCCTCATTAAGCAACAGAGAGTTGGTATAAATTTATCACTCTTTGCATTATCAATCATTCCATGAAATTTTATAATTCAATCTACTTAAAACTGTTGAAAGAAGATTGTGCTGATTTTTTAGAGAAGTTTGTACAATGCAGGTATTATGATTTGTTGTTTAAGTGGTATGCTTAGAAAATAAAGAGGATTGAATGTACAATAGAAATGACTTAATAAAATGCTTACAATGTATTTGGCTTTCCTGTTTCTATTGATACTCAAAGGTATGTTGAAAATTGTTAGAACACTATATGCTGTTCATATTAAAGTAAAGATAATCAGAATTTAGATTGCTAATTTGAAGTCTAATTTGAAATAATCATTGAATATTACAATTTACATATACCATTATAAAAATGAGAGAGCAACTCTTAATCATTTTTGTCTCGCCTGAACAAAGTTTAGCAGAGACCTACATGTAGTAATCGCTTTTCCTGTTGGTCTGTTAGTATGTTCCAAAAGTTAGTTTTTGTTCAACTTGCTCTCATTTCTTTATTCCTGCATAAATTATTATCACACTTGGTACGTATGATCATTGGGTAATACCACATATGAATTCTTGAGGATGGTAAAGTCATCTAGGGGTCGAAAAATCATATTGCATATTTTATTGATCGCAAATCATGCAAGACTCCTTGTTCTTGAACCACTTTGTATATTGATAAATTACTTGCGCCACTCACACCATGCATGAATGAATAGATTGATTGGAAGACAAGTTACAGATTCCATTTCAAGTTTTTTTTATTTTGCGATCTTAAAGGAAAACGATTAGTCTTAAGGCGACCGCACACCTCACGACTGGCCTTCGACCCGATTTCAGAATATAATGTAGTAGAATGTGATGCAAATATTGAGACTTTGAATATCTTACTGTGTAATGTTCGAAATCATCATACGAATACCTATGATCAAATTTGTGAATATAATTTATGCTATCATCCTCAGAATAAAAGCGAATATAATATTTAGTCGTAATGATGTCATAGCAGTCGTACGATTGGCTACGATTTGAAACCAATTTGGACTTTACTCCAAAATAAGGGCTTGCAATCTTTCAAAATGGTTATAATATTATTCTTTCAATTAATTAATTGTAACCTCAAATAAAATGATATGTTCCATTCACATCTTCAGAAAATGAGCAAAATGCGATTTGTTCCAAAATCGGACCGCGAACAGTCGTAAGGTGTGCGGTGGCCTTTAAAGCCGGTAACAGCAATTTTTTAGCCTTGGTGCATTCAAAAGGACTATTCAACATTCAAATTGATCATTTCCATTGACAAAGAAATCACTCAAGGACTCAGCTGAGGCATCAGTGAAAATTTCATCTAAGCCTTGCCCTTATTTACCAAAACTTTTTTTTTTTTGGGGGGGGGAATGAATTCGAACTTGACGTCCTCAGCACCAATTAGTTGAGTCAAGTGTGGTGTGAGAGTTTGGGTATAATTACTGAAAAAACGGGAGTTATTCTTTTGTATTAATATCTGAATATTAGCCCTAAAAATTTGTATACGCACCGTATGACAATTCGACTTGGTGCCATTGGACTAAACATAACCCTCTTGGATGATGAAAATGATGGGGAGATTCTTTTCAATTGAGTAGAGAGAAATAGAAGGGGGAGGGGGCACTGGAAGAAAGAGAGACTAAAGTGTGGACAAGTGTAGAGGGTGGAGATAAGGAGAGATAGAAGGGAAATGAAGGGTAAAGAGAAGGCCGTCGGGAATGGTGACTGGATATAGGTTATTGCTTAATTAGCTCGACTAAAAAGAACGATGATGCCGATATACCAAAGATACTGCAATAAAGAGAGAGAGAGACTTTTCACTCTGATGTTTTCCCCGTTTAGGAAGTAAAATATCCCTTTGGTATTGATCTACCATAACATGTATTAGTTTGATATCAAATATAAAATAAGTAACTACTTATTTACTGGCTATTCATTTATGTTTTTGCAAAAGGTATAAAATGCCACCTTACACTAACGACTGGCCTACGTCCAGAATTTGGAATAAAATGCTTTAGCAATTGATGAGATGATTAAACCATGGAACTAATATCCAAGGTTCTAATCGCCCTCATGACTGAAAATGAATTTATACCGCTCAATTTATCATATGCAGGGGCCGCGGAAGCCGGGGGGGGGGGGGGCCGCTTCTGCCCAAAATCGTATACGAGAAACGTAAAATGGCCATATGATTGCGATTTTTTGCATGACCAGCCCCGGCCCCCCACTTTTGGCTAAGCCCCCCCCCCCACTTTGAAAACTGTTCCACGGCGCCCCTGATATGTCTACAAGAGGTATATACAAGCGAATTAATTTCGTCGAGATTCGATTCAGAATCGTATTTTGTGCCTAAGACGGGGCCTAAGATTATTCAATATTCTGTGAACTAAAGACTTGTTAAAACATTTTGATATTAGTTTGGCTGATAACCATCCAAGACAAATCTACATGTGTGTATTATTAGAAAATGCTAAAAATGCAGTTTCTTTAAAAAAAAAAGTGGGGGGTTAATTACTCGACGTAGCGCGGTGTAAGGGCCGTTTATTGGAGAGTACTTATTATGATACACAATATCATATGCAATTTCATTGCATGTGTAATGCTCCGAAACAGATCTTTGTGCAGAGCATAATAAGTTTACAGCAATCATGTTGATCCTCAGAAGGAGCAGTTCTGGAAACCCCCATAAGTCCAAAATTTAGTTCCAGAGTTTTTGGTGCGGCACATACCCGGTGGCCACTTCCACCTTAACAAGTGGATACATTACCTGACCAAAGAAACACGTAAAAATGAATCTTTTACTTTTTTATGTTGTTACATGAAATCATGTTTTTTTTCATACATGAGTGTGTGAATGATAATGTCTTCCTGGTAATGTCATGAGTATTGCAGATATAAATATCTAATGCACTTCATCAGTTGTTATTCCAATAAGGAAAAAAAATGAATAAACCTAATTTCATATGATAAAATACAATAGGATAATATATATAAGACATCAACATGCAGTTTGCTCATTGAATATTCATGAACACATGCCTAGCCAGAACTGCAACGGAATAATGCAAATCTTTAAAATGCCATAACTTTGTTATTCCTCGATCGTCCGATTTATTTTCAGTGTTTTGTTTGTCTGATTTTTCTTAATCTGTTCAAATCACATTATTTTCAGCCTATAGACCTGTACCTCTTAGGGGGTGCACTTTCAGAATATGGAGATTTTAGGGTGCTTTTCGAAAATCACATTGGGTGATGGCGTTGGTGTTGGAAGCACAATTTGGATTGCTTCCCCTAGCTAGCTCAATCCAAAAACCTATTCTGAGTTAATTGTAAAACTGAACCAGGATATACCCCGGATATCTGTATCTTCCTGGAGGTATCTGTCCGTTGACGTACAATCACCAGCATCTGGTTGTCGCGTACGTTTGGGTTTAGGGGGTCAAGCGCTAAACACAGTTAGTTTTGGTAGTGTGCTTTGGAGACAAGAGTGTTGATGTCCAAACTTTCAAGTTTGAGTTTGAAAACTCCTACGTCTTTAGAATTTCTAACATCCTCAGAGAGAAGGTTCCATTCTGGGATGGTCTTAGGATACAGGGAGTATCGGTAGCAGTCTTTATTTGATCTTATAACATTGTATTTGAGAGTTCCCTTTTGTCTTGTTCGATATCTACAACTAGTTGGGTTTTGAGATTGAAGGTGGGCTGATATGTTGGAGGGTACAAATCCATGTGTCTCTTTGTACAAGGTTGTCAGTCTAGCCTTACTTCTGCGGACTTTCAATGTGTCCCACTTTAGTTTTTGTAGCATCTTGGTGACACTAGATTCCCTACTATAATCCTTCAAGGTAAATCTAGCCGCTCTATGTTGAACCCTTTCTAATTTATCCTGGTCTAATTTGTGTTGTGGATCCCAAACTGCTGCGCAGTATTCCAACCTTGGTCGTATTAGAGATTTATATGCAATTTCCTTTGTACGAGTACTGCAAGAGTGCAGATTTCTCTTTAAGAGTCCTAACATCCTATTGGCTTTTGATGAAATTTGGTCAATGTGAGTTGACCAACATAGGTCCCTTGATAACTCCACACCGAGATAGGGATGATGTTGCACTTCTTCCAACGTGACATTACCGAGCCTGTAGCTGGTTTGGATTGGTTTTCTCTTATGTGTGATTCTCATTTGAAAACATTTAGAGGCATTGAATGACATCTGCCAATCCTTTTCCCATGTAGTTAGTTTATTTAGGTCCCCTTGCAAGATTTCTGTGTCCCTAGTATCATGTATGTCTCGGTATACAATACAGTCATCTGCAAAAAGCCGAACATTGGAGTGCATCCCAGAAGGAAGATCGTTGATATATGCGAGGAACAGGAGGGGTCCGAGGACCGTCCCTTGCGGGACGCCTGATGTTACCTCACACTTTTCTGAGGTTTCACCCTGAACGACTACTTGCTGGTGACGATTTGTTAAGAACGAATCAATCCACTGGAGGGTGTTTTTGCGAACCCCCGTGCCATGAAGTTTTCTGAGCAGGCGTTTGTGTGGCACGGAATCGAAGGCCTTACTAAAGTCCATGATGATTAAATCTACCTGACCTCTATTATCCAGAGCCTTGGCTAGGTCATCTGCAAGAGCTGCTAACTGTGTCTCACATGATCGACCCTTGCGGAATCCATGTTGTACATCCGCAAGTACACCATGCTTGTCGTAGTGAGCCATGATGTGATGATGAATAATATGCTCCAGGATCTTACAAGGTATGGAAGTCAGGGATACTGGTCGATAGTTACTGGCCTCACTCCTGTCACCTTTCTTGTAGAGTGGGGTTACATTCGCTTCTCTCCAGACCGAAGGTACACGTCCAGAGTCCAGGGATTTTTGATAGATCTTCGTTAATACTGGAGCCAATGACGTTGCACACTCCTTTAATATCTTTGCCGGAATGGCATCAGGTCCAGAAGCTTTGTTGGGTTGGATTTTTTTTAAGAGTTTCTCAACCCCCGTCTGCGTAACTATGATGTCAGGCAAATCCGGAATATCAGAATCCTGAATATCTGGAAGATTTGTCAGGTTTTCTTGTGTGAATACTGAGCTAAATTGTTTATTCAAAGCATTTGCTTTATCCTTAGGTAATGTGACCTTGACATTATCTACTGACAATGTAGGAACCCCAAGTATTTCCCTCTTGATTGACTTTATGTAGTTCCAGAAGGGCTTTGTGTTATTGGTTTGAAGTGAGCCACCAATAATGTCCTCCATGTAATCGTTTCTAGCTCTTCTTATCTCTCTGTCTGTGCTCCTCCGTAGGAGTGTAAACTCTTTCCAATCCTCTGCGGAACCGCTCTTCTTAGCTTTCTTGTAAAGCCTCTTTTTTTTGTGTAGGTTTTGCTTAATGGTATGACTGATCCACGGTAACTTCCATCTTGAAGAAGTCATTTTAGAAGGAATGCAACTTGTCATCGCCTCTCCAATCACTTGGTTGAGCTCCCGAACCAGCTCATCGATGTCTTTGTCCCGGACGTACTCCGGAGATAGCTTAGTGTTGAAAGCAGCAAGACGATCGTCTATGCCTGGAAAATTAGCTCTCTTATATAAGTAGATTTTACGTTTAACCGGTCTACTTAACTTAGGCTTCGCCATGATGTTAACGACAACTACATCGTGATCACTTATTCCTGGAATAATTTCTATGTTTGATACAAAAGATGGTGAGTTTGTAAAACATAGGTCAAGAACATTATTGAGCCTAGTTGGTTTGTTGACCATTTGAAAGAGATTGTAGTCCAAAGCCATGTCAACCATCGCCTTGCTTGGACCAGGGTAAGAACCTCCTGGGACAAATCTAAAGTTCTCCCAATCCACATCAGGAAGGTTGAAATCACCCAACAGCCAAATTGAAGCTTGCTGCGGGATTTTACTCAGTGGAAGGTCCAAAAGTTTGATGTAATCAACATTTGTAGTCTGCGATCTATAAAAAGCCCCTATATAAAGTGGAGTGGTTGACTTGATATGAATGCTAATCCAAATACTCTCACTGTCGGTTGCTAAGCTTCGTTCCTCAGTGGCTATCATATTGTCTCTAACTGCAACAAAAACCCCACCATGCGAGTCACCATCAGTTCGATCTCTCCTAAACACTTGGAAATTTGGAGGAAAAATTTCCCCAGAATTTATGTCCTTATGTAGCCACGACTCTGTCCCAACAATAATATCTGGTTGCTCGGATTCTAGTAATGCATGGAACTGTTCCCGTTTAGCTTTGACACTCTGGCAATTCATGTTCAACACTTTAAGTGATTTACTTTTACTTTTACCTTTTGGCCTACTATTTTTGTTTGCCAGTTTTGTTGAAGGTTTGTGGTTAACTTTCGATTTGGGACTTGAGGTGTGTAGGGGAAGAGCCCTATCATTCAGATCATAATCTATATTCAACAAGTCATCATCATCATGATTAGTGTTGGATGTATTCAATGGCTCAAAGGGATTTGAGAGTTGAAAGCTATCCGTAAAGTCAAAGATCGACGATGCAAAGTTAGGGAGGCCACAACTGCAACATATCCAACTATAAGAGGGATGGTTCTGTACTACTTCAAACATTTCGTTACTCATTTTGATGCATTGTTTATGATACCATACATGACATTCTTCACATTCAATGGCTTGTTGTGACCACTTTACTGCTTTGCTACAAATACCACAAGGATATTTTGGCTGGTAAGGTCCAGGATTTGTGTTGATATCTCCAGCCAGCAATAGCAAAAGTAGACTCAAATGAGTTATTTTGTTTTTATCTAAGTCTTTAATCACATTCGGTAAGGCATTTATTTTATAGGAAGACTGGTGGTAGAAAACATGGAACAGACTCACCGGCATATCAGCGTGCAGGTCCAGTGGAGATGCGCACAAGCATATACATGCCCAGTTTCCTCGACTTAATATGGCGGGTCCAAAATGGCGATCCAATATGGCGTCTGGCGGGAAATTTGCAGATTCAGAAGGGTTTGTTGACTTCAATGAAGTAATGCAGAGAACATTCAAAAACGCAAAAAGAATGCTGAAGTCACCCATGATATTTCCAGACTATTGCAGAGGGAGGCTTGTGATGAATTTCCAGTGATAAAAAGATGCTCTTGTATAAAAAACCGGAAATATGATGCTAAAACTATCCAAACAGGCGATGTTGCACATACACATAAAGTCTATTGCACTGGCGAAAACGATGAACACGTAGAAATAATACACGTTGAGACAAGATAACAGATCAAAATTTAGAGTTTATAAATCGATAAAAACGCGAAATCGACGATTTCCGCGATACTTAGATACGCTAAAAATACGATGTTAACAAAATAAAACTTAGATGATGAAAACAAAAAGGTTAAAAAAGTGGATTTAAAACAGATAGACCGGAGCTATCTCAAGGTGCGTGTTGAGCGCTTGACGACCCTTGACCCTTTTGAATATACCATTATTAACATATCTCAATTAACACTTTTCCATCTTCATTAATTTATGTTGGGTGTTATACTCGTGTAAAAAATGACCTATAAAGGGCCTATAACACCAAAACCAAACGGTCAACACTGCTTGAAATCACCCATGGTCACGCAAGCATGGTATTTATCCCGGTATCCATTCGTCAATGGAAGTAACCTCCCCCCCTGGCCTGCGGAACGGTTTAAGAAGTTTTGCAAGCTCGGATATCATAGCCGAATAGAGTCAAGCGCACGGCCGGATAGCGCGGCCGGGTATGCGATACGAATAATGCGAATCAAACACACTGATCAAATAGCGAAATTCGGAATTCCTCGTCATGGAGATTGGACGCAGTTACATTTTTTGTGGACGAATCAGGCTCCCATTCTGATTAACATTAACGTTGACTGGCAATCGAATACAAACGGGTGAGAATAATGTTAGCTTTGTCGATTTTGTTCTTGTTTCATTTGATCTTTCGTTTTAAGGCAATCTAATCAAATCTAGCGCACTTGTAATTTGTATTGTATGACTTTAAGCGGGAATCAAGTCCCACGTGTACATTTTCTTGTAATTGTAAGTAGTAATGACCCAAGACAATTAAAGACCTAGTAAAGACCCAACCCAAGACAATTCGGTACACCTAACGATTTGAGTTAAGACTTAACATGAACTTCTTTTTATTTCACAAAATCTTTCAGTTGATAATGTTCCATACATCATTGTGAGTTAGTGTGCCAAATATCTCATAAAAATTTGAAAGAAATATGATTTTCTTGGAAAAAACCTCGCCTCGGATCGGGCATGGCATGGTACCCCATCAATCATGCCCATGTCTGCGTAGTCTTGAGGACTCCATGACGATGTCTTTTAAAAAAAATTGACATATACTTCTTCATCATTGGAGTCTTGAATCCCCTCCCCCATATATGCATAAGAGAGACTTGTAAACACAGATGGATTTCCCTAGGAAATCCATCTTTTTTATTAAAAATCACATAATTGATTGTGATTTTATTTATTCTCTACACCTTCCTATGCCTAAATTAATGCATAAGAAGGTTTTAAAAATTCAATTAAGATGTGAAAAAATAAAGGTTTCTTACCAGACCGATGTCGTGTAGATCCTCGATCCAAATGTACACAACGCAAATACAATAGGGTCGTCCCTTGAACCGCTTACGTATGACGTACATCCGGTTAGCGATGCCGTTTCGAAGAACAATTTATAGATGAAAATTATTATTTCACAAATAATAAAATTCATTAGTGATTATAAATAATTAGTAATATTAAATTGATTTTTTATAATCACGCTATGAATTTTTTTTATCTAAAAATTGTGCAACACCATTCTTTTAAATGGCTATTTATGACATATTTACGGTTTGGAATGAGCACACAACCACAACAGATTTTTATGTAGTGGAAGTTTTGTGGGTAGTGGTTCTGACTTTCTTGAGTTTCAAAAATCTTGTTGGATTGCTCCCCATAGAGTGGAGAAAGTGCATACATGTTTCAATGTACCAAATCCTGATTTATGATAAAATAGTAGCAATAAATCTTGATTTTAAAGAATTTCTTATTGAAATAATTGTCTGCTGCAACTACTTTATTTTACCTTTAAAGTTTTGGTATTAAGGTCAAATCCATTAACCATATTTCACCATTGACCTTATTTTTTTATTCTTTTGACAACTTCATAATATCAATCTCTATTATGTGGAAATGCTATGGTCTTTCCTTCTGCTCATTTTTTTAATTGTCATTTTGCCTGTCAGTTAAGATGAAAATGCTTTCATGTTTTGTTCTGTACTTAATCAGATCAGGAAGTACCTGAAAGCAATGGAAGGAGGGGTGGGGGGGGGGGGTCCATTTTGTTAATCCTGGATTAAAATTAGAGTTTACAATGAACAGAACTAATCAAGCACCCTTTCAATCACAAGTGACATAGATCCTGGATGCACTTTACTTGGTAATCTAGTCTCCTCTTGGGAATAGATCAAATACTCAGTGATTTTAACTGTCTGTTTTTCTCTGAGACAAACACATGTAACAATAATATAACAATAACCAATGGAAATCACTGATTATTTTTTTACATGAATGCTTCCCTGCAGCCAGGCTGGCTATTGAATAACGAAAACTCTAGTTGACAGAGATTCTCTTTAACCCGGACCTCTTGCAGAGGATAATTTGTGTATTGATATTCCATGTAATGTGGCGAGAGTGAAGACCTACTGTACATGTGTATATTGGTAATCTGTTTATTTATATATATATATTTTTCTAGCTTTATAGAAAATGGCTCACATGTTAGGTGGCAAGTACTGCTTGGAGAGTCTTGGTAGAGATGTAGGTGATTTGCAGTCTGCTGTGGCAGATGCTCTCTCCAGGGTTGGTCCTGTGAGGTATCCCTCTTGGAAGTTCCCAGACAAGGTATGATCAAATTTATACTTAATTTCAGGGGTGTAATAGGAAACTTTTATTTCAAGAATGAAAATGTTTTAAAACATTTTAGATTGTTTTAAAATGGTTTAAAGTTTACTAGCCAATATGTTTAGTACTTTTTCCACCTCTATGAAGCATGTGTATGTCAGTTTTCTATTTGTAACATGTATGTTGCATGTGAAGCTTTTTCACTTCATTCAAGGTACTATTAAATGTGCATTGCTGTTTTTCCTTTCAGGTATCTTCAGATATTGAGATAGATGAACTCTTGGAGGATTATAAGTTCAGTGAAGATGAAGAAGATAATCAAGTGGCACATGTTATGCTCTTTGAGCTTGTTATTGACAGGTGAATGAAAAGAATTATTTTTAGAATTTTGTTGTTGTTTAATCCTTGGATTCTTGGAGGATAATTTTGGTGATTATGAATGAGTGTAAAAATTACTTTATAATTTTAGGGAGCCATTAATTCTTAATATGAAGAATTCCTATTAAAATTTTTTTCCCTTTCTTTCTAATGAAGGTTCAAAAGAAGATCTTGAACAAGAATGCAATTTGTCAGATACATGAATAAGACCATGAATTAAGATTCAAGGTTTAGTAAAACCTATGCTCACAGCATGAGGTCCTAATTGACAAAATGTTTCACAAAACATGATATTAACTAGACGCTCTTTTTTATGTAATTGTATTGCACTCTCCTACCCCAGGATGGTCCTGCTTCTGCAGAGCTTTACACGGTTTGTAGAGCAGCTGATTCAGGGCTCAGTTGGAAGACCACCAACTGCCACACCCATGGGTACACAGATGTCTATAGGACTAGTGGTTAAGAAGTTCTGGAATAAGATTGTTCAGTTGAACAGCATCACACAGAAACTGAGTGCAGAGGTATCTTTATGTATTTTTAATGTTAATAGAGTATGGAATAGTAAGGTAACGGCAATTCATCTCCATAGCTAATGGTTGTATACAGTTTAAAACTGGTCTATTATCAATGATAATAGTGTTTGATGATTGTAGAAATCTCCCATTTAAACCTTCTGATACATGTCTGATAAAGGGATGTCTTTGTTTTGAAACTTTGCTGTTGGAGAACAAGACTGTGATATCATCACTTCAATACTCTATTGCCTAATTGATGTATTTTGTTTGTTCAAGTTCAGATGAGTCACACAGATATATATAAGGATTTTTTTTTTAAACTTTAGATTAGATGCTTCCAATTTAAGTAATATGAGAGGTGACAAGCCTTTTCTGTAGTTTGAAACTAATTTGGTCTTTATTTTGGATGAATGGCTAACCCTGCGCAGATTGCTCATATCCAGTTTGTTCGTGCTATTGTGCAAAACTTTGTAGGTGTTTGATAAAGTTGTTTGTAAGTTACGAGCACAACTATGAATGATCTTGTCTTGTGGTAAATGATACACAAATTTTGGTTTGTGGTGATTTAGTTCGTATGATAGGCTCACCAGATGTTCGCAAAGTCACTCATAACTTCGAGTTTTATGAAACACCTACATGGATCTTGTAGACTTGATTAGGCAAAATTCGCAAATTAAGTGTAAGTGCTTGTGTTTTTAACCATTGCTTTAAACCAGAATGCACAAGGGGAAGGGAAGGTTAAGTTGTTGAAATGTCATCGTAACTTGGAAAGTAAATGGACCTTCTTTTTTTTTAATGGACAAAAGGCTAATCAAGTATCAGTGAACATCCTGCATGAGTTTCAGGTCACATGACCAAGGTCAATTAATTTTGGCCATGTTTGGGGTATTTATTGAATTGCCATCATAACTATAAGTTTATGGATCGAGTTCATGAAACGTGGACATATGGGTAATAAAGTATCACTGATCATCTTGCACAGGTCTTTGGTCAAATGATCAAGATCAAATGTCATTTAGGTTCAATGAACATAGTATTTAATTATCATATGAATGGTGTTTTGCATTATTCTATAGTTGTTTTCAAAGTCAGCACTGCTGCTATGTTGAATCATGTAATGCATGTGAGACTGGTCACTGCCAGAGGTGCTCCACTTGTTTAGATTTCATAAGATCTTTTCTTTTTTATATGCAGAGTAAATCTAAAGGAAGGACAATAAGTAAACTAGAGGTCATTAATGTTGAACTGCAAGAGCAATTACGAAAGACAATGCAATCCACAAGCATGTCAAGTCACCTCTTAGACAGTCATGTAGCATTTGCTCAAGATGGGGACAGTGATGATCAGGGGTTAATGACTTCTGGAGTACCCACTCCATTAAAATCACAGATGGCATTAGTTACACCACAGCCTAGTCATCAGCAAGTCATAGCAATAGACACTAGGACAACATCTTCACAGACACTAGAGACTGCCTTTGTACCTTGTGAAACATGTGAGCGGGTTCAGTTATGTTTGAAAGATGTGGGAGAAACCATCACAGAGGTGTGCCACTCGCAGAAACTTCCATCGTCAATCGCTCGACATCGGAAGCAGCTTCCAGGGGATGTGATGTCAGCAATGGATGTTAGCCGATGGGCCACCGAACAGAACAAAGATCTGGAGAGAATCAAAGATCACTTGAGTGACTTGATGGCACAGATAGAACCCCTTGAAACAAAGCTTGCTGCTTCACAGGATGCTTGTGAGAGACTGACAGAAAATGTAAGTCAGAAGGACAAAGATCTTAGGAGTGCCAAGGTGTCCCATGGGACAGAAATCAAACAGTATGAGGCTAAGGTCAAGGAGATAGAGCGCCAGCATGCAGAATCTATCATGGTGGTGAAGAGAAGCTACGAAGAGGCACGAAGCGGCAAGAAAAAAACTGAGGAAGAACTGACTAAACTCAAGAGAGAGCTTCAGAGGCAGTTTGAAGCTCTCAAAGAACTAGGTATGATGAAAAGCTTTGATGTACCTATGATCATCTAAAGTCTTGTAAAAAAAAAAAGAAATTCAATCTTTTTTTATATTGAAATTGCACTTTTCTGCAGTTTGACAGTTGTAATGATTCCTTTCAGAATTTAATTGCATCTTTTTCATATGTATTTGTTTTCCCATTACATCCATATGCTGCGTAACCCAATTACATTTTCATGATTTGTTAGTTATTCAACATATTTGCTTTGTGCCATTTTCTTGTTCAGTGCAATCAGTGGTTATGTACAGTAGAAAAAAAATGTGGCAATGTACACTAGTAAATTTTAGTATATACAGTACATTAACTATCTACAATAATCTGTTTATACCAGTGAAAGATTACATACTTGGTGTACCTCATTGTTTAAGTCAGATATGAGCACATCTTGAATCTTGACAGTTGGAATACTATCCTCATTGAAAAATGGTATAGCAGTTCATTTCATTTCTGTTTCCTTTTTTTGTGTAAACATGTCTTTCAGTAACACATAATATATTTTATTGTATTAAATATAGATATAAGGGAACTTATTTTACTGGGCCACATGGCCTTATTTTAGTTTTCCTTTTTTCATTTTCAAATAATTAAGCATGTATTACCCTTTCTTGTTTTCATTGAAAGGCATTCTGTAAACACTTTAGATGTATTTTACTTTTATGAATGTATATTATTGCATGTATTTGATTTGCATTGTAATGAACTGTTTTTATATGATTATGGAAAATAAATGATTGAACAACAAACAGTTGTCAGTATTCAATAAATTTCTTTATGACAGAGGGAGTGCGTGAGGAGCTGAACCAGACCCTAGATGCTAACATCAGCAACCAGGCATCGGTCAATAGACTAGAGAGTCATGTGAACCAGCTAAGTCAGCAGCTGAAAGAGACCCAAGAACAGCTGACAGAGTCTAGTAAACAACTGGGCAAAGAACAGGCCAAGAACCGTAGTATTGATAAACATGGGCAGGTAAATCACTAGTAATTACTCTATAAAGTGCTGTTGGAATGAGAATCCATTGAAACGTAGGCTGTCAAGGGAGACCAGACAAGTCTTTTAGTATAGCGTAGCAATGGAGGAATCCATGCTCAAGGCTTGTATTAGTGGGAGAGATCTGGAGAAGTGCATATTTCACAACCATAGCAATCTTAGACAATTTAGCCATGAGTATATTTTTTCCATTAGGGTGAATGGTAGTTATTTCTCGCTTCTGTAAAAATTGTGCTGTAGTTTGGTACTTACTGCTTTCTACGGGGATATGTAACCAATTGTCTTTTTTGACTGGATACCCCATTCAGGCCCTTCAAAGTAAGCATGATGCTCTGGTTCAGCGAGTTGAGGAGTTAGATCAGGAATGCCAGGATCTTAGAGAGGGTCTAGCTGATGCTGAGGATGGCAAGGAGGAGGCACTGGAACAACTCAAAGTTACTCAGAGTGAGCTTCAAGGATTGCAAGATGAGCTCAAGACCCAACAGGTAATATTCATAATTTGCTCTTGTATAGTGAATGCCATGTTATATAATTTTGATTTGATTTGATTTTTCTTCTTCATAACATTTATATAACAAAAATATATATATTGACAATAAATCAGGCATAAATGATTTAGCATAAAATTAATAGTAGAAGATGGATTGCCATTGTAAGCAAAAAAATGCTCGAAAAATATGACAAACCGAAACATATATTAACCATATAATCATATGAGCAGAATAGATAATAACGAAATATTAAAGTATCAATTAAGTATGATATAAAAGAGAGAAGAACAAAATCTAACATAATGTCTCTTTGCATAAGTCTTGCACAAGAATTTAAAGGAATTATTGATGAAGCAATGTAGAAAATGAGATCTATATATTAACATGCTTAAAATTATCCCATGGCCCGTCTTGAAGACTTCTTGCATTGCAGACATTTTGTGTTAAAAATCGTGGGGGGGGGGGGCAGATGTATTAGGGAAAAGTTAATGAATGGTGCAAATAAACAGCTATTGAAAATATCAATGAAATAAAAAAATAAGACACAAAGACTAAGACTGTGTAGATTATTCAATATGAAAAGATCACTAAAATTATCATGTGACATTATTCTTTCAATCAATTATCATAGTTGGCAAACTGGACTAGTTTCTAGAAAAAAAATTATGAGTCTCTTTGGTAAATTCTTGAACATCAAATAAAATAGTTACATGTGTTTTTAATAGTTCATCAAATTAAACAAGTCATATACAACATTTAAGCTTGCAATTTGATTTTTGCATATAAGCTTTGTGCTGAACAGGTTATCCTATCTATGTTTCTTTGAATACTTTGATAATGTTCCCAG
Source organism: Lytechinus variegatus (assembly GCF_018143015.1). Taxonomy (NCBI): domain Eukaryota; kingdom Metazoa; phylum Echinodermata; class Echinoidea; order Temnopleuroida; family Toxopneustidae; genus Lytechinus; species Lytechinus variegatus. The sequence goes on along the minus strand of NC_054741.1, from coordinate 77,255,751 downwards.
GACTTGGTGGCAACCATCATGGAAGAGAAGAAGTTCATGGAATCATCAGTTGGTGATCTTCAGACCATGATCCTAGCTCTAGAAGAACAGCTGAAAGACAGTGAAGAGAGAGAGAAGATGCTTGTTCTTTACCCAGATAACAACCCTGGAGTAGTGCCTGCACCACAGAGAGCTGATGGTAAGGGTTATATTTCTTCATCTAATTCGTTGCTTCTGAGATTAAAAAGAGTGCATTAATCTTATTACAGATTAAAAGTGATTTGTGATCTTTCTCAAAATTCAAATATGTTTGTTTTAACAGGTTTGTGATGTAATTAAGATTAGGTTATTAGAGACAGAGACAAAAAGTTACTATTTATTACAGGAGTGCATTTAAACAAACACATGTCATTTGGTCACCCTCCCTCCCTCAATTAGAAAATCAAACAGTAACATGAATGGTGTAAACCCTGCTCATATTGTAATCTCTGCTTCATTTTAGGTGACAGTGCTAGTGGCATGGGCCAGCAAGTACAGACAAATAACTTGAGGATACAGATCCTAGAGGAACAGAACAATCTCTTACGGAATAACATTGATAAGCTCTTAGCTGGACAAGGACCACAGGGGCAGTCTGGACAGGTAGGTAATGATCTGAATTGATTGGAACTGACTGATTCAGATATTTACCATTTGGAGTCAAAATTTGGGATGGTGTGATGCTTGCACCCAAACTTTGTTGTAAGAATAATATATCATTGTAAATTGACTTGCCAATTTGGCTTATCCTATATTTTCATCTTTTCATTTTCTCATGTTCACCAAACTTCTCTGTGTATTCAACACATACATGTTCAATGTTAACAACTTATCCATGTCAGTTTGAATGATCTTTTAAGGATGAATTAAGTGTTTAAGAAATATTTCTCTTATAGACTTCCACACATGATTCCAGCAAAAATCTGTGAACTAAATAAAAAGAAATAATGCATTCTTAATCACATCAATTTTCTTTCTGACTTGATGTTAATATTCTACAGGTTAATGGTCCAAATATTCCATTATGGCAAGCAGACACACTGAAGCAAGCCAAGCAGTCTGTTAGTGTCAACAACAACCATGCCAATGCTAGGTTAGGCAAGTCTCCAAGGTCACCACGAGGTCATCTAGAACCAATCCACATTCCCAATGGTCACCATCCATTGCAGTAAGTTAATTAATTCAGATGTCAGGAACTCACTTAACAAAGAGATTTGATTGATCCTATCACTCTTTAGTAGGGAAATCCGTCAATGTCATAATTCTTCAAATGTGCGCGATGTCCCTTTTGGATAAATGAGCATTCAAGACAATGATACATGCATGGGTATATCAAAATACTTAGAACAGACATACAATCTAGATATTGGTATGGCTGGCTTTCTACAGTTGAGGTTGATCAGGTAAGTCACAACTCATTATCAGTGGAAATTTCTCTTTTAAAGAACTTAGCCAATAGATACAAGCTTTTTCAATCTGCAAATTACTCACTTTGTTTGGGAAGTTAACAGATAGCTCAACTAAGCGTGGCAAATGTAATTTTTGTCTCACCTGCATAGCAGAGTGAGACTATAGGCGCCGGTTTTCCGACGGCGGCGGCGTCAACATCAAATCTTAACCTGAGGTTAAGTTTTTGAAATGACATCATAACTTAGAAAGTATATGGACCTAGTTCATAAAACTGGGCCATAAAGTTAATCAAGTATTACTGAACATCCAATTAGAGTTTCATGTCACATGACTAAGGTCAAAGGTCATTTAGGGTCAATGAACTTAGACCATGTTGGGGGAATCAACATCAAAATCTTAACCTGAGGTTAAGTTTTTGAAATGTCATCATAACTTAGAAAATATATGGACCGAGTTCATTAAACTTGGATATAAGGTCAATCATGTATCACCAAACATCCTGCATGAGTTTCATGTCCCATGACCAAGGTCTAAGGTCATTTAGGGTCAATGAACTTTGGCCGATTTCGGGGTATCTGTTGAATTACAATCAAAACTTTAAAAGTTTTTGGAACTGATTCAAGAAACTTGGACATAATAGTAATCAAGTATCACTGAACATCCTGTGCAAGTTTCAGGTCACATGATCAAGGTCAAAGGTCATTTAGGGTCAATGACCTTTGGCCGAATGGGGTTATTTGTTGAATTACCATCATAACTTTGAAAGTATGTTGGTCTAGTTCGTAAATCTTGGACATAAGAGTAATCAAGTATCACTGAACATCCTGTGCGCATTTTAGGTCACATGACCAAGGTCAAAGGTCAATGAACTTTGGCCATAATGGGGGTATTTGTTGAATTGCCATCCTATCTCTGTAAGTGTATTGGTCTAGTTCATAAAACATGGAAATAAGAGTAACCAAGTATCACTGAATATCTTGTGCGAGTTATAGTAGTTTTCAAAGTCAGCAATGCTGCTACTTTGAATCGCGTGATGCAGGTGAGACGGCCAGAGGCATTCCACTTGTCATTCATTTTCAATCACTTGAAATTTTAATTCATATCAGTCAATTAAATTTGAATAACATTGTTATTGTTAAAACCTTCATAATGCACACTGCAAACATTGTGTTCTCCCACAATTTAATTGAGATTATTGGGAACGTTGGAACCTTTTCCCAGGAAACTTTGAGGCATTATGGCACTTCATATTCTTGTAGTGACTTGTAAAGTTATACATAACATTATGAACAACTTGATGTACTTCACCCTCTGGGTTGTTATGCCTCTTGTTTTAAAAGGAATAAGAATACTAAAAGTTATATAATTGGTTTGGATTGACAGAACTTTTTTTATCTACCTTTCAGAGAGCATCTTACCGAGGAGGAGGTCATAGCCAAGTACACAAAACAAAGTAGTAAGAATCGTCAGTACAGTCCTTCATCGGAAGAAGCTACCAGCTATCAGATACCTCCAAGGCCGCCCTCTAGTAAAGGCAACAGGAACAAGAGCAAACCAAAATCTGGTAAATACAGTCATACCTGCTATAGCATACAAATAAACCAGGCTTTGAGTAAGTAAAGTGGGAATTATTCATCCGAGGTTGGACTGGCATTACTATTTTTTCCCGAGGACAAAGCCCCAAGGGAAAAATAGTGATTTATTTTGCCAGTACAACCGAGGATGAATAATTCCGTCTAACTTTCAAAATAAGGGCGTGGTATATTTGTTTTATATCCTACTTTAATGAGTGAGAGCAACATCTAGTTCTTAAACTCGTAGTTCATCCCTTTTAATCCGAACCAAACCAGGTGCGCTGACTGACCTACTTTCCTGAAGACACACGCTCAGCGTGTGGAACGCGTAGTAGTGCTTGCGCCATCATGATCTGTGATGTCAATGATGGAAATAGTTGACCATTCCATCATTGACGGAAAAGCACATTTTCTTCGGTTGGTGTTTCGTTTTCGACATCTTTGTAAAATAGAATATGTTTGGTCACATGATTCTATTTAAACCAATCAGCATACATGTTTTAAATTATGTAGGATGTAATAAAGCAATAAACACCTTCCATCTAATATGATTTAAGCAGTGACCTCCTATGTTGCTCCTATTGGAAAACACTTTCTTGTAGTTTACGTAATAGGCAGTGTATATACCAGGTTTCATTGAATCTGGGCCGTAAATGACTAAATTTTCATTAATGCAAGACCAAGGTTTGACACCATGGCCAAACTGACCATCCTAATAGGGCAGAATAAAGTTGTGGCATATATCGTTGGCTTTCATCTGAACGATGGTGCAAACCCATTTTAGAGAAAATCGACTTCAAAGTTTACTGTAATTTTCACACTTAGCTCCCCACCTTACAACCTATTCATTGCTAGAAAAATACATGGTTGAAAAGACCAAGACAATTGCTTGACATTGTTATCTTTATTTTTACACAAAACCAAGGATCAGAGAAAATATTGCAAAACAGTTGCATATTTGTAATTTTGGTTTCAGCAATTTAGATTTTCCCTGTACAAAATACAACAACCCTGACCGCGATTTCAATGCTCGCGGTCAATCAAAACGCATCCCTTTTTCACATGCAAAGTCATTGCAGTGCTGATGCGACGGTTTCACTGACCGCGCATTTGCATATTAAGTGCGTGCAGCTGTTGTTTGCTTGCTACAGTACCGTACACATTTCCTATGGGATTTATGCATTTTATCAACATTTTGCATGGCCTCACAGTGAAAATCCCCACATATCTCGGAAACTAAAATGAATTGCTACCTAGAAATTTAGTAAACTAGAAATAAGTAAATCTCAAAATCAATTTTTGGACCAAAGTTGACTGATACGACGGTTCAGATGAACGCTAACGATATCACAATTGTGTTTTTATCAATCACACGTTTGGGCAAGCTTTCAATTTTCATAAGTCTTTCACTGATCTTTTCATTCTCATTATTATATATACACTTATGTCTTTGTTGCATCGTTACTGCTAAATTGTGTTTCTCTGTAATACACTTTGTATCTTTTTAGAAATGGTGCTATAGAAATATTAGTATCATTATTTATTTTTATTCCTTTCAGGAGGTAAGAGGACATCTAGTCAGAGTGGTGTAAATGTAACCAAGCTTTCTGCTACCACCAATCCTAGCCTTCATGCGTATCGAACACTCAAAGGCAGTGGGGCTATTAAAACACAGTCAGTTGTCAGAAGCACAGATGGTGAGTTTGTAACCAGGGTCTCGTAACCCAAAGGATAGCGATTAATCGTACGCTTGATTTTCACGATTAGTTGTACCTTGTGGTCAATCCAATCAATCCTTACAAAATGTTGTACGATTATTGCTGAGCTTTTTGTTTCAGGCCCCACATTATACTTTTCATAGGGACCTTGAGTCAATAATATATTTATAGGGGTACAGTCTGAATTCACAATAGAAGCTGAAGTCATAGCATGGAATAAATCCCTTTTCAAGGTTTTTAAAGCATACCTTATTTTGTATAATTGGATCAAATTCAGTCTGTGGGCATGCTTCAAAAATCCTGGAAGTGGTTAAAAACTGTATGTGTAAATCTGTTGGATAATTTTGAAGAGTCTTTAGTCTGTAGAAGGGATCTTTTACAGTAACAAATAAATATTATATTTGAGCAGTGCTGATCTGATTAGACAAAAAATGCAGAATTTAAAAACATGATGTTTATCTGGCAATGGCTATGATAGTTACCATGTATAGACAAGAAACCATGAAAATGAAATATGATTTGCTTTAATTGGTAAACTTGTCGTGTGTTATTAATGAGGTTATAATGTGTGTGTTTGTGAGTCACTTGTGAGGCTGAAAACAAGTAATTGGTGTGAAAATGTTCACCACTTATTAGCTTAATCTTAGTTTGGACATAGACTACTTAATAGCTATCAAAACTAACATGTTCTGGTTACATTTATTAAAGCCAATGTTGTGGCTGACAAATATTTCATTTATTTTTCATACTCATCGAAAATACAGGTTCTCACAAGTTCCTATTATCTCAATTCAAGTTTTTTTCTTTTTCATGTGCAACCTTGCCTTTATTGAGAAGTTTAAATTTGTGCAGTTTTATTCTTTTGAAATAAGCAAAAATAAGGAGTAGTGACAATTTCAGCTTATTAAATTTGATAAATCACATGTCAGTGCTTCAAAAGAGCCTTTCCTCTGACCAGATCAGATCAAGTTAGTGTACAATTATGATGGTTCAGTGTCAATGTAAACAATCATTTATACGATTCCACACAGGCCCTGACCTCTTTGTTGGAAATCGAACCCCAGTTAAAAGTCGTCATGCCATGCAGCAGTCCCGGAAGACTCCTGACATCCCTGCAAGATCTGAAGGTACCCAATCAAGAAACAGCTACTATGAGCCACAAGATACATTCATCTGCCATCAGTGTGATAAGATGTACGATAACAAACGGGACTTGGATATTCATAAGTCGTACTGCTATCCGTAGTATTCATTATGGTTCCAATGGTTGATTTTGGAGTGGGATTGAAATGTTGATATGGTCATTAAGCTAATTATTAGTTTACTATAAGAGACAATTGTTTTTCTGATTTCCATCCTGGGGCCGTATTCTGAAAATTGTCTTAAGAGAAATATTCTTGTATCTTTAGAGTAACAATAAAATCCGCATTCTGAAAATTCTTGTATCGTTTCTTGTAAATTTTCTTGTAACTTGTGCTAGGCGCGTATGATGTCAGAGCTAGAATTATGCGTAAAGTTACAAACGGGGCATAAATATCTCTTTGCGAAAGATAACATATCAAGATAAAAGGTATTCTGAAAATTATCTTATCTTTGCGTTCTGTTAACTTCTTTGCAAAATACAAGAAAGTTTACAAGAGGTAGGGGGCTATTGTAACTTATTGTTGCATGCAATATTTCTCGGTCAGCAATAATAATTTCTTGCTGCATCCCGCAAGAACATCATGTTTTACAAAAGGAGACATTACAAAGACATTATAACGACGGATTGGTAGACTTTTCAGCAATTGAAAATTGGCATTTGAGATGATGAATCTTTTCAGAGAAAATATGATTCTGAGAAAAGCCACGTACAGGCATTTTCGTCGGTGGCGCAAAGGAAATTACGCCGCATGTGAGCAATGCGCTTAATTATTTTTTAGAAGGGACGCTTCTATTGGTTGATTGAAGCATATAAAAAGTTTAATGGTTGGTTGATGACAAAATATTAGGCGTATCAGACATAAAATCGGGAACGTCCTTACAGAGATAAGACAATTTTCAGAATACCAATTTAAGAGAATTATAGCAAGTTACAAGAAAAGTTAAGACAATTTTCAGAATACCACCCCTGATTTATAATTGCTGGTGTGTATTAATTTCCACTATGAGGAGGATAAGTGTATTAGGACCTAAATTTTAATGTTTTTTTTTGTTGTAAATTCCAACCAAATAAGTCAATTTCTAGGCCCCGTAGTTCTCTTCACATGCCAAATATCATTTCGGGTGATAAAAGCTTGTATTTGGTCATGGCTGCCACAATGATTTAATGATTGAGAAGATGTTCTTCTGAGATAGGAGATGTTGATTCCCCGGCTTGTTTCATGAAGCTGTTCATAAAAAAAAATGTTTTTGTTTTTTCCCCCAGAGATTTTCAAATTTATAGTGTGAAAATGATTTACCCCAATTATGCTACAGCAATGGAAATACTTTTATGTTGGTGAGCAGATGATAAGCATCATTTCTTTAAAATAGTATGATCAATTAAGATATTTACAGTTCTTTGTACAGATCACTGAGAATTCGTACCAACCAATATTTATGAGGATTAATTTGCTTACATGGTCAATATGAAAGTTGTTGATTTATCTCTCAATGCATTGTTTGGCACTGATTACTAGGTTAAGAGTAAACAATCATGAAGGGAAACCCAGATTGTGGGTATGACAGCTTTCCTTTCATTTCCACTTCAGGACTGTGTTTGTGTGTGCATGTGCAAGTCGTGACAGTATTGCACACAGCATTCAGTTTTAGTTTATAAGATTGGTAGAACAGACTTCGCTTGTGGATGTGATGGGCAATTTGAAGTTCAACAGTTTTCATCGATTTTTCTAGTTTATTCTTGATTTAGAAATTTTTTTTGTTGTTGTCTATGGCTTTTCAAAAATTAATATGAATTAATGACCATGTTTATATGCTGTGCTTGTAAGAGATTACAATTAAGCGAAGCTTTTATTTTGTTAACAAAGGGACAATGAGTATCGCTTCTAGAATTATGCTGACACTAGATTTCCAGAAGTTAATATTAATCTGAATTAATTACAAAGATTAAATTAGACTACATCGATTCTATTTCAGTGTATACTTTCAATACTTTCTTAATAGTTACTGCATGATTGAATTCATTATTTCCGCAATAATTCAGGTACGGTAATGATTTAAGTAAGCTCAATAAAATTTATTTGAAATCCGAAATGAAGTTGAATAGAGATAAATGAAAAATTAATGCATGAATATTTAAATGTGTTTTTGGAATTACTATCACCTTGAAATCACCTTGAAAATATATTTGCCTTATCTCTGCCCTTCACTATAACTTATTTTGGGACATGTAGATAATCTTCCTATTTGGCATAATTCATGGTTTATAATGAAGACTTACGTGCGACCACATGCTTGTGTTGGAATTATTTTTCCAGGTAGAAATATCCTGATATGAACTACTCTGGTCATGTTGATCGATACTGATTTTAGAGAGTAATGAAAATTGAATCAGAATTGTTTTTCTTTATTTATTTACTCTCACAATGTTTACAAAGTCTCAATCTCTGGCATAGGCTGCACAGGTCATGAAAGCAGAGGGGTAACTTTTTCTGTGTCAAACAAAAAGTGACTTTATTTTGTTTGAGACAGATCAGTAAATGAATTGATATAAACGAGTAAATGAATTGATATAATAAGATTCTAACAAGTAGTCTAAAGGGATATTAGTGTACTTTGACAATATGGTGTACAATTACTGTAAGGTGTGAATAATTGTGGCATGGTTCAAAGGTGGACCTATTGATCAGAAATTGTTGGCATTTTTTAGAGCGATTTAATATGATTATTAATATATGAATAGAGTGTATCTTCTGTCCAACTGTTGAAGTTTAAGAGTTTTCATAACTCTATGGGACATTATGTGTGAATAGTATATTTTGTCATTCTTGCAATAAAAATCTTGATTTGATTTTAGACATGTAATGAGCTCGTACTATTGTCATTGGCCCGAATTCACAAAGGAGGTTTAAACCCCGAGGGGGTTTAAACCCCCTCCTAGGTTTTTTAGTCCATGGTTTAAACCCCGAGGGGGTTTAAACCCCCTCTCTGTTTCACCAACGATGGTTTCTTTAGTCCATGGTTTAAAATTAAACCATGGTTTAAACCATGGTTTAATTTTAGTCCACGGTTCTGAGCATGCTCAGTAGAGCGTATGTTGTCTGCTACGGTCTTTGCCGACCACGGCAAACAGGTTTCGAAAATCCAAAGTCTGGGGGTATAAAATACCGAAATTTGCAATCTCAGTAGATTACATGAAATAAAATTACATTAAAAACTTATTCATTGTTGGATGAGTCGAATTTTATTGAACATCCGCTATTTTTAGATACATCACGAAATGCAATAAAAATGAAAATTTGTCTCAACCATTGCGGTCGTCTGCGCGTCGACGATAATCTCATTTCGGTCCCATCCGTAAACATCGATGTCATGTTTTTAATCATTGAATAAATTTAATTCGGATGAAAAGAAAATGACAACAAACAGATGTAATATAAAGATTACCCGATGAAACTTGAAGTATGAATATAATTACTTTATCAGTTTCAAGATTAAGTAGTATCTTATCAGATCGCTTTCTCTTAATACTTACCTTTTTGTGTTAAGCGGCATTTAATATGAAAATAAGCTGTTGATTTTGCATGTCTACGATCTCGATCGCTAAGTTTAATTAGTTGAGGCTGAGCTGAGAGTTAACAACGCGCATGCCCGTACAGTCGTCCGGCAACCAATATTCGAAAAGTATATGGGTCTTCTAATGCTTTTTCAGTATAAAAATAACAATCATAACAAAGATTGTCGATCAGCTGTTCTTACGTCATAATCAAAATTGCGAATCGACCTTTGAATCCAGTTCCATCGCCAAAAATATAAAAAAAAATAAATTCAAATGTAAATTCTAGAAAGAACACGTCCCAAAATTTTCTGAAGTAAACTTTATCCTCCAATTTGTTTATTTTCCTTTCTTAAAATTGAGACCGCCCTGATTTATTCCCTAAATCTTGACTTTATTTTGTTAATGGTAATCAAAAGTGCATCCCATAACTCTAGCACGCATAAAAATAAATATTTGTGGACCACTGAAACATGGGCTGAAATCCCTACTCAAAATAGTCTTTTATGATGGTAAAAAATACAAGATCATTCAAAATCGAAATAAAAGATATTTGGGACGAGATGACCCGACTTTTGGAAAGATAACCTTTTTGGGGGTGGGGTAGTTGTAGCTAGAATTAGAAGTTTATTTCATTCCCCCCAAAATAGAGGTTTATCATATATATTTCCTGAATATTTTTTTATCAAAATAAATTATATCAATTTCTATTTCTCATTTCAATTTGAAACTTTTCTCAATAGTTAAACAGTATTGAAGTGAAAGTGATGAAGTGTTCTCTCTCGTTCTCATAATCTTTCTCTTGTTACCGCTCATTTTCTTTCTATATCTCTCACACACACTAGCGTACCTACGGGGGGCAGACTGCCCCCCCTGACGAGTCACAACCCATGCAAGGGACCTATCCCTGCCCCACCCCCCCCCCCCCTGACGAGAAGTTTTTTTTTTTGCTTGTCCATTTTTTTCTGGTACGAAATCCTTTTGTGATTGAAGACCCCTTTTTGTAATAAGAAGCATCTTACATCAAAGCAGTTTAAATATTTTAAAGTTAGCTATTTTTTTATTTCAATATTTCAAGGCGGTGTACATAGAGAAATCATGAAAATTTCAATATTCAAGCATATAATTATTTCCTGTCTTAATGATTGTACAACAAAATACCTTGGCAAAAAAATATAATGGAAATATTTTCAAATGTCAAATTCATTAGAGTGTACATTATATAGGCATATAATATTCTCAGTACATGTACATGTAATGTATTAATCCAATGAACAATGTTTCTCCCCCCCCCAAAAAAAAAAATATATATATATATATATACATTGCAGGTCATGTATAGATCAAGTTCCAATAACACCTAGCAAAGCAAGTGCATCTACTTTGACTTCACTCCCTTCATGCTTATTTTTTGTAACTGTGTTGACATTAATAAAAAATAGATTTTATTTTTTAAAGTGATTTTTTTTATTAATTTAATTCTCCAATTAATTCATTTCCCATTCTAGGTGAATATTTCTCACAATATATCTGACATCCCCCCATAATATATATAAGGGGGTACTTATAAAAAAAAGTGCAGAATACAATTTTCCTACTAGTGAAAATCCTTTGAAGCAAGCACTATCAAATTGCATTCTTAATCCTTATTGTAATACATGATTAGAAAATACTCTTGCATATAAGAACTTTAAATAAAACCTAATCAAACATCCTGTCCCCCCCCCCTCCACTTCAAATCCATCATTGACTGAAAGACATATCTCAATAAATCAACCGTGTAAAGAACATTTATCTTTTAAATATTTTATGAAACAAAAATATGTTTAATAATCTATTGAAATAAACAGTTCTTAAATTAGGAAATGCATCCTCACAAAATGAAGGTCATTCTTCTTTATTATGCTTGTTGCAATTAATACACAAATAATGATTGCAAATGTGAAAACTCCATGTCCAGTTGAAGCTTTTTTTAATAAAAACTATCTCACATAGTGGACCTCTCAAAATACTTCCCAAATCATAATATAATTACATTATCAAGAGTATTCATCACTTTCCTTGAAAAAAAATAATAAAACCCTCCCAACTGAGATGAATGTGACACATTGTTGATATTTATAAATCTTCAAAAGAACAGAAGTTCATCTATTTCTTTCACAACAAGGACAAATTCTACAAATTCATTTGTCTGAGGTATCAAGGAAACATTCCCAGACTGGTGGAATTTCTTTAAAATCGCATTCCTCTTCAAGGTAATTTAGTATCATTAAAATTACCATGCCTTTTTTTCCCTTTTCCATTGACCCTTTCTGCCAGAATATTTTTTGGCCAGACTCATATCAGAAGTAGTTGAAATAGATGTTAAATACTGTAGCAAATTAAACATGATCCCCAAATCAAGTACATGTACATGTAATTACAAGATCAATTGGATGCACAATACACTGATACACACAAAATAATCTGAATATACTACAGATATGTAGTAAGGTATTTAGAGGTGAAGAGGGATTTATAAAACTGAACTGGGAGGGTGAATCATTTGAAGTATGAAAAGGGCTTCAATATATGTATGTTACCAGATTCAAGCAATTCAATGAACTGTGCACTGAATATTGTATACTTCTGAAAAGAATGCATTGCATTGTCTGTTTTTAAAGAAATTTGTATAATTAAGTCTTTAATGTTTTCAAAAATTCAATTTATGGTTCCGAGAACAATCAGAAAACACAATGTACATTGGTGTCAGAAGCTGAACCTATCAAGTAGAGAGTTACCAGTACGTTAAACAACATACATCTTTGACAACATGATTTATAGTATGTGTTTTACAACTGTACTGTTACTATATGTTATGTACTTAAATGCATTTCAATATTGAATTTTAACCCTGCAGCAATACCACAAACCTTTGTTCTGCAAAATGGAATTTGAATTACCCATCTCAAGGAAAAAAGAATCATCTGTCAGAAGAGTTTGAGCTGGTAGAAGTGCATGCATGCCATTAGAATTGAAGTTCAATGGAAGAAACATGGTCTCGACTTTATAAAGAGTACAAGATGAGAGTGAAAGAACATGATATGAGATTGAAAGAGCTTGAAACGAGATTGAAAGACACGATATGAGCTTGAAGGAGCACAAACTACGAATGGACGTTTTGAATAAAGAGAGGTTGCTGAAGCTAAGCTGCAGGAATCACAGGGTTATAATAATCAATTTATCAACAAATAAAGAAGTAAAGTATTCTTCATAAATTTGAATGAACTCTGTGTTTCTATGTTCTTAATGCTTTTGCCATTGTTAATAGGCATTCCTCTCCACATGAAGTTGGAAGGGGTATATAAGAAGCATATGGCCCAATCCCCCCCCCCCCCCCCCCCCCGGCTCTTGATGTAGACATGTGTCCCATCAATTGCACCTTTCACTCCTGGAAATCTAACAGTTAGATAGAACTGTCTCCGAGTTGCTTCAACTTCTTCTCTTGTAGGAATCTTCATGTATTGCCTCTTCCTTCTTGCTTTAGCTTCTGACACATTGATGACTGCGATATTGCTGCCTCATCACCATGCATCTTTTAAAATGATCCTGTAAAATAAAAACAAACCATATGGTTGATGGGTGAGGTGATTGTTTTGAGGTAATTTAAAACATTTCATTGAAGCACATACAGATGTTAAACAATGAATATTCATCTTGTACAAATATCATACAATTTTCTCCAATATATTTTAACAAGTGGAACGCCTTTGGCAGTCTCGCCATCAATATGCGATTCAATATAGCAGCAGTGCTGACTTCAAAAACAACTATTGAATAATTTTTTGCCCAGTGCTTTAATGACTTTTTACCTTGAAGTTTTGCACATCTTTTGATTAAAGGTAGAAAAAAATAATTGGGTTGTACAGTACCCGAACAATGTACCATCAATTTTTAATTTCAGCCAAGTCGTCACTAGTGAATTATATTTGTGACATAAATTGAGGAAACAGAATTGAAATTAATAGAGAAGTGACATAGAAGCATTTTTTGTGATATATGAATAAATTTTGCATAAATTAACATAAATAATTTTCTAGTCAAAATTTCAAAAGTCGGTGTGGAAATTTGGGGACCCTCATGTACATGTAGCTCTACCAGATGGATGAAAAAAAAATCAAAATTGGTCCACAAATACAGAAGCATTTTTTGTGATTATGAATTTTGCATAAATTAGCATGAATAAATTTTGCATAAATTAGCATAATTTTATATTCAAAATTTCAAAATTTTGTGTACAAGTTTGGTGAACCTCATGAAGCTCTACCACGGGTTAATGGCAAAATTTATAACTCTAACCTGACATAACAGTTGTAAAAGCAGAGCCTCACTACTGCTGTGGTAATTCTGGAATTTTTAAATTATGCAATTCATAGGTACTTGACTGTTGCTGAAATGATACTCTTATTTATGTGCTCCTTCTCTGAATTCTAGATATTGTCATATCATCAGCTTTATCTGGAGTCCTAAAACAATCTCAGTCATTTAGATTTAACAGTGCCAAGAAACATTCAATAATCGTTTATGAAAAATTAAATTACCCACTGCATAAAAATGGAGAGTTGTCAACACCTGCAAATAAACAGGAAGTTGATCTATCCTCTGAGCTGTGTGTCCCTCTTCATTTCGGCTTCCAGCATATTGGTGACGGTTTCTTTTCAGTCGATACTGATCTCGAGATGGCCCATCCTTGTACGATTTCGATGGATTTTTAGCATCATGTAGCCCACAATGTCTTGGGAAGGTAGCTGTATGCAGAAGAGTTGAATATTATTTTTAAGTCTTTTATTTTGTGATCTTTATAATCATTCCAAACTGTACATGTGCATGTAGATTTGATCTGCCAACATAATTACTGCAATCTTAATTTACTTCCTGAGATTAACAAAAACTACATTCAAGCCATTTCATTTATTCAGTCTAAATATTTCATGTTCGATATCTTAAATCATTTCAATAATACTTTTAAACAAATCAAAACAATGTAAATCAAATTAATAATCATACCTCTTAGTAATTTAAAGCTGTGAAGAAGATGGAGATAATCCATAGAGACCTACACTGTATGATACCTCTGATGCCGATGTAATTCTGTGAAACAATGGTCAAATTAAAAAAAAAATTAATTTTTCATTAAAAAAAAATATTCATTGATTGGTTTATCACTTTTTAAATGCAAATCTCACAGTAAACACTGTGAATGATAAATAAAAAAAAACATTGTAATAATTTGTTTGAAACTGGAATATGCCTTTCATTCAAAATTAGGCCTAAGCGTAACGACTTAACTTAAATCTGTTTTTTTTTTGTGGGGGGGGGGGCTCTATTTTCTATATTTGCAAGTGAAAAGACTTGAGACAAAATTTTGAGTAATCAACTCTTTAATATTCCTACAGCCTCAAAAATTGGCCTGTGCTGAAAGCAAAAAGGTAGGTCTCGATCTACAAATGTATATTTTGAATTTGAAATGCAATTTAGGCTTTTTAGTAGGCCTACGAAGTTTAGTCAAGGCAAATTCAAAATCAAATTGAAAAAAAAAAATCTTTCTGACTCTGAGTTTCTCCTCTTAAAATGCACCAAATAGTACAAAAATTATATAGATTTAGATATTTCATTTTCATCTTGACATTGACAAATTAAGATATAGATGGCATAATAATATAAATATCCTCGTGAAGCTCATAAAACAATTAAGCCCGGCCCGCGGCTGAGCACCTTCAATTCGTTCAACAACACAGCGACAAAATATCCCAACACTTAAATGCACGGATGGGACTGTGGCAATACACACACGACGATAAAGTGCATCGTCTGGACTTGTCAATACCAAAACCTCGTTCGCAATCATGAAAAACAACACTACCAATTTCATATAACTGCTTAAAACGTATCAATATACTCCAGAGAAGGAAAGTGGGAATTTTTATTACGAATTCAAAGAAGAATACTTACGAATTTCTAATCAAGAAGACCACTTGTCAGGTCCAGGACCGCAAGAAAAATTTTCTTCGCTTCACGGATTTTTCACAAACTCCTCAAGTGCGCATGCTCGTAAAATTAAACCATGGTTTAAACCACATCTAAGAGCAGACTAAAAAATATGACGTTTCGTGACGTTTTATGACGCATTTAAACCCCCTCGGGGTTTAAACCTCTTTCGTGAAACGTAAATGAAAAACCCAGCTCGGGGTTTAAACCAGGAGGGGGTTTAAACCACCAAAAACCAGGAGCTAGGTTTTTTGTGAATTCGGGCCATTGTGTCCCATCTGTATGTGTGCTCAAAATAACAATACTTACAATCATGAAAGACAGGTTTGAAGTTTAGTTAATGGCCTATATTCTGAAGTCAGTTTTAACTTAGACCATGGTTTAACTCTGTGCTAAAATTATGGGAAGCCAAACGTGTCAAAATTTTTATTAAGTTGTATGTTTCTTATGTTTACTGTGCTCTTTCCTGATTCATCGATGGTGCAGACAGTCATCTATTTATACTTCCTAGACAATTATGAATGATTTGAGAGCCAAATGAGCTGAAATATGATATATCAACTGTTAGTGATTTATGTAGCAATTGGCTATCCACACTTAAACCACAAATTTAAACTTGAGTCTAAGTTAAACCCGACTTAAGAATACGGGCCAGAGTTTATCTCACTCATCCAATGTCTATTAAATAAGATAAGAATTGTGAAATTTTCAATCACACAATAACACAATTTCTTAGCATTTTTTTAAGTACATGTAATTTATTTCCATCAGTTTTGCAATTGAAGCCTTTTGAATTCAACTTTCCATAATAAATATTGTTTTTTAGTTAAGATTTAGATTGAGTCGAGAGATCCATGGCCAACATTTTTGTTATGCTGTATATTATTGTTGGCAGGTATTCTAGTTTTTTTCCTGTCATTAGGGATGTTCCAAGTTATTCTACATGGTATTCTTCGTAGGACTCAAGGTGTCGTGTATTGGGGAATTCTTGTGACACGGGTGGTATTGTCCTTACATTGCTGCATCTATATTTCATCATTATTAAGTGTTCGCTGTTCATTGCATGGCAAGTATTCTGCTGGATGCAGTTTTAATCTAGTTCTGGTACTCCAAAGCCTTCCAAATGTAATGACGGTCAATATTTGAAACCCTTTACAATTTCATTTTAGACCAGTGCAATCAGATACTTTGTTAAGTTCTGTCAATATGGCATCACTCCTTATTCAGATTTTTTGCTCTGGAAACTCAGTAGTACCTGTATTAAGCCAATATGGTGCTTCAAGACTCAGATTAGTAACCAAGTAATTCATCCCTCATATTTCCCATTTCTGTGTATTTGTTGCATCAGATTGTCTTTGTTCTCAGCTTTATGTCTGGATGCTACTAGCATGGCAAGCAGAATAACATACTTGCTCTTCCCATCACATGAATCTTGGACAATTTGTCATAAAGTCTAGTCATTCCAAAGAGAAGCTTATGGTTAATTCCTTTCTTGAGTTTCACTCTGCCTCCTCCATCACTTTGATGGTCCCCATCGCAGTGATGACTAGCTTCATTGGAACCTCAGCCATGTGAAATTGAACAAAAGCTTTTTCCTTCTTGTCAGTTCAAGTCTTTTCATATCCCCGATTCACGAATTTCACCCTGTCTCCTCTACCTCCTCGATGCTTGGCATTATGCTGATGGCTCTCTTGCTTGGAACCTTGGCCATATTAAGCTGGGCAGCAGTGCGATTAGACTTTGGGCACTTCTTCTTTCCCACTTCCTTCCTAAGAGCTCTCTGTTTATCCTTCTTAGCTTGCTTTTTCAGCTTACCATCCAAGTTCTTGATCTCATCTGAGACATAGAGCATCGCTTTATGATACTCTGCAAGTTCCTTGACCAGTCTTGACAATCCCTTCTCAAGAGTGTTGCCCTTGTAAGTTATGCCATCAACAGATGTGTGGAGGAATGGATGCTTTACTGCCAGTGGGATGGCAGGTCCGAGAGCAGACAGGCGATCAGAAAGAAAGGAGGATTTGTTGATGAGCATCTGGGTGGCGGAAACAGCCCGAGCAAAGTCTGCCAATACTTTTGAGGGAATGCACTTGGATGCCACTTCTTGAAACTCTTTGAAGTAGTCATTTGTTGCAGCAAATTTCTAGAAGAGAGAAAAAGAATATTTTGTTGCATGACCAGTTTTTATTCAGTAGTCGTGCAATTTGACAAGAGATAAAATATTTTAATTGATTGGATATTTGTTTTCTCTTTCTTCTAGGATATTTACAATTTCATGACTTGTTATGTGATTTCGTATCTATTAAATTTACAATTCAGCAACGTCAAAAGTTGTAGAATATCAATATATCTTGAAAGCTATGATGAAAATGTTTTATTTAAATTCACCAGAAATTCTATGAATATGAAAATACAATATGTTTTAATGAAAATCATAATCATCATACTTACTATTGGAAAAGATATCCCTTGTAAAGCTTCATCAGACCTCTGCAACACTTCATCAACAAGGGTAACTTGTCGACGTAAGTCTTTGATGATCTCCTTCATCCTTTTCCTGATGGGCTTGGTGATCTTCTCCTCATACTCTGCTTTTGTCATTTTGCAGCCTTTGGGTGTAGAGAACGGCTTGTTTCCAACAACCTTCCACAAGTCCAGGCTGGAGATGATGCCATCGTAAAGAGCATGACTCAATGTCATTGAACGAAGGAGAAGAGAGCATGCCCTAGAGCTCTCATTGCAGTCCTTTTCTGCATGACTGGATCCACATGCCCCTTTGCATCGGGTATGGATGTCTTTGAACTTAGAGCAATTGGGTAAGTGTCCCATGGCTGCTGAAACAGTTTTTGACAGCTCTTGGCACTTTTCTGATAAGCTCTTGTTGGCGCACTCTTCTGCAGTAGAACAAGTGGTGGCCTTCTCTTCCCAGCAATGCCTTCTTAATCCATTGCTTGATGATGTGGGCTCTGGAGATTGATCAGAGAACGAGAACGAACTCCCTCGGGTCTCAACAAAGACTGGAACGACTTTAGATGGATGGTGGCGAGATGTCTGTCTGAATGACTTCAGGAAGCAAAGCTTAGGAACCTTGAAGAATCCAGCACAACATATACTGGTAACAGCTTGGTCTTCCTCACTGGGTAGGAAAGAGGGTTGTATAGTCTATCAAAATATAAGGAGGCAGTCAAGAATAGAATAATAATTTGAGAGTATTATAGACATACATCTTGTAGACAGCCAATAAAAATGAGAAATGAGCTTGGGAAAATATCCTAAAACAAGCCATTTTGATAGAAAACCCATAACGTATTACTATTGGATAAGTAACAAAATCCATGAATATTATCTTAGGATTACTTAAAAGATAATCAAGTTTAACAATTTTACATCTTAGTTTGTTGAGAGAAACATGAAAGTGTTGTATATTTGTTTAAGGGTTTGTGTAGGCATGCATTTTTGCCGTTGTAGTTGGTGTGTGAGACGATGGCGATATCATTTGAATTTCATTCAGCAACTTACCTGAAATAGTTATTATTTCCTTTTTTTTTACTACATGTAATTATAATTTTAACTTGCATTTAAGATATATGATATATAATGTAATAGGGGCCGTGGAACCGGGGGGGGGGGGCATCGGCTTCAGCCTATCACACTTATTTCAACATGAACAAAAAAAATACCATCTGATTGTGACTTTCTATATGGTCAGCCCCCAACTCCTTAAAAAAGGGTTAAATTTCATCCACAGAAGATACAAAAAAAAAATCAGCAGGGTAGCAGAGTTTGTGCTAGAAATAAAACAACTTTATTGATACATAGTTTCATTTAAAAAAAATGTCTTGAATAAATCCTACGGAAAAGGAAGTTATTATGATAATACCATAATATATATAGCGTAGCCATAGGCCTATCTATGCACAATGTAAAACAAAGCATCAACGTCGTTTAGATCTGTATTATTAAGGATACCTGAACTGTGTCTAAATTTATAGATGATGACAGCGTATTTCCTATTCACTAGAGGAAATTATCAAATGATTTTCATTAAAAAAAATATATATCGAAGAAACAAGCAAAACTCAGTAAACTCACCAACTTTTCCATGATTTCACGTTTTTAAAGAAAGTCCAAAAAAAAAAAGATTCGAGAAAATGTCTTGGATATATTTGTAAGCAACGTCAATGAGATGAAGTGCAGATAATCACAAGTAAACAAAGTGACCTTAATTCTTTGTTTACATAATCATCATTCGCTTCAAAAAAGTGCGCACGACGTGACGTCATTAAACTTCGGTCCAATAAACGCGGCTGTCTTTCATCAGAACCCCATGGTGTTCAATTTTCAACCAGTCGTATTCTGCGTTTAAAAAGGGTGCGTAAACTCATACACGTTCATTGTGACGAAGGCAGTTTCTACGAGGTCAGCAACCAAACCTGTTCCTTACGTCACAAATCTTGGAATTTTCTTTTCGATTCCCCCTTTTGAGGGTTTTCGAATTCAGCGGGAAGGTGGAAACAGGGACAAGGGAAGTAATAAGATATTTTCGTTTAATAAGCGAGGAGGACATAAAGAGACACTTATATGTCAAAACGGGCAATCGGCGCAAAAAATATTTTCACCATCAGCTTACGTTCTGCCTGAAGTAGCTGTGTATTTCGTGGTAAGATTATATTTTTTTCATTCTATCTATCGCGGAAAATAGGGAAAGGGATAATCCATGGCCACGTACCCCAAGGGTGCTGCGTATGGGGAGAAGCCAAATGGGTCCAAATGTCCCCTTTAATGTGCTTCTCCGTTAAAAAGAGTACATAATTATGTTCTCTTTGTTCTACGACGTGGCAATCAGGGGTAAAAATATAACATTACAAAAAATGAAAGGAAACAACCATCATTTACATTTTTCCAGGCTTCAATTCACTCAGTGAACATTGACGTAAAAATGTCATTAGTTGGGCAAAAAAGTAAGAGGGCATGCCACCCCGTGAGTACCACATGTCATTTTTAAAGACCTAATTCAATATCTTCTCAGTACTTCAGGGGGGGGGGGGATTTGGAAATGAAAAAAAAACACGAGGAAATTAAATATTGTCATGATATATAACAATTAAATTATCAAGACAATCAACTTGAGGGACCAAAATGCATATTATATATAAAAAATAATAATTCACAGGGGCACATTTCGTTTTGAAACACGGATTATGGCTTTGAATTTATGGAAAGGCAATTATAAGTGTCCCTATAAGTTCCATCGCCCCTGGGCGGAAGGAAATAAAACAGTTGAATAGAAACAAGACAAAAAGAAATAAGAAGCGACCCACCAACAGTAAAACTGCAAGAAGAAAGTGAAGAAAATTGAAGGGAATGGGGGAGAAATAGAAACGTGGGGAGATCGAGGAAGATAGGGACGAGAAGAAGAAAATTAGAATTAAAAGAAGAGAGAGGAATTAAGAGCCTAAAAAGTATTAATATCCTAATGAAATTTAAAAGAAAATGTCGTCTTTGGCTTTCTGATTTGATTTCGTTGCGATGACGGATCTCAATTTTTTTGTACATTGCTCATTTCATGTATCATATTCATTTCATTTTTCTAACGCTCGGTATAGGCCACTCATCGATTTTAATTGACTATTATTGAATACTTTTATTCGAGGGGATCGACCGTCACGATTTACAGTGGACCTCTCCATTTCCAACATTGATGATATTTTCAGCTACAAATATTTCATGATCCATCTAGTTTCATACGTATAATTAAGACATAACGTTATACATTTTCATTTATTATATCTCACTAGTTTATTGTATTTCTATGGATTTTGTATAATGTTCTGTTGGGAAGGACAAATTTAGAACTGAAGCTAAAATAAGGATTTGATTGAAGAAATCATCATCATTTCTGATAAGCGCTTAATTCCCCACGTACACTACACTATTTATTGGGGGAAAGACAGATTTCTCTCGTATGATTTTCAAGTATATGTGTATTGTTGGACCTAACAGGACAAACAAAAATGATGAAAAAAAAGAGAAAAGGGAAATAAGATGTAGTATTGTCAAACGGAAAATCTTGGTCTTAATTAAATTCCTGGGTCTTGATTAAATGACTTACGTACATTGAGAAAACTATTCAAATGAGAAAAATATGCCCTTCAGTCGTCTTGCCCGGAGACGAATTTTTTTCCGTACTTTAATGCGCAATAAACCAATGTGCCGGAGCTGTCTTACCCGATCCCCCCCTCCCAAACCCCCTCCTATCGAGTAAACAACCTTGCAATATGGGCCAACCCACCCCCTATACCAGGGGGCGGATCCAGGATTTTTCAGAGGGGGGGGGGGAGCACATTTTCCCGATAAAAATTTGACAAGCATAATTTAAAAAAGGTCCCCACTTTCCAAGGGAGGGGGGCTCACTTGAGTGAAAACAATATATTTACAATACAAATTTAGATTATGGCTCTAAGGGGGGGGGGGGGCACGGGATGGCTATTACCCATTGTCTGGTGTTATAATTTTGAATATGTGGTCGCTTTATTCAGCAAATGAAAATAGCCCAGAGACGTGAAAAGTAATCAGGTATCTTTAATTTTGCATATGGCGCAGGGCCCCCTTGATCCCCCTCTTTTTTTCTCTCTTTTTATATATTCATTCTCGTTTATCTCTCTCTCTGTCTCTCCCCCTCTATTTCTTCCCCTTTTTCACCCTCTCTTAATTTGACACTCTCCCCTTCCTCTCTCGTCCTCTCTCCTTCCCATTAAGAATACATCAATACACAAGTATTTCAAAGTACAGACATTCCAAAGTGTAATTAAAAACCAATTAGAAAAAATTGAAATAAGGCATATAAGATACGAAAAATAAGTTGCATTATTCATATTTTTGTGTCTTTACGACTGTGATAATAAGCAAAATGCATACAAATCATTAAATACTATTATCAAAATTTTATTATATGGTTATGTGAATCCATTAACTTGGCAAGACACATACTATTATACAAGTCTTTCCAATGGTAATGCATTAAAATTAAGTATAAAAGACATTTATAGAAATAAGCAATGATTTACAACGTAATAGTAAGAGACATCATTACTAACAAAGTACAGTAAAAAAAATAATGCGAAATAGTATCCTAGATTTGTAACTGGGTTGTTTTAAATGATACATGATTGGATATCATTAAACATAAAATAAGTCAGAGAGAAAACAAATTAAAAACAAGATAATGAGTTTAAAAGCTGCAGTTAGTAAAATATTTATGACTGTGAAAGTTCATACCCTCCTTTGACTGTAGTCAACAATTAATATTTGCATTGATATATTCAGCCTACACATAATCATAAGACTATTATACTCTTATGTATCATCATTTATAATAATAAACCATTCATGCCATCAATAAATCAAGAATTAATGTAAGTTTAGACAGAGCAAAATATAAAAATTGCCCATTTGAGCCTGGTTGATCACTTTAAAATTTTATAAAAATGAGTCATTTTCAATTCGACTTGATTGCAAGTTTCAATAACAATTCATTCCTATATTCAGTACATTGCTCTAGTAAAAACATACCAATATTGACAATACAAATTCTATAACTCAACAATAAAAAAATCATCTATTCTAATGAACCAGCCATTTTTATTGCGCATCAGATAGCCAATGGGATATATTTTTTTTTTAGATATCATACACGTTTTGAAAAAATTCATGTAATATATACATGTATAATATGCTGAAAAACATGTCACTTAAAAATAAACTAAATATATTAACAGATTAACATGTACAGATACAAGCTGAGAATGATTTCATTCTGAAGTTTCATTGAAAAAGGATAATAAAAAAGAAGAATATTCATGAATACGAAATCATTCACGAATATTCACACATATTGACAATGGGTAATTCTTGCACACTGAATGGGATACTTCCTAAAATGGTAGTGACGTAAATGAATATATATGTACATATATCTATATATAGATCTATATATTTTTTAATATAACTTCTTCATACACAAAATACAGAGAATTTTTTTATCATATTACATTTATTGACTACAGTTCAATCATGAAATATTCAAGAGTCAATAAGTCGAGTCGAAATGAAAGACTTGTGGGTTATCAGAATTTTCTTTTTTTTCCCATGCAACTTTGGAACTGTAGAAGGGAAAGCATTTCTTGGGGATTAATTTTGTCACACTTTGTAATAACAATATTCTATGGTTCTCTGCTGCTTGCTTTTTGAAATGCAAAATAAATAATAATAAAAGTAGAAAAGTTGTAACATTTCATGACATGAAGGAGCAATTGCACCAAACCTAATTCAACATGTATCGCTACACATGGAGGGAAAGTAAAATAATAATAATATGCAACATTTATATACCGCTTAATACAAATGTTTCTAAGCACTGCATACTATTACCCCGGCTTTAGCACGGCTACCCTGATCGGGCGCATCGAGCATTCAAGGAATTCCTTTCTACCGGGTACCCATTTACTACACCTGGGTCGAGAGTGGCAAATGTAGATAAACGCCCTGCCAAAGGGCACTAGTGCTGCAATGGGATTTGAACCCCGGACCTTGTGGTTCAAAGTCCAAAGACTTATCCACTGAGCCACAACACCTCTACATAATTTGAATTTCAGAGGTTTGCCTATATATTTCAAAACTCAGTATGATATTACAATCTAACTTGGCTCTTGTTTTGAATTTGGAAGTATATATCAGGGGCCAGCGTGCATAGGCAATGGGGTCCAGCCCCTCACCCCAAATTAAAAAAAAATAAACATAAACAAAAACGTTCAAATTACCATCTGATTGTGATTTTCTATATGGTCAGACCCAACATTTGGCTACCCCCCCTTTTAAATCCATTCTGTGGGGCCCCTGAATATATAATAGACATAAAAATACATAACCAAACATGTTTTGAACTGTTTCAAAATCATTACTAGGGCTTTTGGTAGGTACAAAGGCGGAGCTCTGGAATACTGATACTGGCCTGTATTCTGAACTGAAGTTTAAGTTAAACTCTGGTCTAATGTCATGGTTTAACTACTGATAGCCAATTGTGACAAGTATCTCTAACATCACAAGTTCATTTTATCAGCTCATTTAAAACTCAAATCATTCTTAATTAACTGACAGGAATAATTACTGAAACAGTTCTCTTAATTATTAACACATGAGTATACAGTATAAAGAAAAGAAATATAATACATAAAGGCAATTTTGAAATTTTAAGTTTAGCACGAGTTAGAGTAAGACCATGGCCTAAGTTAAACCAGACTTCAGATTACGGGCTGCTGAGATTAAAACAAAATGTGATTTCAAATTAAGAAAACAAGCAGCAAAATATCCTCTGTTTAAAGCATTGTCTATTGTAGTTTAATATCAGTGAAGCGGAACTAAGGGAAGCACTGATAGAAAAATTGCATTCAATTTCAAGTTAATTCTAAGTCCAATAATAAATAATAAGTCTTGCGATCACTTACAAAATTTACAATCAATGCTTGCCTACTTTTAGAGGCAAGCAAACATTAAATCTGTGAATTTTAGTTAAAATTGATCTAGCAATGGCAAAGATTAAAATTGATGACAAACTTTCCAATCGTTCACAAAGTTTGCCATCAATTACATTTCTTGCTTTACCTAAGGCTACATGGGCATTCTTAGTATTTATGGTTCAACCTGATTCTGGGCATTGGCCTGGGTGTCAGTGAGCTCTTTAGCAATGCGATCCACCTCCATCTTGAAATCACCTGTTGAGGTGGACAGTAGACCCAGAATACTATCAAGCTTGGTCAGATCAGGTCGGCTTCTGCTGAACTTGAACTGCATGGGTTGGATACCATCAGCAATCAGAGCACTGACCATCTGACCAACAGCATGCTGGCTGTACAGGAAGGAGATGAAGACTAGTTTGGCATCAGCGTAAACCTCCTCCCGGTATTTCTTGAACAGAGGAAGGAAGCTGAAAGTAAACAGAAATGGAGACATTAAACAAAGTGAAGAAGCAACTGATGATGATGTTGGAGATGACGACAAAGATGATGACAAAAGTAAAAAAAAAAAATTCTAATTGGATGCCAGGAATTATATTAAGAACTTGACACTAACTTCATTTGTATAGACGTATGCATTAAACAAAATATACTTTTTAAGAGATGCCTTAATGTTCATCTCAATATATAGATGTGTAGGGTTGAAGAAAATTATAAGTTGGAGTTGAAAATTAATGAAGTTCTAAATCATCAAACTGAAGGGGAATAAGTGAAACTGAGATGCAAAAAAAGATAACTTAAACCAAAGGAGTCTGGTTGTACACTGCTATATTTGCTGGGCTTCCTTGCCTCAGTAAAACTCATACAAAATTAGCATATATTTAAATTCCACAAAATCAACCTACAGTCCTACAGATGCATTTCATGTTGATCTGAGAAATAGAAATAGGGTTGTGATTTCTAATGTCTAATAAAGTCTTTGCTATCTTTCTTTATTAATCTATGAATGACAAAAACTAATTAAGAAAATCATAATTCTGGTATTTACCGATAACCATTGTTCTCCCCATTTTCCTCCTCATCTGTCACAACTACAAATGTCTTGATTACTTCCTTGCGTTTATAGTAAGGCCAAAGACTGGCTGCAGGGGCTGTCATACCATCAGTCTTCAGAGTAGATGCCATCTCCAACACCTATAAAAGAATAATAATGACAATTGCTTTTATTTTTCAAAATTCCTGGCCTTCAAGATTAGATCTGATATACAATGAATAAGACATAGGAAGATATGGACCAAAGAATGATGCTAAGTACTGAATCTTTCTCAATAAAACATGCATGACACATCAGCAGCAGGAAGCATTACAAAATTCAACTTAAAGTACCATTACAAGTCCTGGTCCAGCATCAATATTGACTTTGTACTGTCAGACAAAAATGAAAGATTTTAATTTGATAAGAACTTGGAGGTTTCACCTACCTCAGTAATAGTCTTTGGGATCTTTTCAGGTACATAGTCTTTATTTGAGAAGAATGAGAGTTTAGCATCTGTGATGGCAGTTAGCAGACCTGCTACAATAGTACTGGTCTTGATGGCAACCTCCATGGAAGGTGAGCGATCACCAAGTATAGCAACAGGTGCCTCCAGAGAAAGCCTGAGACAAAAACAAAAGAGGCAATTTTCAGGTGAATTCATATTATTTATCTACAATCCTTACTTATGAGCCAATATTTCAGTTTCAGTTTTCAGTTTTGATTGTTCTCATTTCAAACAAACATATACAATTCATACATATTAAAATCAATTTAAAAATTCCAGTAAAACAATGCATGCAATATAAAATGCAATGTAAAAAGAAACTCCAAATCTTACTGATCTAATGGATACATTAGTAAATCGATTGTTAACTGTGACTCAGCCCCCCCCCCAAAAAAAAAAAAGAAAATATGTATATATAAAAAAATGTAGTTTAACCACTGAAATACAGCTACAAAATCCCTATGCAGCATCTGTTTGACATAGTGATAAACAATTTCTAAGATGTTAGCATCTGAGTAGATTTTTAATCGATTCAGCACATCAATGGGCCTGGAGACTAGTTTGATCATAGAGGTAGAAACTACCTCCATGGTTTGATTTAAGCGATAATAGAAATGTTATCATAACAAATAACCCTAGTTTTATAGTAATTCAATCAAAGTCCAGAAATGTTTTTTTTTCAGTGAAACTTGAATTGTAATGTAGAGCTAGTGTCATATTCAGGCTACTTGAGACATATCATAATCTAAAAGTAATTAAAAAAATTAAGAAGTAAACTCACTTCATAGCTTTGAGCCTCTTTGCAGCCTCTGGGATGAGAGACTCAAGAACACTGGCGCCAATATTTCTGGTCTTCATTAAGAGTAACCTCTCCATCAACTTCCCTGTAGGAAGACTCACCACCTCACCATCACAGATACGACGGCAAATCACCTCATCCACCTTAGGGCAATGCAGATCCTCATAGAACCTGGACAGAGAAATTAAATTGAGGTCATTAGATTTAGATCCAAACCCTTCACCACAATCATATTGCTACAGATTTCTCCTTCTAAGTATGACTTTTTTTAAGAGAAGTGCAGGTAAAAGTTCTAATGTAGTGTTCAGTTGACTGTTTTTCTTTTGGTTTGACAAAATGTCAATTCAAAGTGTAGAGTTTCATATTTTCATGTAGTCATCTCATGAAATTCTTGTCCAGTTATGACAGGTAAGACACACTAAACAGAGCTGACCAGAGTTCAGAGTTAGAATCACTAGTTCCCATTGGCGGCGGAAGCCAGAAAATTTAGGGGGTGTCCACCTGAAATTTTGGGATGGACACAGGTAAAAAATTTGACAAGTGCCCCCAAAAAGGTTTTGAACCTAAATTTTATGAGTTGTTAACACAAAATTTTTTTCACAAGCAAAAAAAAAAAAAAAAAAAAAAAAAAAAAAAAAAAAAAAATCAAAATTTTAGGGGGGGGGACACGTCCCCCCCGTCCCCCCCCCCCGCTTCCGCCGCCTATGCTAGTTCCCAATGCTACAGACGAATCAACTGAGGTGTTTTGTGATGAGAAAATAGTTAACTAGCACTAGCTTTCTTTAGCTCAATGCCATTGATAACTGGTGTTTTAAAACAAATGCAAAGTGCTAATTTACAAAAATATTGTTGAGTTTAGTTGCCTTGCTTTGTAAAGCACTGTCTGATGAAGATTTTATAGTGGCAGCGGTGGGATACATTAGGTCATGTTTTTTTTATTGTGTCATAAAACTTAATAAATATAGATTAAAAATAAAAAAGAAAATAGCTGAATGACAGCACTTACCATAGCAGGGTGTCAACTTTCTCCTCATAGGATGCAATACGTCCCTTGCTCTCCTCTGTAAGATTGCTGGTGAATTGCTTGATGTGACTGTATGGAACATCAGTGACCTTTACAAGTTCATTGATATTTTCAGCATTCATACCAACACACTTAGCAACCAAGCTTTCACTTGGTGCTGGCTCACCAAAACAATATGACAGGAACCATGGCTTCTCAGGAAAGTCCTACCATACAAACATATGTAAGGAACAGTAATTATTCAAGAGTGTGTCGATTGATTAATGTTTCTCCAAGTTGCATTATTCATGAAATTAACCATTTTATCACTCTATTTTCCAAATACTGCTCAAGAAATCACACAAGAAAATAATGTATTGCCCAATATCTGAATATGAATAGATATTGCAATAGTAACTAGTATTCTTGGGCAATGTTTCACAATATTTACGAACGACTAGTAATTTACAAGTGGTATAATTGTGATTACATCCCCTGTGTATAATCTGACTAATGCAGTTATATACCACATGCAATAGGGAAAGTACGAGTTATTTTTAGTCCAGTTTAATCTTGTATTTTGGTGTTTAGTCAAAGCTTGTAACAATAAGAAAAATAAGGAAAATTGATGTTACCTTTTGGGGATGAAGATGGCATATATCAGCCAGAGTTTTCCATGGTTCTTTAGGATAGTGAAGGGCATAGAATTCCAGTTGAGCACCAGAAAGGCTTCGTACCCAACGCCGGATATGACGACTCAGAGCTCCACTCACAGAACCAACCTGTAAAACAAACGCACACAAAAATAATAATATACAGCATTTATGAGTTGCCAATTATCTAGTTGCCTATTCAGTGGGGTTTATTGCCATTTCGTCCACTGCCATTTTGTCCACTACCCACATGGTCTAATATCATTTCGTCTACCATCAGTTGGTCCACTATCCACATGGTCCAATTACCATTTCGTCCAATCACCATTTCGTCTAATAGCCATTTCGTCTAATAGCCATTTCGTCTAATAGCCATTTCGTCTATTATCATTTGGTCTAATAGCCATTTGGTCTAATGGTATTTTTTTGCCAATTGGTCCAATAGCCACTTTGTCCACTATCATTACGTCTATTCCCATTTGGTCTAATAGCCAAATGGTCTAAAGGCAAATGGTCTAATAACCACTTGGTCTACTTTCATTTCGTCCATGTTCCATTTGGTCTAACTGCATTTGGTCTACTATCACTTGGTCTAAACTCATTTCGGCTAACAATCATTTGGTCTAATTGCCATTTGGTCTAATAACCAATATGTCCAATTGCCATTTTGGCTAATCACCATTTCGTCTAATATTCATTTCGTCTAATATGCATACTGGTCTACTATGCTGACGATTTTATGTGTAAAATAATAGTGGGCCTACATGAAATAAAATGTTTATAAATAAAAAAAAGATCAGCTCGCGCAAGCAAAAAAAAAAAAAAAAAAAAAACACGGAAAAAACCCTCTTCGATCCGCAGACAGGGGAATATATAAATGAATGAACATTTTTCGAGCAACAGCCCCCCCCTGCCCCCATTAGCAAAAGCTAGATCCGCAAAAGGGATGTGTTATAATTATACCCGGCAGGCCTATATACTCGCGACCGAATCTACTCTAGTGATTTCAATACCCCCCCTTCCTGTAAACTCCTGGATCCGCGCCTACGTAGTAGTAATTATTTTAATTATGTATATTATTTCTATTATGATTATCCTTATTATTATCATTTTTGTTAATATTAGTAATATGATCATCATGATTATTATTAGTAGTATTATTGTGAATTTTATTATTATTATTATTATTATTTATATATCATTATGATGATTATCATTCTTATTATTATATCCATTAATTGCTACAGCAAGAGTATATCACACACATTATACTCATCGTTATTGTCAATACTACTAGGCCTACATTTATTTTAGGCGCAGGCGGGCTTCTAGCGACGGGAAACGAACAAAAAGGGAGAGGATAGTACAGGGAAAGAAGATAGGACTGATCGGGAAGAGCTCTTTTTTTGGGGGGTGGGGGTATATTGATCAATAATATTTCTTTAAAAGGCTATATTGTCTTTCATCTGTTTATCATATTTTGATATCGGAATACAATATTCTCCTTTCTTTTTTTTAAATAAAAATTGAGCGACAAATAAAAATAAAAGGACCCTTTTCCATTTTCCCCATCTTAGTTCCCCCTTTTATATGTGTGTGTGTGCGTTTTAGGGGGGGGTGGGGGTGCCTGAATTGCTGTACCACTGAATCGACCCTTGCGATCATCATAGTTTTTAGGTTTTTTTTTAAACTAATATCATCAATAATTTCAAGGTATTGAAGTCATTTCGCTCCCCTCCTCGGATAACGCAAATTATTTGTATTAGACGAAATGGTTATTGGACCGAATGGCTATTAGACTAAATGGCTATTGGACGATTTGGAATTGGACGAAATGGTTAGTAGACGATTTGGTTGGTAGACGAACTGATTATTGGACCTAATGGTTGATGGACGAAATGACTATTAGACGAAATGGCAATTGGACGAGTTGATAAGTAGACGATGTGGATATTGGACCAACTGAAATTAGCCGACATGGCTATTGGACCAAATGAACGGTGGACGAACTGGTTAATGGACGATTTGGCATTAGACCAAATGGATTTAGACGAAATGGTTGGTAGACGAAATGGTTGTAGACGAATTGGCTATAGACTAACTGGCTATTAGACTAAATGGCTATTAGACGAAATGGTGATTGGACGAAATGGGTGGTAGACGAAATGTTGATGGACGAAATGGCATTAGACGTAATGAATGTAGACCATGTGGTGAGTGGACGGGATGGCAGTAGACGAATTGGCGGTTTGCCTTCAGTGGCACACTGTACATTACCCCAGCTATTGTTCTAGCTGCTAAAGCAATATATAAATAAAGTGGAACATCTCTTCCATGGCATAATTATTGCAAAACTGTACCAAAAAAATGTTCTTAAAAGAGCAAAGAAATACATGTTCCTAGATTTTAGCAGTGTTTTTTTTTCTTCAAACCCCCCCCCACAATTTGTTTATGAAAGCATACATACAGTGGTGCTCAAAAGAATCTCACCGGAAAATGAACATATTTGAAGTGTTCAAATTCTCCCATGCTTTTAATTGTGAAGTCAGGTGATAAATATTGCAGTCAATAAACTTTGTTTCTTTGGACTCGCAAAACATTGCCGTGTAGTTGTAAACATTCAACCCTTAAAATGAAGGAGTGTATTTTGATGCAAGGTTCACTAACTTTTTAGCACAACTGTATGTTAATATATAATATGTAAACTTGTGTAGCCCAGAGACCAATGAAAAGACGATCTTAAATGAAAAGACATGGTAAATACGCACATATTTCAAATTTACCTTTGGCTTGTTGGCATTCAGGTTGTCAATATCTGATTTGACCTTTGACATTTTCTTTGGGTTGACCTTGACCCTCTCCTGTATGTGGACCTGAAGCTGCCTTAGGCGACGTTCTTTCTCTCGGATTCGACGCCCTGAATCCAGGAGAGTAAGAGCCTTTAGAATCTCTGCCATTGTGAAGGTTTCAGAGTCCTTCAGAAAGGTTTCCGCTAAGGTATGGTCCTTCCTGGCCCATGCTACAGCCAATGCACGAACTTTGATGCCTTTATAAATGAAACAATACCACATATCATAAACATGAACTTTTATAAAAGAAAAACAAAGAAGGTAGAACTTGATCACAATAGTAATTCAGAGCTGCAAAAAAAAATAGATCTGTACCTCAAAAATTTGTATTTCCTTGAACCGATGACTTAATGAGTATGGCAGATTCTAGATCAATACAGTGCTTGTGCAAATGTCTACTCTTAATATAAAGTAGCTTGTTTGCCCCTCTTTCATTCTTTGTAGACTAGACCCTTTCACACTTTTCAATTCTTGTCATATTTTTGGAAATGTGGGAAGGTTGATTGTTAACCTATATTTAGGTTTCTTCTGTTAATTTCTGATCAATTTGGTAAATTTGGTATGTTGTTCAAGTTGGCATGACAGTTGTGTTCCTATTTATCTCATCAGTTACTGTCCTACTTCTCTTATCATCTCCATCCGTTTTTTCAAATGTGCTCATTCATTCCATCCTCAAATCTGGTTCTTCTATTGAACATTATTCATTCCATAATCACCAAGGTAATTTACCCATTCTCATCCTAGCTCTTTCTCATTGGTTATTTTTCATAAATTGCGTTGTTATATTTTTGTTAAAGTTAAATGGTGAATTTTAGGATAAATTTCAGAATGTTTTGTTTCCATGGACACTGTTATGTTGTAGGAAAGGCTGGCAAAGTGTTTCAATAAACAAACACACAGATAGAGAAACTGTTCAGATACTCTTCCTTGTCTCTGTTATGTTCCTACATTGGTGATTTGTTGAACTTGGGTTATTCATCCATCGTAAAATATACCCATTAACAAATATAATTATTTTTTGTAATAGTTATCAGTGCTGGAGATGTTGATGCTGATGATTATAATTATGATGATGATGAGAATAATTGTCAACAAAGTTTTCATTATATTAAAATAATGGGGAAAAAATCATTATCAGGAGGCCTAGTAATAAAAAGATAGAAATGATAATAGGTTTTGATGAGAATCATTTACCTTGCGAGATGTTGACACCATTAGCAAGAAGAACCTTCATGGCTGCAAGATAAACATTCCTGTAGTTTTCCTGAGCAGTTAAGTGCTGTTCATAGGTCACTTTGGAGGATGTGAAGAGCAGTTCAGGGCG
Source organism: Lytechinus variegatus (assembly GCF_018143015.1). NCBI lineage: Eukaryota > Metazoa > Echinodermata > Echinoidea > Temnopleuroida > Toxopneustidae > Lytechinus > Lytechinus variegatus. The sequence goes on along the minus strand of NC_054741.1, from coordinate 77,222,630 downwards.
TTTCTCCTGTTACAAAGTGAAATGTGATAAATATTTCTTTAAAAAAAATCACTTCACTTAAAAACATTCTTTCATGCTATAGTTTATAAATCAGACTACATTTAAATTTTTCTGTCTTTGAAACATTTGTAGTAGCATGTTTGGTGCCAACTGAATATAATAATTTAAGTCTTAATATAATCTTGAAACTGGGAATGGTATACTCCATCAGTTATACAAACATCTGATCTCCATGGTGATCTATTTCAAACTGTATGATGAGAGCATCTACAATATCATTCTACAATTAAGTATACTACATAAGATAAAAAAAACTCATTAATTTTACCATAGGTTTCATTGACCAATAAAGTGAAGAAAATATAGGCCTACCCTCGCTTGCCATAGTTTCCCATTTACACAAATTGTTGATTTATGGTAAATTAAATTTCTTTGTTGTTGCAACGTTTTGTTCTGAATCAGCATTCAAATGGATAATGTAATGTCGGTATAAAGAGGTGGATAATGCCACTTTCTCAAATCATGTACCATAAAGTCAGCTTACTCATTTATTTGAGCTTGTCATAAATTGTATAAGTGGAACATTGGCAAGTGAGCTAGGTATAAACGCAACATGTGCAGCTATATAAAACATTTTCATGTAAGATTCTTTAAACCCACTCAACCTTCATACCCAACCCCCATGGAAAAGAATTGATTACTTACAAATTCCTCATCTGTAGAAGCTGTTTCTGTGATATTCCATTCATCATCCTGAGCAGTCTGTTGAGCCCCTTGATAGCTACGTCCCCCATGACCGCTCCTACGACCACGCCCCCGACCCCGAAAACGTCCTCGTCCAGGCATTTTTAGTTCAATACGTGAGTTGGAGTGTCTATTTGGAAAGTTAATTTCCTCTCATCTGATGTTTAATATTCCTTGTGGCTCAGGAAATTCCCGAGTGTCAACTCTACCTGTAATAGGAAATAAACATGTCAACTTCAATTTAATAAAAACTTTACACTCTATATGAACCATGATGGTGAAGTCCCATTAATTAGGACTATGAGCAAGATATCCTTCAAACATGCAGACAGATTTCAGCTTCACTGTTTAAGTAAGTGACCCATGCATCTGTAGCTGTCTACCCCCCCCCCCCCTTCAGCTGTCACTTTTTTCATCAATTCATCATCAAAATTTATAGTATACACAAAGCAAAGTGCAAGTCTCCTCTTACTCTCCTCCAAGTAGGCTAGAATATGTGCAATTTTATCGCACCTACCGTTAGGCCTAACTACTAAAGTCTTAATTGTACACATGTTTGTATAACTTGGTTCCAGCTAGACAGGAATAACCGTCGTTTCTGGGGATTTATTCAACAATTTCTGACATTTTACTGTAATCCCCATTCAGCGCGGAACAACCAAAATACAGAGACTGAAGCTATTGGTCTAGGTTAATTCTAGCTATTTATACGACCAATTTCCATGAGCGACAGTGTAAGAAACATATTTGATCATCAGTGAATACCATTGTTGATTGAATAATTTAGAAAAAGATATGGCCACAAATCAATCATCGGCACGAATAGGATCCTGGAGGGCACTACGCCGCGCCCCGACGGAAGGGCGGTGGCTCGCCGCCGGGACGCTGGTCGGACAGCGGCGGCGAGCGAACTAGTCTAACTTCCGCATCTTTCCCCGCCGGTTAGCAGCAAAAATCCAATTTATTTAGATCTACTATGTTATTTCCATTCTGGTGGGAAGTTAGATTAAGAAACTTACCTTGACTTAATGTAGAAGCTTTCTCACCGTTAGATTCCCATCAGATCCAAGTAATGTGTTTACTAAAAGGGAGAATTGGCTCTTTTATATTGCCTGCACAGCCCTTCAGGCTGCAGCAGCCGACAATTCTTGCACCATAGGTTGACATGTCACATGATGCAATCAACGAGAAATTGCGTATCGTTTAGTCTAAAAAACAGACCCTATTATGGGTTGATTATCTGTATCTGAATCTGTTCGTTGACGTACAATCATTAGGATTTTTTAACGCCCTATTGATTATTGCTATATCAATTTGAGATCCCAAGCTTTCATCGTTAATATTAATATGATCCAATCTGTCTTAGGTCTATATCAGATAAAGTGGGAAAAGAAGACCGTGAAACTATTCTGAACGGTAGGAACATAATTATAATGGGGCCTATAGCAAACATCCATGACTGGAGACAAGATATGGAAAATAACATGGTAACATATTCACAAAAAGGTACACAAAAAGTAAAAAAAATGTAAAAAATGCAGAATGCAAACAATATATTTTATTAGACCTCAACTTAGAATCTGAATTCAAACAGAAGAAAGAAATGGGGGGGGGGGAGAGAAATATATGAAAAGAAGAACTTGAGCTATATGTTTGCAGATAATCATGGTAAAATACAATTTATAAAGTTATATAAATAGCAGGCATTCGTTTAATTGTCTAAGTATTTCTTCAGTAAATTTGTCTTCCAATTAATAGTTTCTAAAAACACTGATTGCTTTAATGAAGTAGGAAGCCGGGGTTCCATAATTTTGGCCCTGTATATAAACAAATGTATATTTAGCCGAAAACTAGTTTTGACCAATGGAGAAACTTGTCTCGTGAGTAAGAATGGATTTTGTAATACACATAATGAAGCAAGCACAAATGGAAATTCTGGGGTTTTTTTATTGATATTAAATGCAATCGAGGTTGAGATCAAATAATTATGCCATGTAAATTAAGGAACTTGTTATGTACAGGCATATAGTCTATCAAAATGGAAGTATGGCGCACCTGTATTTATAATGGACCAGTGAAAACCGACTTAGAATTAGTAAATGAGTAATGTTGAATCTTTGAGGGCAACTCAAACTGTCAAAGATCAACTCGAAATTGAAGAAACTACGGGGCCAAGCTTGTCATAGGGGCACTTTTTGCATTTCTATGGGTGAAAAATACGACAATTCCTTCCTTGAATTTTGAAATGACGTAGTATTGGGCATTGCACAAGTTTATGATGTCATCTAGGGTCTGTATCTATAGACTAATTTCCCCAGGCTTGCAGCTTTCACCGTCAACCCCACCCCAATTATTTGGTTACCCAGCGCACTATCCAGATCCTAGAATATTCTCTTACTTTCAGATGACATCATCATGATGCAATTGCTTTTATGTTTCATTTAGGCTTCATCAGCAGAACCTTCTCGAGACAATACTTGTTGAAGACTGTGTGACCTGTAAGTATGGAGTAGGTCCATGCTATCAGGCTACACGGTATATGACTTGAGGCGTAGTATTTTTTTAAATTGAGTTAATATTCAAAACTTAATATTTCGTAAGAGATTGAAGCAAGTCAGAAAGATGGTAAATTACTTTATTTAAAAAGAAATAATATTTTCTCACATTTGTCTATATTATCAATATGGTTACAAATTAAAAGTCAAATTAGGACTACTTGAGTGCCGGAAGACGCTAATTTTTGAAAAGCTAAATCAACTATATATATAGATAAGCATGATCAGTCTGTCTTTCGAGTATCTACATGTAGAGTAGTTTTTAATTGGGCAAAAACTCTATAAATTAAGCAAAAGAAACAATTCAGCACTCCACTACCATCAATATGTCTATATCTCCCGCCATTCTCTCTCTGTCCAGCTCTAATTTGTCTCCCATAGTGAAAAGTAACTTTACTCACTTGCTTCTTTATAAAGAATCTTGAAAATTTCTGATCAATTATTGTTATTTTTTTCAACATAACAAAATCAAAATTCCGGTATTACAAGCACTGTTTTGAGACATGCTAATGCTTTTTAATTTACATTCTTATATCAATTTTAGATGGTTGCAAAAAAGACAAGTAAAAACTAGCTTCAGCATATTAAGTGCTATTGTTTTTTCATACTACTTTGCCTTAAATTAGCATCCAAAGTTGGCCATAAAATGTTGTGTGAGAGAGGAGAAAAAGAAACAGAAAGGTGAAATAAAACAAATTTTCATCTTTCTAAATTTATTGCAATGTGTAAAAGATGAAAAATTGGTTTATTTAATTGAGTTCTACCAATCAGATGAAACTTTATAATGGTGAAAATTTGAAAGAAATTCGACAAGCACTATATTTTTATGACCGTTTTAAACTTTCAATCCCCATAGACTATGTAAACTTCAAATTGACAACAGGGAAGTGAATTTACCATGCGGTAAGCCAGGGAGGGACAACTTTTCCATAGGCCATGTAGTTTATTATCAGGAACTTTGGTTTTCTTTATTCTGCTAGGGCAGTATTATAGAGGTAGCATATTGTTTTATATCCTCATAAACAACAATAATTTGAAGTCAAACATTATTTTTAGCCATTTTATGCATCTTGGAGTAAATGGTATAGACCTCCTTATATCACTACACTGACCTACTTGTCTGATTTTTCTTTTTCCTCGAAATACTTCTTATTTAGTTTGGGTTCTTCTTTAAATTATATCTCACTGATCATAGCTGGTAAGAGATGTAACTCGAGTGTCTATCATCAATCTATTTTAGTACCAGTATATATTATATATATATATAAACATGGAATACACATAAATACTATTTCATATTTTACAGATATAATTTTATTATATAAAAATATATAAATCATTACAAATTAATACAATTATACATGTAATTGATTCGTATAAACAATAAATAATGATAAATGTTAATAATGCATCAACTAAGTGTCTTTTTTATTTCAAATAAATTAGACTGCAAGAAAACTAAATCATTTTGTTTTCATATTTCCTTTCATTTGTACTTCTATTTTTTCATATCCATTCCATACAATAATGAGACAACTTTCATTGAGACTGCATTTATTACAGTAATCAATAAAGTTGATGTTAATATAGTTACACATGACCTTACAAATGACTAAATCATGAAATGCAAACATGTAAGCTATTTTTCTGATATATTTATTATAACTATTAATGTGTTTTGACTTAAAACATTTCAATAGCATCAAGACAAAAATACTCTGCCTGAAATTTCTCTGAACAGTAACAAAATATTGATCAAATTCTATTTTAACCTACTATCAAATTTACAATTATTGAGACATGAATTCAGCCTCATTAAGAAAAAATATCATCTGAGTACAGTGGTATTCTATAATTACAGTTCTTTTTATTGTCAGAATGTTTTATTACCATAATAATGACAACAGATTAATCAGAACTAGTTCTGTATACAATTGGATAGGACAAGTGACTGAAATTGGGTCCCCATAATCACTTATATATGGGAAAAGTATCTCTTTCCTCCCATTTCTCATTTTCTTTGGGGTACAACCCCCCCCCCCCTTGGAAAATTCTGGATCCACCCCTGCTACATGATCCATGTTCAATTGGAAATTTGTTCTGGGATGGCAGATGGTGAAGGCAAGGACAACAAGCATGGTTCAAATGTTTACAAAATACAGAGTACAAAATTATCAAGTTCAAATTCATACATAACATGACTATATCTTCAATCGTGTACACCTTTGAATGTAAAAATTTTAATATTGTATTTACTTTACAAACAAGCATCGACCAGAAACATTTATTCACTTTTTGAGTTAGCATATAAGTATTTCCATAGACATAAGACAATAAATAGTTCACTTTAGGGCTTGGACATTATGGTCTTTTGAATTCAGGGATTCCACCCCCCCCCCCTCCTTAGAAATTCAAGAAATGTGAAAAATGATGGAATGACATAAAAATAAAGATGGGAAAAAAGGATGGGTAAAAATAGTAAAGACTTCAATAGGACCACCTACTAGAGTTGATTTTTTTTCATCCAATATTACACCAGTGCCTTGCTTGACTTGAACACAGATATGGATATCTTAAGGCTTGTTCAGACCGCAAAGCTCAAAGATGAGATGCAAAGTTATGCAACCAATATGCTTTAGAAAGCTGGAGAAAGTTTTTGATATCCTCGCTACAAAATGAACCTACCAAATTATTTAATAGATGACTAAAAAACCTGTTTGACCCAGTGTTCCGATGCAATAATTATGACATCAGGGGGGGGGGGGCAAAATCGTCTGCCAAAAATGTTGACAAGCAAAAATAAAAAATATAAAAGGTATTCAACTTAAAAGGAGGGGTCACTGGCTCTTCAGGAATCAGTTGTGACTCGTCAGGGGGGGGGGCAGGGATAGGTCCTTTGCATGGGTGGTGACTCGTCGGGGGGGGGGGGGGGCAGTCTGCCTCCCCTCCCCTGTAGGTACGCTAGTGGTGATATTGTCATAAGGTTGTTGCACATCTTTGGACGATTCTTTTCTTAACTTGAAGCATGTATTAACATGAGTCTGAACACTAAAAAATGTTACTGAGCTATACAAAAACAAGATTACAAAAAATCAACAAATGATATTACTGATTGGCTTTTCTTATGGTTGAGACGTACAGTGTGGATCTTCTCAAACATACCGAATCATATGATCTGAACAGAGTATAAGAAAATAAATTATATGTCACATATTCAGTTAACACTAAACTCCGGGTTTCCTGTAACATACAGGTTTGTAATCAATGGCAATTCAATACAAAATTCTGATTGGCTACTGGTAAATTATTTCTACTTCAAGCAAATTATCTCTAGAATGTTTGAATTGCACAAAATTTTTAAAAGCTGCAATGAACTATCATTTCTTTCTCTATCACTTGATCTTTCTTGTGTAACAGTGACACAATAAACATGAAAACATGGTACTCTAGGATGAAAATGATAATATTTAAATAAACAGAGTAAAATTCACTGTGACCAAGCAAAAATGCTGAAAATTTCATCCAAATCTGAAAACATTGAGAATGTTATTTGAAAGTTTTATGAAAACAGTTTGAAAGCTGCCATGGTCATGAATACAATAAGTGGGCCAATGATGTCATGTCCCAAATTTCTTTTTTCTTATTTTTATTACATGAAATGATAACTATTTTCATATTTTAATATACATGTGTATATTTCTTGCTTGTAACAAAATAGATTGCAGCAATAATTATCTCACACATTAAATCACTAGTCAATCCAATCTTTTGAAGTATTTTATTGACAAAATTTGAATAAATATAATTTCATATGATAATACATAAAATACTATGTGGGGATATGAAATCACCAGCTTGCTCATTGCATATCATTCATAAAGATGTGCATAGAACACCAAAATAATGAAAAAAACTTTTTTTTAATGTCATAATGTTTTCCTTAACAGATTTTGGTGAAATTTTTAGTAAGTTGTTTGCCTGATTTTATTGTATCTCTTCAAATCATATCATTTTCAACTTGGAGTACATCTTTAAAAGTCAAGTCCACTCCAGAAAATGTGAATCTGAATAAATAGAGAAAAATCAAACTAGCATTTTGCTGAAAATTTCATCAAAATCTGATTAAATTAAGAAAATGATGGCATTTTAAAGTTTTGCTTATTTTTCACAAAACAGTGATATGCATAACTCAGTGACATGCAAATGAGTCAGACGATGATGCCCATCACTCGCTATTTCTCTTGTTTTTTTATTATTTGAATTATGAAATATTTCATTTTTACAGATTTGACAATAACCAACTTGACTGAACCATATAGCATTAAACAATGCTAATTGCACATGTTCAGAGAGGAATTAATCATTGTTTCACTTGACAATGAGGAGAAAATTAGAATATTTCATATAATAAAATACAAAAGAAATAGTGAGTGGATGATGTCATCAGTCTCCTCATTTGCACACGGACCAGGATATGCATATAACTGTTTTGTGAAATTAAGCAAAACTTTAAAATGTCATAACTTTCTTATTTTACATCTGATTTGGATGACATTTTCAGTGTTATGCTGGTTGGATTTTTCTTGTTTTATTAAAATCAACTTTTGGTTGGGGTGGACTTGTCCTTGAACAATTACTGTTTATTCTGCTTTGTTTATGACTCATATGCAGCAGCCAACATAAAAATAAAAGAAGATAAGTGATGCAAAGCTTCAGAGGGTGGCACACATTTCAACAGTCTCTTGAGAAGAGTTATTCTCCTCTGTTCTTTGTTTATCTGTAAAACCATCCCCATAACCCATGCTCTCTACCAAATTTGGTTTCTCATCGCACATTGGGCAGAGTTGGTTCCGTTGCTGTGATGACCGCATCCAGATGATAAGGTTATAGCGTTCCCCATCACTAATGGGCATGGCACCATGCATGTGTTGTCCTCTGTGGAGTAGACCAATGCTCTTCTGATGCTGGAATCTGGTGTATCTTGTCTCATTACAAGGCACCTGTAAAAATAGATACAATGGGTAATTAAGACAACTCATCTAGACAGCAAGTAACAGTGCTACATCTGAATTTTTCAAATCCCCCACCCCGGCTACCACCATCGAACGATATATGGTACTACAAAGCTGAGAAGTTGAGTTAAAAGTACCTATTTGATTTTTTTAAAGAGAAAACCCCACTTGTAATGAGATATATTGCTTTGGAACATAATAGAGTCTGATTTCAGTCTAAAATTCTACAATCAATCAAGTACCAAAGATCAAGAGACAACAACAGCTTACTGATATAGAGCATTAATTGAAAATACCTGTTCTTTCTTATGCACTGATTGTTTTCCAATGTGTAATGCATTTGTAAACCTGTTGAATGTTCATTCATTTACATTTTCTTATTAATGATCACATTATGAATACTGGCTTATTTAACTTGCACTGATAAGTTAATCCTTTTTGTCTGGAAGGAAAATTTCTATTAAAGGGGATATTTATCTGCTTCTGTTCATCTCCTTCATTTCTAAATTACATTTTGTAATGAGCCAAAATATGTGTGGGCTATTTTTTTACATGTAACTTAGGGAAGTTGGTTGGTCTTAATAAAAGCAGAAAAATTCTAGAAAAAATATTGGTAAAAATTGGATGAAAATCCATAAAAGAATAAGACAGAATGATTTTTAAAAGTTTTTAATGTGTGACATCATATGTGAGCAGCTTTCCCATATATCATGTAGTATGAATAAATTCCATTAATGGAATATAATGAATGCAAAAAAGGGGGTTATGTGGTATGACACATCCCCAGGAAAAATAAAATTATTTTAATTTATTTTTGCAGGTAATTGTATTTGGGTAATTTATATTACACACAGAAAAATTGAGGAGTTCTTGCTTAAGATGTCAGATGATCAAAATTTTACCTATTCATATATCTCTTATTCTTTGATGGATTTCAATCAAACCTTCACCTATATATTTCTCAAATTTTTCTGCTTTTGTTAACACTGTGACCAAGTCAACCCCCCTTTCAATAGAGCTAAATAGCCCTATTTAGCCCATATATTCTTTCACTGGTAATCTGATTACCTGTCTCATGTCTCCAAAAAAGAGCTCTCCATCACTAAACTCCTTGCCCAGGCTCACATTGATGGTCACCTCAGCATTGTCATAGTGATAGTTCAGATCCACATCCTCGCCTAGCTTGTATTTCACAACGAATGCCCTGTGAGAGTCTAAGCTATTCCCTCCAACATCTGGATATAGGAGTGAGGTGATGGGTGCAAGGTAGTCAATTCGAAGAGGATTCAGGAAATTAATGTCAAAGCCTAGCTCCATAAGGAGGACCTAATGTAGATAACGGCAATGGTTGCAATTAGTATCAAATTGATCAAATAGCAGTTTTGGGAGCAAGAAAATGATCATTGAAAATTTTATTCTACAATACTCAAGGTTAAAATCATTTTAAAATCACTATATAAGAAGCTTCATGGTAAAAATATTTTTTTTTAATTAATTCAATGCCAATAAGAATGAAAGTGTTTTCAAATCAAACATTCTGATTAAATATAAATGACTGACATCTTTGCATGAATATAAACTACCAGTTTACTACATTCACTCTATACTGTTGGCTTAGTATACAACTGATTTCCAGAGGACAATATAAAAACTAGAAATATGTCATTAACTTACCCCATAGTTGTTCATAGTATTTGGTCTTCCTTTAGGGAGAGGAGAATTCTCAAAATGTGCTATCTCCTCAACAAACTGATCACAAAACTCAGCAGTGAAGACAGGAAAAGAAAACACCCGATTTGCTGAAATAGAATAACAAAAAAGTATATATGTTTACTCCCTTGATCCAATATAATATCAAACTAAATTAAATCTAAGTGATATTGATAGGTAGGGGCAGTGAGGGGAATTTCGATTGGGAAATTAATACCTCTAATACTGATACACTTCTTTCCCCCTTTTTTCACTACTTGAAGAATCACACAGGAGAAACGACCCCTGCCTTCTTTGGGGTTCAGTTGGACTTCAGTAACCATGAGAGAACCAAAGGCCCCCTTATTTTGAGTAAAATTTGAATTCTATTTTATGATGACAATCCTTCCTAACAAATGCATATGTTTTGCTTTAAAGCTAGTCAATATTATGATCCATGGGAAATTCCTCCCGATTTCTCCAGAATTATAAGAAGAGGTGATAAAAATATTGTGATTTTCTGCAAGTACAAAACAAATTCAAAGTGGCCGCTATCAAGACCTTGCATGCTAGATGGAACCATTACAAATTCTACTGTTAATGGAAATATATGTTACTGATAAGATTACATATTTACCCTTTTCTTTTGTTAATTTTTCAACTAATCCCTCTGAACTGGCACTCATGCTTTGGCAGTATTCAACAATTTTTAAAAACTCTGGTGCAAAATAAGACTCCTATAAAAAAAACAATGAAATAAAAAAACAGGCAGTATAGCTTGCTTTAATACAGTTCTATCATCTGAATGTCTATGAAACTTATCAAATAATGGTAAATTCATATTTCAAAGCAGGATATGTGGGTAGTAAAGAGAGAGAGAGGAAAAGAGAGAGCGATACATACATATATAGGTTATGATATGTAGGGCCTCCAAGGACAACAGTATATCAATTACTGATGGAGCTACCCTACTAAAAAAAGACTTATAAATAAATAATAAATAAATAAATAATACTAGTATCATAAGAAAAGCAGGAGCAAAAGAGAAGAGAAATGAAGAGCAGAATGAGAAAGAACCATTGTTTTTATTATAGAAGAAATAGTTCCAAATCAAATGATTAATTAATTTTCAGGCTTTTCACATCCTTATCTTAAAGAACGGGCTATAACACATTTTCTTGGAATTTCAACTCTATAAATATGTAGGTGTGCTAGTGTTGACACCCCCAATTTCCTACCAATAATTTCCTTTTTCAAAAAGCACTTGTTGACAAATTTCATAATTTAGCTGATGAGAGAGACAACTATGAGTCTTGTAAAGACAGTGGTGTTGTTTTACTCAGAAAATAGCTTAGAAATATTCACCTCAGGTTGTTCTACAAATTCCTTTATCTTACACATGTGTGTATGATTAATTTATCAACCTATAATTCATTCATTAATATGATTGTTATTCATTATGAAAAAAGAAATACAAAATAAAACAATGGAAATTAGTAAAAAGTATAAAAGAATATATGTGAAACATATCACAACTCCTGGGATGACTGCCTAGTGGGCAAACTTAATGACTTAAACCTAAATGGTCTTCATTCCAGCTTCAATACAAAACAAATATAATCAAATTATTACGCTAACAATTAAGTGGAAAGGTGAAATACCTGTAATGTGTATAGATGGGGATAGAGAGGCTTGTAACCAGCTGAAATTTTCTCTTTTCTTTCCAAAAGCTGGGAACCACGAAGCTTTCTTCTCTCTACTTCTGCTTTGACCTGATACAGAGGAAATTTAAGAAATCCATTGTGTAATATATGTGGAGTAGTACAACTAAATAGACAGGTAATTTGAATGTCTTTGAAAAGCATCATATATCAGCATGATCATGTTTTTGATTGGTTTGGGTGAATTACCGGTACATCAGTTCTATTTCATATCAGGAATTATAATGTAAAGGAGTCAGTGAAGCGATTTACTCTTTTATATACACTTCCAAAATAAATTTGATGTACCTACCTGAACCAATGCTGCGTCTAATTCCTCTTCATTCTGACAACCCTTCTTCATTAGAATCTGCGTATATGGGGAGGCAAAAAGGAATGAGATTGTTAAACTTAAAAGAATAACATTATAGAGGGTCATGTGTAAAATTGATTGAAATTTTCAACATTGTAATTCAAAAGAATGTCTAGCCATTAACATGAGTAATGCAAATTAGAGAATGTTGAATAAATTCTTAGTTGGTACAGTATTGCTTTGTGCCCTTATGACTTACATTATTATGTAAACCTGTCAAAACTATATATAAAAAAAAGCTTGCAAAAATGGTAACTGAGCAATTAAGTTACGTTTTATTCAGGAAAATCTTTGATAAAGAATCTTTCACGTCATTTACCTGAACGCATGAAAACACTAAAGGGCATTTTCAAAGGTAACTGACCTTATCGTGAAATTGCCCTAAATCGGGTGATTTTCACTTTTTCAGTAGAAACACAATAAATACTGAAAAACAAAAATCACCCACTCTTCTCCATTTATGTCTTCAAGCGTTCAAGTAAAATGAATTCAGTTACTGAGCTGTCACACTCAACGTTTCCTTAATCCCTTTGATACCCTCTCCATCCACACATATACAATGATCTCACCACCTGATTCTTCTTTTCTGATCTTTCCTACAAGATGATCATCTTCACTTATCATCTTTACTTCCGGAAGGATTCCCCTTGTACATGTCCCTTTCTAATGCAATTTTGTATAACTGTATCTATGCATGTTTATGTAATGTTTTATTACAAATGTTCATAATGTGAGCAAACGAATTTCCATTTGGACAATAAAATGAAATTGAATTGACAAAGCTAAGACTTGAGAATGATTTTCCTTTAATAGAGGTATATAATCCTAGGACATATAGGCATTTTTTATGCAAGAACTATTTTAGCTACTACTTAACTCAGAAAAATGTTTTACAAATATATCCGCATTAAAAAACTAATTTGTTTTGCAGTGTAAATTTGACTCCAACTTTTGGCTTTACACAATGTATTAGCAAATACACCTATGGCTACCGATCCTAAAATCTGCAAGAATCCTAAGAAAACGACAACATAAAGAGCAATTCGAGAGAATAGAATTTTTAAGATCAAGAGCAGAGGTATAAGTCTTGAGAACGCCTTAGATCTGCCATCAATTGCTCATAGTAAAGTGATCTATGGTGCAGGTTAAATATCTACTCTGGTGCATCGCCTTAATGGCACACAGGTTCAAAACCTAATTGATAATGATTATTTAAATATAAATGGACAGCATATAGCATTTATCCTGTTGAAATGAGACTAACATAAATGGATGCAACTGAAAATATTAAAGCATTAATTCTCAACTGACTACAAAAATTAGGAAAGATATTGTTCGATCAGGAGCTGAAGTGCATGCACAGTCGATACTGGGCTCGGTCAAGCTTACATGTTCATATCCATGATATCTCATCTCAGTCTCCATGGTCTCTGTAGTGTATGGTATAGGTATGTTGTTGGTTGGTTTTCTGCTGTCTTGCTTAATGATTTATATATTTTACACCCAACCCACAAATTAAAGAGTAAAAGAAGAAGAAGGAAAAAAAAGACTCGTTCAAACAGACACTTATCTCCACGTAATCCACGTAGACACGCCCATCTCGCAGTCCTAGGCCGAGCTGATCAGCTAGCCCGCGCCTGCTCTGGCCCACTAGGCACTAGCAAGTTAGCAACGCATGCGAATCTTGCCATTCTTGCAACGCTATCGAACTCCACGAAGCCGAGTTGAGCTGAGCCTTAAATTTTACCTCTTTCCATGAACTCTTGAAAAGCTTGTCATCCTCAAAATACGTGACATGTTGTTTGAATTTCTTGAGAAATATATTGTGGGTGAAGAAGCAGCCACAAACGAAAAATCTCTCTGGGCCTGGGAAGACCGTTGACTTTGTCACCGACATTGTTACGGCAAGATCGTACGAACAGATGTTTGTTTTTCCGGTCAGGTTTCGGTGTAATGGTGCGTTACGAGTGCATTTTGACCGAAAATAACCTTAATACTTTTCTAGCTATGTGTGTACGTTAAATCGGTGCGCCGTAATATCCGTTTGATGATCAAAGGAACTTCAAGCCAAAAAAATATCAGGAAGGCCTTAATTACAGTACAGGTAAGGCCTATTGAGTTAGAGTTTCACTGAAGTTCTGTTGAGTTTGAACACCAAAAAATCAATCTCCCTTTCTTTCATTTTGCTTTCATTCCAGGCAGGGTGTTGCTTGCTTTCAGTTCACCTGAGTTAGTCTTTGACTTTGTGAGTGTTGCTGTTGGGGTGTTGAGTTAGTTGTTTTGGGGTTTTTTTTTTGTTTTTTTTTCAACGTGGGCCAGCCCAGGGACGGTATTCTGAGGTCATTTTATCTTTAAAATATTTTATCTTATCTCTTAAAATGAAATTGGTATTCTGAGATGACATTTTATCTCTCAGATAAAATCTAAAATTTTATCTTGCGTACAAATTTTATCTTGCGTATCTATGATGATACGCAACAGAGTGGTGGCAGCATAGACATACCCATCGCGTATCTGGACATTGCAACGCGGATGATGTGCTTGCGCCCAATTTACTTCGAAGAAAAAATAAAATAAACTTAAAAGAGGGTAGGGGCTATTTTATCTCCGTGACGTTGATTTCGTCAATATTTCTACATGAATTAACTCCAAATATTGACATGAAAATGAAGAAAAATGATATATTCATTGAGAACAACGCCTTAAAGTTATTCCTGTACAATTAAGTATTTCATAAGACTTTTCTTGACTAAAATTGTCTTTGAAACGATGCTTGAAAAGGTGTGAAATAGACTTCGAAAAAAAGATGAGAGTTTTGTCATTTTTGTTGAAAACAAATCTCTGAAAGACGCGTAAGCGTATTGTGCAAGCGTATGTCCGATTATGTGAAGTCAATAAATTGACGCAATCTCACTTCTTTGCCACACCTAGCGGAATGGATTTCCATTGGTTGAGTGATATCAGAGAGCTATAAAAGCGCGTTTCTAATTGGATATTGATTAAAAATAGGTGTGTCTTACAGAGATAAAATGAAGATAAAATTGTTCTCAGAATACCAATTTGGAGAGATTTTAAGGGTATTTTATCTCACTGATTTTAACGGAGATAAAATATTTTATTTTATCTGAGATAAAATGGATCTCAGAATACCACCCCTGGCCTCAGGCTCAAAGTGTAGTAAAGTTTAGCCAGGTTTCTATTTTACAGTCAGTAACTTTACTATTTTTACGAGACAAACATGCTTGTAAAATATTTCGGGCTCAGTATTACTATTAACTAAAGTTGAGTAGAATAACCCTTAACACTTTATACAATTACAGATCAGCCAACAACTTAAGATTAAGAATTTAAGGCCTTGTGTGCATATGCGACAATAGTCAATACTCCTACTATCACGGACCTATGTCAGATTGTCACTTAAATATACCGTAATCATCACTGTATGTTACTGTTAATGTTTTTAGACCTACAAGTCAATTACTTTTTAGCCCGGGGGGGGGGGGGGGCCACTTCCATTCACGAGTGGATACCATGCGCGACCACGGGGTCTCGAAAAGCACCCTAAACACGTAATTTCCATATTCTGAAAATGCACCCCTTAACAAGTATTGGCGTGTGAAACCCTACCCTTAACAAGTATTGGAAACAAAACGATACTCTTGGCAAATATTCCCTGAAATGAACCCCTAAACAAGTACAGGAATGTTTTCCTTCGGTCGTCGGCTTTACCTTATTTGGTTTAGTGGCGACCCCACCTTCTACACCTCGCGCAAATCGGACTCTAAACACGAAGTTTTGGGGCAAAAAGGACATCCTTTATAAAACATTTTAATTTTGTTTTATCCCCGCAAATTCGACCCTAAACACGTAATTTTCCTAGCGAAATAGATACCCTTTTTTCATTATTTTTGTGTTTTTGACACCCTTATCACGTTACGTACGTAACGTGCCCTATCGTGAAAAAGACATCCTTTTTACGTGTTTTTTTGGTCGCGCATGGTATCCACTCGCCAATGTAAGTGGCCCCCCGGGCTTTTTAGGTACGTATGTATACGAATGGAAGTATTCCACTTGTTGAATGTAATTTATTTTTTATACATGTAGCGACTAGTGACAATTAAATTTTTTTTAATGAAAAGGATATACTTGTTGCTTGATAGTTGCTTTCTACAATTAGTACAAAACAATAATGCCAAAGAATTGTCATAGTTTTAATAAAAAGGAAAGTGAGGGCAATCATCATAGTCATACAAAATGTAATGAAAACATTGAAATTCTATTGCTTCATTATTTTTCTAATATTTTGATGGAATACTTTCTTTTTTTCGCATGGGTTCACTCTATTCTATTAAAAATATTTTTAGCATGAAACTTTGTTGATTATAACTTAGTTAATTATACCGGTTTCTATTTCATGTCTTCCCACTAACTCCAGATAATTAGAACAAGGACTATATTGAAGGACCAATGGAAGCATCTAATTTAAGTGAACTGGTTAACCAGGAACTACTGCAACATGCAAAATCAATATATGAGGAGCAAGGATCATGTGAGTATGATGGGTTTTCCAGATAAATTTACTCATGAATGAGATGATTCATCCATGCTTTCACATCTTGTTAAAAAAGTTGTGCTACAAATGATGTACCAAGTGCTTATTAAAAAAATACAGAAATATCAATTTTATATTACAGTTCATTATGGGAATCCATTTGAAAATGAAATAAAAAATATGAATAGTAATAAATTCTACTTGCAAAACATAGCTCTGGCCTCTGGGCCCATCGTCCATGGAACATAAAAGATTGATATAATCAGTTGTTCTACTTGGTAATGATGTAAGTCTATATGGATATAAGGATTTTGTGGAATTCACGAAAAATCACTGTGTCCTTACATAACAGCGTGTATTATTGACGAGAGAAAGGTTATCACTATCGCTAAGTGGCAAAAAACAAGTGATTATCGACAGACTAGTAATAAAGACGTTATCGATAACAGCCCTAGAATTTTCACATAGCTGTTTCATCGTGTTTTAGAAATTTGAACAGTTGCCATTTGAAGATTGTAGATTGTGACATTTTTTTTTCGTTTTTGATTAAATTTTCAGTGACGGATGACATACTCTCTGCGTAAGTAATTAACATCTTTTTGCTGCAAGTTTTGCCATTCATACTTTTTGTTTAAAATGTTCAATATTGTGTACAAGGCTATTTTTCCTGATGATTTCTTATTGCAAATTTGAAGCCCTTCATCATCACATCAGTTGTGATATTTTGAGGGCTATCATGTAAATAGCTCTTTTTAAATCTCATTCTAACCAATGTAAATAAGCTAAATAGTTCATGAAACCATGTAATACATGGCAAAGAATAAATCAGTTTAACATTTTTTTTTATTAAACTTACATTTGACCTGAACAAATTTACTTACAAATTTAATAAAATCTTGATTAACTTTAATTCATTTCATAAAAAAATGCTAAGAAGATCTTTGAAGGTTTCCATGGTGGAGAGAATATTGGAGGTTTTTACGGTAAACACCATGTACACCTGTATGTAGTCCTGAAAAGGACTGTTTGTTATTCTTTCATGATTGTATGTTAGCTCTGAAAATAAAGAAAGAATAACAAACAGTCCTTTTCAGGACTTCATACATGGTGTTTACCATAAAAACCTCAAATAAAAAAAATGCTGTACTCACTTGTTTTAGTGATGGGATATGAATTAGTGTGTTGGACTCATTTGTCTTTCTTTATTTTTTTCCTTGATAATAGACTTCATTTTATGTTTGGACCTCCTCTTCTACAAGCCCTGGATTTAGTTGACCATCAGAGTGTGACACTGATTAAAAGTGAACCTGCAGGCAGAATAGTATATCAGGTAATAACAGGCATCAGATAGAGCTTCACAGCCCCTTGATTTGGGATATTAGACAGTCTCACTTTTTACCATAGATATTTGTTTACTTTGACAAACACATTCCCATGTCCTCTGTCAAGAACCTCCCCCTCCCATCATTCTTGCCCTAGCTAACAGCTTCATACTGTCAGTTTTGTACATATTAATGAGTGACCAAATCAAAGCAACAAATATGGGGCCAGTTGCAAAAAAACAAACATTACATTGTGTAAGTTTGAATGACATAATTTTGTTTGCCAGGGCTTGAATTAACCCAATGATTTCAAAGGTCATGAATGTGGATGTCCTTATGATTGACCTCAGTGCTCTTCTTATTGGCCTCAGAGATTTGCTGCTCTTTTATTTTTTTCATTTTCTCTTATGACACATAACTCCGCAACCATAAGTCACTTTTTTCAACAAAACTTGGATAGTAGATGTACTTAGGTGACCTGCATGTTATGCTGCAGTCGGAGGTCACATGGTAAGGTCAAAGGTCATTTTCAGGTCAACACTAAAGTTTAAGTGCAAGGCTCTTATGACAAGTGTTATTTCATCCTAGTCATTTCACAATGAAGTTTAGATACAATTCAGTTGTGTGCCCTCGTAAATCACGATATTTCTGGTTATTTTCATAAGTGGGCGAGACACAAATCTCTTTTGCCTTGTGTGTTGTTATAGGCTATATCATGTGCCTTATCGAAAAGTGGCCTTACCCTAAAGAGACCAGAGAGATCCCTTGCTAATATTCATTTTCATTCTTTTCCGCAAGGGGGGGTTCCTCTCATCTCAATTTTTCAAATGTTGTACTTGTCTACTTAAGCCTCCATATAGACCAAAACTCGATGAAATCGCTACATATGAACATAAATCCGATGATATTTCTTCATTTGATTTCTTGTATTTCTTTTATTTGTCTGACTCATATTCCATCATTATTGTTTATGTACAAGTGAATCTCTTACAATGATTTCATTTTGCAGGTTGTAGGTAGCTCTGGAAGTCCATACCTTTGCCTACCGAGTGCTGGATATTGCCCTTGCCTCTTCTTCTCATTTGCAGGTAAGTACTATCTGATCATGAATGCACATCATATATGATACAAAAATATTTGAAGACTCAAATGTACATATACCACTCTCCATCCATGTATGAAATTTAATGTATTATGGATAATATGGAGAGTTTTGAATCTATTTGAAGGAGTACCTCAATCTTCTAATTATGAATTCTAGATACCTGATCTTGTTTTTGAAAGCTTTTGTGTAAATGTAGAATTAAACTATATTTGTAAATCCACTCAGGGAAATTCCTTATGTAATGCTCAGTAACGTTCAGTAAAGTTTTTAGGATTTTAATATACGTTTGCTTAATATAATGAGCATGAGATATATTACAATTATTTATTTGGCTTTAAAACATAAAAATTGTATAATGTAAATTTAAAAAATACAGTTTGAATAATTACATGTGAATACATGTAAATGCTTGGTCCCACTGCACTTTTGGATGCAGAGAGGTTGTAAAACGGAGAAGAATCTTGCTATCCGTTGGAAAACATTATGTTTCTGTTGTGTACTCTTTGCATATGTGTTTCATACGTTCTATATCAATCGAGCATCCGTCCACTGTGATTTCATTGTTGGCCCATTTTGTTATTTGTCTGGAGCGGGTGGAGCTACCCCAAAATTTTGTTGTCCTCCGTATCCATTAATATGTTTTGGACGCTGTTCGTGTCCATCGGTCAGTGGGACCAGGCCTTCAGTAAAGAAGTAGGTAATACTGAATTTGTCATATGTATAAATTTATTTGATTCAATCCGTAATGTGTTTATTCACCATTTTACAGTAATCAAAAGGAAAGAGGTTCCCATGGTAAGCAAGCTGTTTGTTTATGATCAATAACATAATGTGTTCATTATCGTATTATCCTGTTTTTCACAGGGAAACTGTTCTATGGGTTCATAATTGGTGTTCTTTGTATTGTTCAATAATACACTCATCCCAAGTCAATTAAGTTGTAAATTTGTTTAAAAATTGTCAAAAATGTTTGAGCTATAATTGGGTTAAATGCTAATGGTCACCCAGACAGATGGAAAACTGAGAAATGAACTAAATAATCAGGAGTTTTTTTAAGAGGGATGGTTCTTCAATTTTAATAATTTGGTCTAATTTATTGTCTAGTTAAAGCATTGTATATGTATGTCTTAAAGTCTCTTATCTCCCTTGGGTCAAGCACTCCTCATGGAGTAGAAAATGTACATGAACTCTGCACAGGTCAAATTTCTTTACTGGTGTATGGTAATAATTAATAGATATCAATACATGTATATTGAAATCTGTGTTTTGTTACTTGCAGTGTAAGCACATGCTCGCTATACTGCTTGCCTCTGCTATGGGTCTGGTGAAAGAGACTTCTGAATCTGATCATCATGTGACCAATCTCCTCCTTGAAGCTGCAAAGACAGATGTGGAGCCATCTTGAAGAAGGTAATCGTCTTTTATTGGTGCTGGTAAGACTGATGTGGACGTCTTTTGAATGAAGGATGTCCTGGACTTATTCATTAAGTTGCTAAGAATGTCGTAGAATCGTCTTGAAACAGGTCTTGGGCTCTTTTTCTTAGCAGCGAGGATTGGTGTAGAGCCCTTCTAAATGAGGGCTAGGACTCTTGTCCTCTTAGGGAATTGTCCTACTACCATTGTTTTGTTCTCGATTGAAATAATGTATGCAGGAATAAACTGAACTAATTAATTGAAAAGAAGATGTGGTAGCGTACCCCAAAATTGAGCTAGGGGACATTGTGGTAACGGTAAATAGCATTGCAGTATAGTATGATTTGCTTAGACTTCTACGGTACATGAAGCTTTACTGACTTTTACCGTCAGAAGTAAGCCACATCTCTTACTCTTGAGATGATGTTAAGAGCACTCCCAATAACTAAACACACTATAACACTGAATTGCATTTGATAAATTAGGAAGGAACAGCAGTGAAGCAGTTATGTCATTTTATACATTGCTGATCCAAGGTCTTCATACTCTTTATTTTATTTCAATCCAGGGGTACTTCATAAATGTGTGTACATATTATTGATATTATGTACCACATGAATTTGGTAAAAAAAATTCTGGTTGACAGCTATTATCAATCACATCAGTGAAAGCAGAAAGATGCCTTCCATAACATCACACTACATTGTAGTTGTTTGAATAATCATCAAATGCATAATATGTTCTCAGCCATCTTTCTATCCCATTTATTTGTACAGTCATGCATAACTTAAGACATTCATAAAACTCTCCTTCCTACATGCTTGTCTTATGAAACATTACACTTCATTTGGATCAAATTTGAAATTTGATTTCTTTCTACTGGATTAAAAAAAGATAATCAGAAGTCTTCAAGAAACTAGCCCCAGGTGCAATCAGATTTCTGCTTTGAAAGTTAATTTGGATATTTCCAAGAAAATATATATTCTTGAGCGATGGGTCTGTATTCCTTATTTGGATTTCATTTAAACTCTGGTCTAAAGTTATGGCTTAACTATGGATAGCCACTCTAGGACATGCTCAATTTATCTGCCCATTTGACATTCAAATACTTATTATCTACCTGTAATAATAACTTAAAACAGTTTTCTTCATCATTGTTATCATAAAAAAGTACATTAAACATTAGAATAATGTAATCAGATTGGTGACATTTTTTATTTTCCAGCTTCCTATAATTTTAGCCTGGAGTTAGACCATGGTTTTAGATAAAACGGACTGCAGAATATGGGCCTTTGACTTAACAAAAAGTTTGCAAAGTATACCTGTTATGTTGACCAAATATTTTTAGTCTCATAGCACTCAGGCAGATGACTGAATCCAGCATGTTTGTTTTGTTTACATGTGCTCTTCCAGTTTTAAGGTGTTTCAACTTTCAAGTTAATTAAAGTTATATGTATATCACATGATGTTCTAAAAAATACCAGCATTTGTATTCTCCTTGGCTAAAATTGGAGTCCTAAGTGCAGTTGATGTTGTCAGATGCTATTTATTCTGTTTTGCTTTGATGAAGAGTATTGAAACTGCAGATAAGAAATGAAGTGAAAAAAATGAGATAACTACAGAGACAGATGGAGAGAAAAAAAGGAAAGAGAGAGAGGGGTTTATTTTTAATTGGTCGAATGCCAATTCACCCAATTACCAACTTGTCTACTATCATTTGGTCTACTATCAGTTTGTCTACTTTCAACTTGGTCTAATTGCCATTTGGTCTAATAACCAGTTGGTCCAATACTATAAGCCATTTATTCCATGTACCATTTTGTCTAATTGAACTAAGTGTTATTTTGGCAAAATGAATGAAAATGAAATAGGTATTAGACAAACTAGTTATGAGACGAAATGGTGATAAAGACAAAGTGATGAATGGACCAAACGGTTGTTAGACGAACTGTTGGACGGAATGGCATTAGACTAAATGAAGGAAGATCATGTGATAAGTAAACAAGTTGGAAATTGAGTTGGGAGGGGATCAACAAAACGCCGGGGACAAACATGAAACCACACAAACAGTTTTTGTTCAGAGGTTAAGTGTGAATTGGCATTTTAAAAGTTCAATAAACTATTGCTGTTTTGGCTCATCATCCCTTGGTATTCATTCACTCTCTGTGTGCACTGGGGTGTTTGAATTATTTAATTCTTCTGTGACTTCCTCACATGTATTATAAGTTAGAATTATTCAACCATGTAAACACCCCAGTGCACACAGAGAGTGAATACCAAGGGATGACGAGCCAAAACAGCAAAAGTTTGTTGAACTTAAAGGTCAAGTCCACCCCAGAAAAACGTTGATTTGAAGAAAAAGAGAAAAATCAAAGACGCATGAGTGACACTGAAAATTTCATCAAAATTGGATGTAAAATTAAGAATGTTATGACATTTTAAATTTTCTGTTTTTGTTTGTTGACAAAACAGTTATAATATGCACAACTCAGTGATGTGCAAATGAGTCGCTGATGCCCCTCGCTCACTATTCCTTTTGTTTTTTATTGTTTAGATTATACAATATTTCAATTTTACTGATTTTACAATAGGAAACTCTTTTTAGAACCACCAAATATTAAAACAGTGATATTTACAGATTTTCAGGAAGAAATATAACTGTTTCACATGACAACGAGGTGAAATTTTGAATCTTTCATATTCCATGTAATGAAATACAAAAGAAATAGTGAGTGAATGATGTCATCAGTCTTCTCATTTTCATACTGGCAAGGATGTGAATGTAACTATTACATGAAATTAAGTGAAGCTTTAAAATGTCATAACTTTCTTATTTTACATCCCATTTTGATGAAATTTTCAGTGTTATGCTTGCTTGATTTTTCTCTTTTTACTCAAGCCAATTTTTTTTTGGGGGGGTGGACTGTTCTTTAACGTAGGACTATTAAAATCCCAAGTCACCAGTTAGGGCTGTGTAACGGATTTCAAGGGGGGGGGGGCTGACCATGCAAAAAAAAAAGCAATCATGATAATTTTTACGTTTTCATACACGGTTTTGGGAAAAAGAGGAGGGGGGGGGGGGTCTTCAGCCCCCTTTCCCTTCTGCGTCTCCACTATTGAATCTCGTTTGGCTCGACATTAAATTATAGCAGCCAATGGTATACATGACAACGTTCTTACAGAAAAAAATGTCTGTCTGGCACGGTGCCAAACAAGATTTTTCTTCTACATGTATTGTCATATTGAAATGTTGAAAACACGAGACAATACAATGAAAATATTTTTTCGGACCTACGAGTACTGACGGCATGTCAGGGGAGGCACAAATTTCAATAAGGGTTGGTACGGGATTATCATCGGATATAAGACTTTTTTTTTCAAATCGAGTAATTAGAGTAGTATGAAATGGAATAACCCCCACACATCTCTCTTTTTGTCATCTTCCCTACTCTCCCCCTTTTCATAGAAAAAATCTTTGGAAATAATAGGCGCGCCCCGATGGTGAATTATGTTCATTGCAATATGTGTTCGTTTTCAGGACAGCCTAGCTACTCATTTTTTCTTGCCAAATGATTGGCACATAACAAATGCCTTTATGCCATTTGCAAAATAATTATTCTATTATTCTCACCCGCCCACTCCAACCAGGAGGGATCGCTTTTTAACAGCAATAAAACTAGGCATAAGATATAGGCCTATATGAAATAAAATGACATCGGCGTTTCTGGTACTAAAAGGCAAGCCCCCTCCACATGGAAAAAATGTGATTATTATCATTTTTCATAATGTATTGTTGGTTGATTTTTCGTCTTCAGTCATATTCAACAATAACCAAGTGCACAGAGCAGAGAGTCAGTGCCAAGGGATGATTCATATATGCAATAGTTTGTTGAACTCAACGATGAACTTTGAAAATTCCAAGTCACGGTTAACATTGTTAGCATTAAATGGTATCCATGACAACGCTCCTACTGAAAAGAACAACAACGTGCATATTACTATAGTTCGAAACGGAAGACTGTCTGGCGCGGTGCCAATCTGCTTTTTATTCTCTTTATATTGGAATGTTGAAAAAAATCATTTTGTATATATTAAGCGAACCAACGTGTTTTATAAAAGGGGATGCCCTACATTCCATTCAGGCTGTGTGTGTGTGTGTGTGTGGGTGAGGGAGGGGTGGGGTCTAATGTGATGTTTAAGTTTTTGTTCTAATTCATTAATTAGATTAAAATGATAACCCATATACACGGGTTTTTTTTTTCATTTTCGGTATCCATTTTGCCTTTCTCTCCCTTTTCATAAAAAAATTACTTAGAAATAATTGGCTCTCCTTGAAGGTAAATAAGTTGGTCGGTGCATACATGCCCTAACTTTATGTTCGATGTAATATTCGTTTTCATGAAGACTGCCTTACTCAAACTTGTATGTGAAATGATTGGCACAAGACAAATGCATTTATGCCATTTGGAGAATAGCAGCAATAAATTAGGCATATACTATCAGTATGTTTCTTGGACTACTAAATGCAACAAGCCCCCTCCACATTTTAGGAAAATTTGTGATTATTATTTTTTTTATTTTTCGTCTTTTAATCATATTCAAGTTCGGGTTCATTTACTTCTTTTCACTGATAACCAATAACCATACATTCATGCATGTACCAATGAGGTTTTAAGAAGAATTAGCAGGAAATGTTCACTTGGATTTAATGGGAAAAGGTGGTCTTTATAAAAGCAATTCTTATTGGTCACATTTTCTATATAACAAAAAAAAATGCAAACAGTATTAAAGGACAAGTCCATCCCAACAAAAAGTTGATTTGAATAGAACAGTTCGTAGTTACTTCATGGGCAATTTTGGTCAAATGACCTTTCATTTCTTTCATCATGATAGGCAGATTTCAAAGCAAGATATTACGTAAGCTTTCCTTACATAGCAGGATGAAGAAATTGAATAGACCAGGTGACTGAATAGCACACAAATGAATACTTAATGAAGGTGTTTGTTGCATTCCTACTTTGAATGCATATCTTAGCATGTTGCACAATGTACTTGACAAACTGTTAAATACCAGTCGTTCGTGGAAGCATTGTTTTTTTTTTGTGGATGTAAATGAAAACGACGATTCAAAAGAATATATGAATAATCAAGACATCAAAGTTGATGCTTATCTTATTAGATTTTTAAGCCACCATGTCACTTTAGTACAAATGACCTTCTGATCATGCGTAGAATCTTTTGATCATGCGCAGAAAGGAACTACGAACTGGCTTATAAAAAGAGAAAAATCCAACCACCATAACACTGAAAATTTCATCAAAATCGGGTATAAAATTAGAAAGTTATGATATTTTAAAATTTTGCTTTATTTCATTAAACAGTTACATGCACATCTTGGCTAGTATGCAAATGAGGAGACTATGACGTCATGCACTCACTTTTTTCTTTTGTGTTTTATTATATGAAATATTCGAATTTTCTCATTGTCAAGCGATACAACAAATAATTCCTCCCTGAACGTGGTTGGTTTACACTATATGGTTCAGTCAAGTTGGTCCTTAATGTCAAATCTATAAAAAAATGAAATATTGTTTAGTTCAAACAATAAACCCAAAAGAAATAGTGAGTAATGGACATCATCGAATGACTCGCCTTGTTGTGCATATCACTGTTTTGTGAAAAATAGGCGAAACTTTAAAATGTTATATTTTTCTTATTTTACATCCGATTTTGATGAAATTTTCAGCACTACGCTAGTTTGATTTTTCTCTATTTATTCAAGTCAGCATTTTCCTGGGATGAACTTGAACTTTAAATATAAAAGATGTATCAAAATCTGCATAAAAATGCAGATAAGAAGAGCTAGATAAAAGACAAATACTGTACATATTAAAAACACACACACACACAAGATTTAAGACAGAGGAAGGCGAGTACACACACATGTCCATAGAAGGGAGGGGGTGGGGATGTACTAAGTCCAATTGCCTCCAGTACTAGAAGAGTGAAATAAAATTGTCAAGAGAGTTCCAATATTTTGGTACAATATATGCAATTGAGTTAATTCTTAGCTGAGTTTTAATAGGATCCTTTGTTTGAAGTTAACTGATTGCGTGAACCACTTTTGATCATAACTTTGTTGACAAGGAAGTTTGATCAGAGAAGTAGGAGTTCAGAAACTCCCACTTCCCTGGTTTTAATCATGAAGGTATGTTTTATTGAACCGCAAGCACAGAACTCTTACCCCGGGGGGGCCACTTCCATTCACGAGTGGATACCATGCGCGACCATGGGGTCTCGAAAAGCACCCTAAACACGTAATTTCCATTTTCTGAAAATGCACCCCTTAACAAGTATTGGCGTTTGAAACCCTACCCTTTACAAGTATTGGAAACAAAACGATACTCTTGGCAAATGTTCCCTGAAATGAACCCCTAAACAAGTAAAGGAATGTTTTATTGTTACGGGTCCTTCGGTTATTCGGTTTAGAACGACCCCACCTTCGATCTACACCTCGCGCAGATCGGACCCTAAACACGAAGTGTTGGGGCAAAAAAGACATCCTTTATAAAACATTCTATCTTTGTTTTATCATCCCCGCAAATTCGACCCTAAACACGTAATTTTCCTTGCGAAATAGATACCCTTTTTTCATTATTTTTGTGTCTTTGACACCCTTATCACGTTACGTACGTAACGTGCCCTATCGTGAAAAAGACATCCTTTTTACGTGTTTTTTTGGTCGCGCATGGTATCCACTCGTCAATGTAAGTGGCCCCCCCCGGGACTCTTACAAAGGTAAATATCACGAGCAAGGTGACTTTCTCACAATTTTCTCGCTTTGTTGTTGGTCACGCCCATCTTTCGTAAAGCTAGTCTTGATACCAAATACTTATTAATTATGCTTTATCTAGTTGATATATGTAGAGTTTATGATCCAGTCTTCTCTCAAAACATCCTATTCTAGATATAGATGGTATCATAATTTTGTATCCAAAAAATTGAGATATTCATGAATCAGATTGCCCGAAAGCCTCGAATCATTTTATTTTTCTTCAGGGACTGTACACAGACTATATAATGGGTAGGGGAATCCCCGATGAGGTAGTGCGCTCGCTCACCGTACCCACCCACCCCAAATGAATGAAATTGTGCATGTGACTGCGCTGTCTGTGCATGTGTTCAGATGATATGATAGTACAAGGTATGTTGTTATCGGTAAAACAGAATTTGTTTACATCTTAGCAAGGAAGGTCGGCATTTTACTGGCAATCTTCTGCTTATCGTTGTACTACTTTACATTACGATCGTACCAGCTGAGTTGAAAACAGGTCATCTTACCATAACCAAACAAGTTTGCTGAATTAAATACTTTGAACTAAACTTAAAAATTATTCATGGAGGAATGAAGTCCCTATAGAAAGAGTGGTTCCTATAACGTATTTAGGCCTAAGTATTAGTTCCTACCAGCACAGGTCTATTAGTATTTGGCTCTTCCTCTTGTTGTAATTGGACTAGATAAAATCTAATCATGAAGCCAGCAGAAACTTGCCGAATCTTCATCGTATTCAGCATGTTGTCAGTTTCTTCTCCAGCTATCTTTCAACCTCCTGAGCCTGAGGACCCGGCAAAAGATGATTCAGGGAATCCCGATGCACCTTGGCATTCTGACTGGGCTGAAGTTGTTGGGTGCAAGAAAGGGGAGACGCAATCTCGTTTTCCCGACTGTTGGTGCGGTCAGTATGCCAAAATTGTGCGAGAAGACGAGGTGTCTTTGGAAGAATTGGAAGGTGAATCAGAATGGTATTATTCAAAGTTTCGCAAGAATAAAAAGATGTAAGTAGTAAGCACAAATGTTTTCTTTATTTTTCTTTAAAATAAGATTAAGGAGAAGTCCGGCATAGCCTTCAATTTTATTTTACCATGTTTACTGGGATAATACCCGGGGGATAATATTATTCAACTATAATATCAGTTTTAATGTCACAGTTGATGAGAATGAAAAACGAATTAAGCATTACAAAGCAAAATGTGCAAAGATTTTTTAATATCTATACTAGGGCCTTATTTTAATCAGGGCACCCAATGGCCCGAAGTCAGGTTTAACTTATACCATGGGCTAACTCTGTTCTAAAATTATGGAAATTAAGCAAAAAATGTCAAAATTTTGATTAAGTTGTATGTTTCTTATATTTCCTGTGCTCTTTTCTTATTCAATGGTGGAGACAATCATCTATATTTCCTAGACAATCATGAATTATTTGAGAGCCGAATTAGCTGAAATATGATATCTATGCTATCAGTGATATAGGCCTAGCTATGTAACAATTGGCTATCTGTACTTAAACAACAAGTTTAAACCCGAGTTTGATTTAAAGTGATTGGTTAACATTGGTTTGACTTTTAAAAAATCTGAGCTAGAAGGTCAAACTTGTCACTTGTGTCTGTGATATATTACAAAAATGAAGCCCAGAAAAAATTGCAAAAATAATTTCGAAAATAATTATATAGTGCTTCAAAAATTGAAGTATAAAGTGACCGGAAACACCTGCTTAATTTCATCCCATACACTTATGTGTACTATTTAGGCGTCTATAAGACACCTTTTTACAAAATCGGGGTTTGCCTTGTAGTTTTGGCTTTTCATTCTCAATAAATTGAATAATATGGTTGTTTTCAGGGTTTATTAGTTCTAATACATGCACTTGTACACATGTTTCATCTTGATTTGACAATTTTTTTTAAATCTGCTGCTCACAAAGTTAAACAATACCTTAATTTAAGTTAAACCCGTCTTCAGAATATGGGCCCATGTGTCCATTGCGCACTACTTCGATTACTAGTTTGTTGTGACTCGGGGTTACTCGAGCATGTCGCGTTCGCGCGGATGATAGTCACATGTTGGTTTCATGAATGGCAACTGCGTTGTCCAATAGGAAAGCTAGAATGTGTAGGTAATGTTGCGCACGGCACCTGTCAATGCAGGGATATGCAATATCCCTGGTCAATGGTTGGAATTTGCCTAATTAGTATACATCTCTATGGAATTTTCCCTGTCTACTCTTTATCAGCTCAGCTAGCAAGTTCCACGTGTTTTTGGCAAGTTGCCAGAATTTACACCACGCTTTGTTTGCATGATCAGGCGATCTGCACAAAATCTAAATTATTAATAACATAACCCCTATAACCAACGCAGGAACTAGAATTTGTACATATATATATTCAATGTGGGTATAAAGCCTATATACTAGACTCACTGTCACATGCCTTGAGTGACACAAATCCCATACCTATTTTTTAGGAAACAAAGTGCTCCCCTTTTATTTCTTGGCTCACACATTATCTACTGTACAACGTGGCCAACATATTTTTTTTTTCATTTGTGTGTGTGTGTGTATACTACTACTACTATTACTACTGCTGCTTCTTCGGTAGGCCTTATCTTGATTGCTCGTCGTGTCCCCGTCCCTCTTATCTACGATGACATAGCAAAATGTGAATACCTTCTGCGAGCCTTCGATACTGAGTCCTATTTTGTGTTCAACCCACGTGGGATGGGATGCAGATTGCGTAGTAGAATTGGAAGTTTGTTTTGACTGGGAGTTAGTCGAGCATATCAAGACAACGGGCATAGGTCACGATTTCGCAATTGCAGTGCGCTTGTAAATTTATCTTGCAGACTTGCACATGTCATATGGCGGTCATTATCGTTACAATTCCACTTGAAACAGCAGTGAGAAAGCGACCTTTGTTTTATATATTGGAGTTACCATTTTTATCATTAGGATTGTCATTATTTTCAATATCGTCATATAGTAGTAGTGTAGTAGCAGTAGTTGTAATGGTAGGCCTACTACTTACTAGTACTAGTAGTAGTAGTAGTAGTAGTAGTAGTAATAGTAGTAGTAGTAGTAGTAGTAGTAGTAGTTGTTGCAGTAATATTATCATTGTTATTATGGTCATCATCATAATTATCCGATCAACAACAATTATCGTTGAAATTTCTACAAATCTGAAAAATGACTTTTTCAATACAAAAACTAATTTTGGGAAATTGACATTTGTTCAGAATTATTTAGAAATTTTGTTCAGAAAAGATTCTCCGATTTTACTCCAATTTCTTTTTTTTCTTTCTTTTTTCTTTCTTTCTTTCTTTCTTTCTTGATCTTCCTTTCTTTCTCTCTGTAATCCCCCGCCGTACCGTTTGTACCTTACGCGCTTGGATTATTGGCTAGACTCTTGTGATTTTTTTTTTCAATATCTAGCTACTACATCTGTCTACCATGTTCGTCATGTCCGGATGGTGTACTAATGACGGGAAAATGCAGACAGGATAAGGACACAGCATGCAATCTAGACCGATGTGTTAATCCCAATCATTTCTTTGATCATGGTAAAAAGGCATGTGTTCCAAACCCCACTGAACCACCCGATATCTTGGAACAAACTAAAGGTATTGGAAAATAATATTACGTAGTTATTAGTTATTACGATCTTTATTCTGGGCTAGCTAGACATATATAGGGGACTTTCAAAGCAGTCACGGTGGCGGATCCAAGGGGTAGGGGCACATCAGGCCCGTGACCCCCCTTTTGAGAGTCAGAGAAAATATTTTTAATCGGAGTTTGCCATTTATATAAAAATAAGGAACTTCTTTTTTTTTTCCTCCAAGAAAGTGCCCCCTATGAAAAACACTGGATCTTCCTCTGTTCCAAAGGACTTACCCCGGTATAGCATTTATGCCCTAAATTCCTTGCGGGCTTGCCATGTACCCATTTACCACGTTTACCTCACCTGGGTTGATTTAAACCCATGCACGACCCTCTGTTTCAAAGTCATGAGACTGATCCACTAGGTCACAATGCTTCATTATTTCGTTTAAGCTAGGGGGCAGTTCCATAAAATAATCCACCTTTTTGTTCGTCCGACCCCCATTTTCTCAAGTTTTACTTTACTTCATAAACTGACCAAGTCATGGTCCTTTGATGACATTACAGAATGTCAAAAGAACCAGAAATCAGAGACAGGAAATTTCATGAAGATCCCACATTATAGGGAGTCGGACGTCCGGTCGGGGGTACATATTTTATGGAATTGCCCTAAAACACCTGAACCGAACCAGATGCGAATTTATTCGGGTGGTTTCAGGAGTATTCCGTTTTCTCTCCGCAAATGCGAGAAAATCCGGGAGGGATTCGGGAACATTCGAATCCACCTAAACCATCCGAATCAGGCCGTCACGGTATTCGGGCATAATCGGTCCGAATTTATTCGGGAGAATTCGGTTTTTTGTTCGATGTTCAGAAGCAGAACGATAAGAATAAGACACAAGTATTACATTCAGAAAGCAAGATGTTCCTGGCATTTTCCACTATTTGCCGGTTATTTTGAAACACAAACTCAATTCGTTGTATCTACCGTACCACATGGACAATCTGGCTTGACTTTTCAGAGGCTTTCCGTTTTATGGCTTCCTATAACCATGGACATATGCTATAACACGCTACCTAAAAATGATCTATTAACGGTTTTCAAAATATTGTCTGTAAGAAGTCTTCACCTGCTATTATTATAGGCCCTATCGATGATTTAGGGGTGGGGGATGTGGGTCTTTTATGACATGGAATTTATAGAGAAAATGTGTTTCTGTGTGTGTGTGGGGGGGGGGGGCTATAAGACCTAACCCCGTATAGTTATTACAATATTTTGAGTATAAACTGAAAATGTTAACCCATAAAAATGACAAAGGTAATTTTCGAGTAATGTTTTCTCTCTCTTTCACACGTACACACAGATTCTTCGAGTGACATTTTGAAGAAATCCACTAACAGATTAGATGAAGACAATTATTTCACCAGCCATCATACAGTGACAGGTAACCATAAATCTATTATCCACTTACAGGGCGGCTCCATCATGATGTCCCGTCCTCGGGCTTTTATTAGCTTCAATAGAAAAATACTATTATTATTCCTTGAGCATCATTAGCCCTCTCTGCCTATTAACCAATTTCTTTCTCCACTTTCCTTCAATCTTCCTCATAATATTTGTTATTAGTTACTTGAAAAAAGAACGCCCCCCCCCCCGATCCCTTTCCATTGTAATTGTAATCGTGACTGTGATTATAGCGTTCGTGATTCTAATCATGTTCTAGTTTGGTTTCACACATGCTAAATATTCGTCATTACCCTTATTTTTCACTGGAATCATCGTTCAAAATTCGATTTTTTTTCCCGTGTGAAAGGGCAACTACGGAATACAGAAATCACAATTGGTAATATAATATTGAGTATAAAATTATCTATTATCTATGTGCCTTATTTTTTATTTTAGATGAACCGAGGAGGGATGAGCTTCTCCAAGAAAGACTTTGGTATCAGCACCCCGTCGTCATCATCCTTGTCGCTTTTCTTGTCGCTTTTGTAGTAATTAATATCCTTTTTGTCACCTTTCATCGCAAACGAATAAGGTATCGAACCATGAGCCGTGTTCCAAGTAACTTATCCACATCCACGCAGACAGGTTGTACGTGTATGCACGAGACGTTTGTTTGATCATCATGGAGAAAGCCACCATACTCCGTGGATTCAATACAATTTCTAGGACAATGAATTTCATAATAATGCTGCCATCTCGAAATTTTTGGTATGATACTTTACATCATTGTGAAAATGGAATATATCATGATTATAGCACTTTAAAAATCTTGATTGTTTCTGTTTGTGGTAACTCCCGTAGGAACTCGGCAGGACAGCATTTTGCTGGTAAACGCCAAGCTGGTATATAACCAATTACCTATGAAACATTTCTACTTATCGATACTTCAGCTTTGAATGTTGGCTATGAAATAAGCATCAAAACTTCGTTAAAAAGTACAAAAGAAAAAAAAGAAGAAAGAATTAGATTCCCACTTCTTTTGTTTGATATGTTTAAATATTTATGTGATTTATTTATTACCGGTAGCAGCCATTTTGTATTATAATGTTTTCACGTAATTTATGATCGGGAGGGAGAGAGGTGGGGGGGGGGGGGTACTGGGTAGGAGGGAAGGTAGATTGATAGTATCACAAACTATTTTGGGGGTAAAAAAAAATATTATATTAGGTTGTTCAATGTATGTTTTATTGTGATCATGTCACTTTATACCGTTTGAACATTATAAACTCCGATTGGCGCAAAAAAAAACAAGGGGAAAGGAAAAGAAGAAAAGGGGAAAAGGAGAGGAGAAAAAAAATCAGGTCATTATATAAAACTAGAAATTTTGCTTGCGCTTCGCGCTTGCATTATCATGAATGAGATGACAATCTGATGAAAAAGATAACATAGGACCTAAAAATGTCAAAATCCCGTTTTCAAGTCAATGTGAATGAATCGTGAAGAATCTTCATCTTTTTAGAGAGGTACGTGTTGAAGAAAATTAAATGTTTGATGTCGTCTCCTCGTATTCACTTTTTGTATTGTTAAAGGCTTAATGTGAAATTGAACTAAAGTATATTCGAAAGCAGATTTTGTATACATTTTACTATAATACAGTGCGTATCAAAAAAAGGTTTACATTTTGAAAAATCCCTGGGAATTGAAAAAATATACAACATGTGGGTTAGTTTTTCACACATATTCTTAAGTTTGGGTCTCATCTATCCAATGGAAGTAAAAAGTTTTGACAGAATGTTACACTTGAGTGAGCACTGTTCATTTTTGTAAAGCTCGCAGAAATCTATTTGCGCAGAAATGCGGTTTTCTCGCTGTGTCAAGGGGAATGGGCATATCAAACTTACCCTACGAAACATTTCTCATACATCTCCCTTGCACTTTTAGTCAATAACGAATACATTCAAGCATTTTGTAAAAATTTTGCCACCCAAACTGAAATTTCAACACTTAGTAAGCACAACATTTACCCTTTTTTGTGCAAGCTGGAACTGAGGACATAACTGAATCTGAACAAAAGTTTATATCAGACATCTCCAGCCTTTTTTTCACTAAGTTTTTATCACTTAAAGTGGGTTTACATGTCTTTTCTATGTAATACTAGTTTTCTCCACACTTTTTCCAAGCTTGACAATGGTTGACAAAATGAAAATCAAGCCTAAGCCATTTCATGTAAATCACAGCTCAGTGTCAAGCAAATATCGTCACGATGGCCTCAGTGTGTGGGGGAGCGGGATAGGGCACATAATTCACTTTTCGAAGTGTTTTGAGCAAGGAAACAAGTTAAAAAGGTAAAAAGATATCTTAAAATCAATTTTACTAGCTAAATTACACGTGTTCTTCATGATTAAGGTCTACTTTCATTCGCATAATTATTTCAAAGTTCTGCGCAAATCATTTTTCACTAACTTCAAAAGTAAGTGGTGCTCACTCAAGCGGAAATATTTTTCGACAGTTATATCGTCATTTGCTTAAATCAAATGGACCTGTACCACTGTTAAAATGTGGAAAATCACCAGGATATTACCAATGTATAATTTTACAGGATTTTTTCTAAGTGTAAACTTTTTTTGATACGCACTGTATCGCTTTGTTACGCGTTTACAACACTGATGTCTCGTGCGAACTCTGTATTTTTGAATCACATATTTTGTGCATATAAATATCAAAATGACTATTTGTTTGACTGTATCATATCAAAGGAAACGAAATTAACACAACGATTATGACATTGCGGAGAAAGCGAAGAGAAGAGGGATAAAAGTAGAGCGTGGAGAAAATGAAAAGTATTGATTTCACTTTTTTCTTTATGAATTATGGCCTCTTACGAAATGATAACTTTAAAACAAATTATGCAAGTACCAAATTGGGTTTTTCACCGAACATATATATAAACTACTCATGATTACACATGCGGGGGAGGGGGTAAGCACACTCCGCAGCCACAGGCGTTAGGGAGTTGGGTGCTTTACATACATATTGTAAAAAGATCTTTTGTAAAGTATTCCTCACTCAGAAAAAATGATAATATCGTCTTATATAATAATATTATATATATATATGTATAAAATCGTCAACATTTTACACTGGCGTAAAGATAGTGGCTATAGGGGCCACCCCCCCCCCCCGAAAGGGGGGAACACGAAAGAAAAGGAAGGAAAATATAGTTTTGCGATAGATTTTGACATGACTTATATAAAGAATATCATTATATATACTTTTGACATCATATTTAAAGAATAATACTCTTTGAATATCGTGTCAACATCTATCACAACATTATATTTTACATCAAAAAGGTAAAAAAAATTGCTCGCTCGCAGCTTTTTAGAAATGTTGTCCCATGCGTCATGTCCCCCCACCTTCATTTTTTCTTTTGCTCATTCACCGCTTTTGTAGACAAACTGAGGTGACAATGATCTATTAGTATTTGCGTCAGTTCATGCAGGTTTCATGATATTTTTTCTTTCTTGCGTAACTGCTTGTCACGTTTGTATTCTTTGACTTACTTGTTCTGGATATATCCACGAATATTTGGCCTTTAGGCCTAATGTGACTACTATGCCTTTGATGTATTATTCAAAATATTATACTGGTCTATCATGATTATGCAATATTGTATGCAATGTATTATATCACTCTACGCTATATAAGCTTTAAGTAAATTTACATATTCATATGAGATATTGTATATTTTTGACAATAATTTACTTATTTTAGGTGTTAAAAATATAGTATCATGTATTTTCATGCATTTGATATTTATTGCAATTCATTATTATCATCCACTTTATAACTTTTCAGTTTCAGATGTTTCAGTTGTGTGAAATAATTTGTATAATGTGATTTTATTAAAAGAAAAAACCTCTCTCACACACACACACATACACACTTTTTTTTCAACATGTTTTTATTAAGGATTTCATTCAAATGAATTACATAAACTGCAGATAAAATATACAAACATAAAAATACAAATCTTCATTTCATATCAACAAGGATATGCAAAAAAAGTACATATATATTTACCAAGAACTGAAGCAAGTAAGGACGAAATGAAACTCCTTAAAATTATACTCTTATATCTGAAATAACACACACACACTGATGTTGGCAATTATCTGTTCGTAAAAGCAGCAACAGCACTAAAAGTTTTTGTACTAATTAAATCACCTCTCCAAGAATATAAGCGAATATGAGAGATGTTGAAAAAGAAAATGAGGGGAGGGGCGGGGGAGGCTGGAGAGGCTGGAGATAGAGAAGGGGATAGGGAATACATCTGTGAAAAGAAAAAGGCTTAGGCCCGTATTCTCGGGTTTAACTTAAACCGAGGTACTTCAGAATACGGGCCTTAGTGTCGGGCATATAGGAAGGGAGAGAGCCAGTGATGAGGACTCGGAGGCGAACAGTGGGCATAATGAGAATGAAAGATCTATATCGCACACTCCATTCATAGTAGGGTCCATGATTTTTTATAGGGGGGGGGGGCACTCTAAAAACAAGAAATCTTAACATTTGAAAGGTTGGAGGAGTGACAACATTTTCTAAATGTTGCATTTATTACCACTTTAAAGGACAAGTCCACCCCAACAAAAACTTGATTTGAATAAAAAGAGAAAAATTCAACAAGCATAACACTGAAAATTTCATCAAAATCGGATGTAAAATAAAGTTATGGCATTTTAAAGTTTCGCTTCATTTCACAAAACAGTTATATGCACATCTCGGTCGGTATGCAAATGAGAGAACTGATGACATTACTCACTCACTATTTCTTTTGTATTTCATTATATGAAATATTTTGATTTTCTTGTCATTGTCATGTGAAATAAAGTTTCATTCCTCCCTGAACACGTGGAATTCCATTAATTTAACATTTTGTGCTTCAGGCAAGGAGGTCCTAATCATCAAATTCGTAAAAATTGAAATATTGTATAATTCAAACAATAAAAAAAAAGAAAAAGTGAGTGAGTGACATCATCGACTCTCTCATTTGGATGTAACTGGCTCGTTCATATAGGCCCTAACTATTTCGTTAAAAAAGGGGGAACTTTGAAATGTCATAACTTTCTTATTTTACATCCGATTTTGATGAAATTTTCAGCATTGTGCTTGTCTGATTTTTCTTTATTGATTCAAATCAACATTTTTCTGAGGTGGACTTGACCTTAAATGGTTCTACCCAACTCTTAAAATGTTGGATTCAGCTTTATACGAGGTTGGATGTAACATTTGGAAAAGGTTGTCACTCCTCCAACCTTTCAAATGTTGATTTAACATTCGAATTTTTAGAGTGGGGGGGGGTGTAATTGGATCCAGGGGGGTCGGAGGGCAATAATTGTCCCCCAAAAGTTACTGAGAAAAAATGCCTCCTTTTCAATATGCCCTTGGTGAGGTTATTTTATTCAGTGGATTAATACTCTTTCATTTGTTGTGAGTTTACATTATTAAGCATTTCCCTTTTCAGTAATTCATTAATTATCCCTGCAAGGCCGGGCATATGTAAACAGTAGTAGTGCCGAAAGTAATTGCATGAATTATAACCAACAAACATCCCCTATGCCCTAAAATTTCATTAGCATCTTAATGCCTCCATGGGGTAGCAAATTAGATATTCTTCTTGTTTAATTGCCCTACCAAAACAGGAAAAAAAAAACTTCGGAGAAAAAAAGTGACTTCGGCTGTCGCGCAATTCCCACTTCCGAACTTAAAACGGAAGGTACGATAATACGCCAGTGGAAGATAGAAGAACTAACGCCCTTTAAAGATTAGCCCCTCCCCCGTCCCATGCAGGCCGGCCCACCTCGGCCTCATATACCGTACGCTGCCCAATCGTCGCTCAGTTTACGTATTTTTCTTTATGTTTCATTCAATTAGCTACGATACCCTTACTTCTATATGTCATCTGAAAGAAAAAATACTTTAAGATCGTTTCATAGGATAATAATTATATGTCTTCAAAGCACCGCTGTGTAATTCGCCGTTCTCGTCACCCCTTGCGCCTGCCCCATTGCCGCTCACCACTGCCCTAACTCCGCTCACTTAGCGCGCGCATTTATATATAAGGCCTGACTTATTCTTTTTTCTACCTTTTTTACTTGCACTTCTGAGTGAAAAAGTGTGTAATTTTGTTGTGATTGAATATATTATTGACAAGTTTTATAGTACAATACACTGTATGAAAAAATGTTCCTTTCACCAAGTGCAATTATTTTTACGGTTTTTGTTGCTTTTTGTTACTGATCTACGCCTATATCATTTTTTTATCCTTCAAACTTTATTCCGTATTTTTTTATGAAATATATTTTAAAGAACCTTTCCAGACAATTTTTTCACTGATTAAAAATTGTCTAATTATATGGATATGATTCTAATCTATTCATGAATTTTATGAGTGTATAATTATTATCTATCTATTTATTTCGGAAATGAAAAGTATATGAAATTCAGTGAAATTCAGGCTACAACATATCAGAGTATAGATTGAGCACCCACTGGACTGATAGGATCAAGTAAATTACTGTAGTCAATAAAGACCATTTGACCCTGTCCAGTTCTTACATAAATTCGGAAGCGGATAAAAAGAGTCAGCATGAACAAAAAGCTTTAAAGAACAATATATATAATAGAATATAGTCAAGTTAACTTATTATTGATAATTTACAACTTATAAATAAAACGCTATAAAGCTCTTTTAGCACATTCACCATTCAAAGAAATCAACTCGAGTCCCCGCCCCCTCCCCATTTCGTCCCTTCCGCTCATTGCCCCCTGATGCTATTTACCATTGATTTCCATTATTTTTTTTTACAATTAGAAATAATTATTTGCATTCTCCTTCAGGTTCTAATTCCAATTTGTTGCTTTTACACTGTCTTGACTCATTATTTACAAGTATGTATTCGTGTATCCACCTTTTTTGTTTAGTTTTCGTTTCCTCTTTTTTATAATTATTTCCATACTTTTTCTTGTGGTATTGATATTTTATGGGACTCTCACTGCATATTCTTAATTTGGAGCCTTCAACCAACTTGCTTTGCTTTTACGTTTAGCTCCCTCATATCCACAACTCTCATTTTCTTTCTTTGTCATTATTTTAGAACCAATAACAAGAATACATTTAGTACTTTTCTAATATTGTTGTATTCTATATTTTTACGATATTTTGCTTATCTATGAAAACTTTTATTGTATAATATTATTGTTTGTATTGAATTGTTGATTTTTTGAAAATGTGAAATGTTGATGTGAATAAACCTTGAACCTTGAACACTGAAGTCCGATAATAAATATATATATATATATTTTTTTTTTTTGGGGGGGGGGATTCCCTAATACTGACCTTCATTAAAAAAAGCTCATCTTGAAAAACAATAAATATTTTATTAACTCGCTGGTTTAAGTTCACATTCGAACTCCCGTCAATGTAGATAATCGGAGAGAGAAAAAGACACTCAAGAAACTATTCGATTTGTTTCAAAATATATTGGTCAATTTAAATTAAAAAAAGGAAATCTCCAGAAACATGACAAAGTTTCATCTATTCAAATCATTAAGGAAACTACTGACCGAGTTGGCTTCTATACTAGGCCTATTAGCGGGAAACTTTTTCTTATATTCATTTAAATTCTTTATTTTATGTATATGAATCAAATAGGCCTACAGATAATGGGCCAATAACATGAAATATACGTATCATTAGGCTCATAAGCTATCACAAAGGCCTAATTGCACATCTATTTGATGTGACGTGTATCAAATCCTTGTTTAATTCCAATTAAATTATCCCTAAATTTCATACTCAGAGTAAGTAATTATAATCATAATCATCAAAATATGAATAGGCCACATAAAAACAGCATAACGAAAGAGGGCGCGCGGGCAGCAATACTTTCTTTGATACGGTCGATCCGACACCATCCCACATCAAAGACGATTCGATTTAAAGAAAAATAAGAATCAATGAAGGAAGTGAAGTCATGGAAAGTGTTGAACTAGATTTACCAAAGCTTACAGAATACGACGACGATGATGACCTTGAAAAGGTAAGGAGAAAATTTAATCATGTCAA
This sequence comes from Lytechinus variegatus, assembly GCF_018143015.1. Taxonomy (NCBI): domain Eukaryota; kingdom Metazoa; phylum Echinodermata; class Echinoidea; order Temnopleuroida; family Toxopneustidae; genus Lytechinus; species Lytechinus variegatus. The sequence goes on along the minus strand of NC_054741.1, from coordinate 77,182,163 downwards.
GTTTAACCATCAAGCGTGCACGCGCAAGGGTAACCAGGCCACGCGAGCTTCGCCCCCGCTAACCCAGGGAGCTCCGGGCCGCGAAGCGGGCGGGAGCGCAGGGGCCGATTGCACGAAAGGGTCTTTCCAAGGACCGTCTTTCGTGTCGCCCATCTTTTATGATTTTATCATACGCTATAAGCGGGGTGTTCCTGAAATTTATGATAAAGAATAAGATTCGTTAGCTTGCTTTTAAATCAAATTTTATACAATTTCATGATATATCACATTTTATAAACACATATTTTTTTTATCTTAACAGACGAATGAAATATGTTTGCAGATGATTTATCTAAAATGAGTTTCGCATGGCGCATCATATAAGATGGGCGACACGAAAGACGTCCTTGCAAAGACCCTTTCGTGCAATCGGCCCCAGGACTCATTTGTGTGATATGCAGACATGGGTATTCCCCACTTCAATGAACAAGGTTATGATATGAATACCGTTAAAGGAGAAATGTATTGATTATGTATGTGGTCTTATTACATATCAATGGAAAATGTGGGGATTATCAGTGGGTCATTCAAAAATAATGAAAATAATACATCGCCGATTAAATTGCCTCTCCGAAATATGCCTAGCATGGTCTGTGAATTGACTCGAATTTGATGATGTCACTGTCTGTACGAGAGGCGTGATTGGCTCTCCCACGTGAAGCTCCACTTGCATGCGAAACCTGTTGCGTGGCACTCATTCAATGAACAAGGTTATAATATAACCTTGTTCTCAGTTATATCTCCATGTGTGGCAAAATAAGGGTGGCAATGTTTGGATAATTTTCTCTTTTTGTTTGGGGCAAATGCTTGATGTTTTTACACTGACAGTTTCCATTACACCTATTATTCATACAACTTGGCTCTTATTTAAATTTGATACTTTAAATCATTTTTTTCTTAATTAAAAATAGAGATCAAAAAATGAAAATTTTCTTGCCATATTACTTTCCACCAATAGAGGGCGTACACAAAAATATGCCCAAGATTCAAGTTTTTGAGCGCTCTGGTGAATACAAAAATTATTCCCAAGTTACTAATGAAAAATAAATTGCAACTGTATGGAAATTAGTAATTTTGGTCACAAAAGTGATATTTTAATGAATTTTTAAAGTGTGTGCTCTGGACAACATTGGCATACCATAGTCCTACCTGTAGATTCCCCACAGGCAGGGTGGTAGCAGTGAACAAGTGTTGCGTGGGTACGTTTTCTCCACACTGTCACTGCATACTTCGATCCCGAAAAGGCGAAATGAAAGAAAACCCAGAATTTTATCTAGATTTGGATTTTCAAATTGATGATTTTGAAGATGAAGAGAATGATGATGAAGTGAACAACGAAGTGACGTAGTTGAAGGTAAATCGGGGGAATTACGCCGATGATGATGAGTCGGACAATTAACTTGCAACACGATCACATGCATTCGCTACCAACTCATTCAGCTGCTACAAGTGCCAGCTACACCGCGCGGGCCAAATTGAATTCATGAAATGAATGACCACATCCAGAATACCTCTTTCAAAATAAGGAAAATAATGATATAACTGTACTTACAAACAAGCGAATATAATCCGAACCTGAAGGCAAATCAACTCAACGAATAGCAGCAGACAATATGCACCGACGATAAACTTCATGTGGCTGGGATAGATTGTCACTCGTTCTGTTAAATGTAATTTTTATCTCATTAATTTGACAAAATTACGAAACTTGGGGAATTATTTATTTATATAACAATATAGTAACATCTCGTATTATTTTTTAAATTACAATAAAACCTATTTTGAAGGAAAACGTTGATGTAAATTAAAATTTGACGTAAAAGATCATCCCCAACATGCGTAGCTTGTATGTCATTGCAAACAAACCATCTCAAACACATGTACCGGTATTTCTTCCTTGCTCGCCTTGCTGATTGAGAGCTGTGCAACACGTGCATAGATCTACTCTCTCAGCCAAGTCGAGCAAGCTATACGGCATGTGTTGTGATGGTTTGTTTACGATCACATAATTATGCTACGCATGATGGGGATGATCTTTTACATTTAATTTAAAATTTTTAACTCATAACTCATATGGGAAGTGAGGGACTTGTTTTTACTTCCTTAACGTATCATTCTGACACTCTGTACTCCAGATTCAATAGAATATCAGTAATGGTTTGAAATGGTGCCGGGGGGGGGGGGGGGGCACCCTCACTATCTGCAGAAAATCAATATGAGTAAATCAAGCAGAGACATGTACCCAGACCTCATACTCATGTGATCAACTGTACCTAGTATAATGTATTTTCTTGTTAATTTAATAGAAAAAGTGGATGATTTGCAATTTTTAGTTTTTCACAAGTAAATTGTATTCACCCACATCTAGTTACCTGAATTTAGATTATATGTTTTAAATGAATTTATTTAAATGCATCTTATTGTAATGCTGGTTGAAATTTATGTTGTGTAACTTGTGTTATTCCCTAATCATTCATTGTTTTCTTACATGGATTTTACTTGAGATTGTTTGCTTTGTTTTTGTTAATTTGCTGCGTTTATTTTTCTTTCTTGCTATATTGTAAATATTATTTTACAGATCTTTCTACAAAACAGTTATAAGACTGCTGGCCTGGCCACCGTGTATAACTGTACAAAATAAACAGTGACTTGTCTGAGTGAGGCTTAGAGGCCATTCTTATTAGGCTTTCTACTGGAAACTGATTCAGGAATCCAATTTGGAAGATCGCTTTGCTAGCGTTCCTACTTAATCACACGAAAGTGGTTTTCAAAATCACTTCCAGTAAAGCGATCTTATTGCTATGGATCTGCTCTAAGTGGGGTGACACGTTTTGCGCGAAATTCGAAACCGCAGTGTAGGCATTCTACACCTGACGTGTGGAGTAGCGCACTCAAGATGTGCGAAGATAACTTCCCGAAGAACGATTGAGTCTTCACTTACAGTAAAACCAGTTTAACGAGGCAAAGCGATCTTGAAAACTACTTCGCGAGGTGGTTTTCCAAACTGGTTTTGTAAGATCGCTTCGACTGTTCTCACTACGTGTTAAGCTAGTTTCTACTTAACTAGTTCCCAGTAAACAAGTTTGAGGAATGTCGTGAGAACGGTTTCTAATTTAACAGGCCTTTTCATCTTTTTTTTTGTGATAAGATATTATCAATGAGTAGAAGGGTTTGAATGTACCATTTTTCTTACTTTTTCTTTTCAGTATGATGAGGTGAGAGTGGAGTTGAACAAAGGACTTGTCTTGAATGATTTAAAAACTGAAGATGGTGCTCACTTTGAAGTCAAACCTCCACCAGACTTACCAGGTGTGTATCCTTTCTCATATCAGCTAGATATTCTGTCAATCTTTTGATCAATTATAACTCCTTAATACACAATGTGTCATGGTCTTACAATTGATCATAGATTGATTGAATAAGGTACATTGGAGATGATTATCCTAGATTTGATGATCGTAATATCAATGATGATGATTATGGGGAAAATGATGATTATCATTATGATGACAATGGTGACGATGTCGCAGATCATGGAAGTGTTTCATCAATATTTTTTGTATTTGACAAGTTGTTAGATCTCTCATCTTTCCTTGATTCTGATTGGCTTAGAAGCACTGTTACCATGGTAACTGTTACATATACAGGACTTTTCAGGTAAAATGTCTGACAAGTCCTTTCATGAAATACTCCCCAGGATGTGTCTAATGATGATGATGGTGATGATGATGAAGACAATGATGCAATGATAGTACTAATGATAATTATATTTATGATTACAATGACAAATGTTGATGTTGATTGATAGTGATGATAATTTCCATGTCCTGTTGCTGTAACTTTTCTTCATCTCTTGACAGATCCAGACACAGATGCATACTTTGAAACTGAGGAAGTTTTCAAGCAGCTGAACAGAGAATGTCTTGGAGATGATGGCGACAATGATGATGACGGTCTGGTAAGCCTCAATGACAACAATTAAAAAAAGAAATGCTTAACTGTTGTCAAAACAAATTTACAAACATAGAGGGGTGGTCATACTCATAGAAATAATATTGCTTCTTATGATATAATTATTAATATAATTGCTGCTCATAATATTGTTCTTCTATCTGTGTGTAACCCGTGTGTGGATTATATAGAAACTATAAAGGATCGTTCATAAATTGAGTAATGGCCTATAGCCATGCCAAGATGTACTTTAAAATCATATGATCCAAAATGTGATATTTCCTCTATCATCTAATATCTTGATGGCAAAATTTCTGTAGTTGTAAGAGAGAGGTGAATAACTAAATACAATCTTCTACCTCATTTATCAAGAACAAATCAATTCATCATGCAATGGAAATATGTTGAAAATACATGTAATTTTGTTTTGAAATGAGAAGAATAAGATAATGGATACAACAAATTTAAATAAATGATTTGATGTATAATTGTGAGATGGAACCTAGGATTCCATAGAAGAGTGGATAAGATTTTAGAATTCTTGGTTTGTCTGGTTTGTTTCACAATATGTACGACCCCATGTGTGCCTGAAATCCAGCCCAAATATACTTGTATTTTAAATATATATGCATGAGCAATGTGCAAGTATTTATGTTTATGAATTTTTACATGAAGTATAATCATTGGGATTTTCCTCCTACATTCTTGTATTTCATGTACTTTCATGTATATTGTTGATTGTTGTTTTGTAGTCTCCTTTTGAGAAGATGGCAAAGAAAATGGAGGATATTACTCCTGAGAAGAACAGGAAAGTTCTCAAGAGTTGTATCAAGCAAGGAGCAGGGGCATTACCTATTCAAGGCATGACTCTAACTGGTAAATATTTTTTTATTCTTATTATTATTTTAACAACTTGGAAATATGAAATAAATGTACTTGAATGTACCTTTAGTTTTGATGTACACTTTTCGAAATATGCTCAAAATAGATTGTGCCAAGAATCAAATTAGAAAGTACAATGAAAGGTCCACAAAATAACAGGCCCCAATTGGCTTTGCAAAATATGAATTATGTAAATTAGGCAAAAGTTTAATCACCAGTCTGTTAATTGATTATGAAAAAAATCAGGAAATTGGAAGCATTTCCCAAAGTGTTTTTGCTCATGGCATGAGAGATACAAAATTGCCCATGTTTCTGTACATTGACTGCCATGAATAGCCTTCTGAAATCATTGATGCATGATTGCTCCTCACAAAGATAAATAGCAATGCAGTCATTGAATGCAGAGCAACTCACTCATTTCCCTCTGTCTTAATTAACAAAAGTCAAACAAAACATGCTCTTCCTGTTCTGATTCTTCAAACCAATGTGAAATTGAATTTTCATTGTTCAAATCACAAGTCTTGACAGTCTGGACATTGCTTCATAACACATTTTGTGCATATCTACTTGAAATATGTGTTCATTTTATGACCCATATATTTATTGGTTTTAGTCCACCAATTGTAGCGGAGCACCCTTCTTAGAATTGTATGTATTTTTTCCCCCAGTACATTATAATTGCTATGTGGAGTACAGTGATGAGCCGTATGATTCAACGCGTCTCAGGAACAGACCAGAGCGAATCAAACTTGGGAAAGGTAAGTTTAAAATCGGGGGGTGTAAAATTCTGGTGACATTACAGTTCTGTGAAGGAAAACAAAAAGAAAATTTTTGAGCACATACCATTTTTTATATCACAGGTTATATTAAAAAAGAATAAGAAATCAAATGTGCAGTAATTTTGATGATTTAGTTCAGTGCACTGTATGCCAATTAATAGAGTATAGACTTGAGATATTCAGTGCGTCCCACAAAAAATGAAACCGAGATTTATCGATGATTTATCATAACTTAATCACAAATAGACAAATGACCTACTATTGTAAAGCTTAGAATCTCCTCTTTCATCTGATACTACTTAGATTATTCCTCATTCACGCATGAGTGAGCAAAAACAATTCGAAGAAAGCTTTCTAAGCTTTACGTTGGTAGGTCATTTGTCTATTGTACTTATGATTAAGTTATGATAAATCATCGCTAAATCTCGGTTTCGTTTTTGTATGGGACGCACTGTACAGTGATTTTAAAGTTGCAGTGATAAAGAAAATCATTTGTTTGTTCAACACATGGATATTTAGACCATTCTAGTGAACATTGACCATTGTCTGTAATGCCAACCTGGTTCATACATTGAGTACCTTTTGATTGTGTGACATTGCTTTTGTAAAGATACCCCTTCCTTATTTCCCAGTAAATTTGTTATTGATAGATAGATTAAATATGAATTGAGTTGCCCTTTTGCCCTATTGTGATGAAGTTCAATATGATATAGTTCTTTTTTCTTGCTTGTCATTATTTTCCTTTTTTATGAGTGTGTATTACATACTACTGATATGAAAAATCCCCACTGTAATGCAATATTTATACCAAATTTCTTTTTGTCACTGCATATTGGCGTAATGTATCATATCTAGGTGATATTTTCCTTAGTGTGGAGTTGGCCCTAAGTTCAATGCGTAAAGGGGAGATATCCAGATTTTTAATCCATCCTGATTTGGCCTTCAAAGACCTTGGTGTTCCTCCTAGGATTCCAGCAAATGCTACAAGTAAGTGGAATGCAGATGTCTCTTGGTATTTCTTGGAATTGTAAGACATGTTCATACTTTATGTTTATGTATATCTTGTTAATTGTTATTGTGCTGTACGAGATATCCCACATTTCTCAAATTATAACAAAGTGGGAGTGAATTTATAAACCCTTATGTGTTTCAGAAAGAAATGAACTTTCACATTCTCCCCCTTTTTTTTCTCGCCTGAACGAAGTTCGGCAGAGACCTAGTGATCACTTTTCCGGTTTGTCCATTGGTCTGTTACAAAAATGTTAAAGAAAAATCCTCTCCAACAAAAAGGTGATTTGAATAAAAGAGGAAATCCAACCAGCATAAGAATTTCACAGAACAGTTATATTCACATCCTAGTTGGTATGCATATGAGGTGACTGATGATGTCACTCACCATTTCTTTTGTATTATATGAAATGAGAACTATTCTCATTTTCCCCTCATTGTCTTGTAAAAAAGTTTTATTCCTCCCAGATTTATGGTAATACCATTGTCAACACTTAATGGTTCAGGCAAGTTGGTCCTTATTATTATCAAATCTGTAAAACTTGAAATATTGTATAATTCAAACAATAAAAAAGACAAAATGTTAGTGAGGGACATCGACTCTTTCATTTACATGTCACTGAGTTGTGCATTTAACTGATTTGGAAAAATAAGCAAAACTTTGAGATGTCATGACTTTCTTATTTTACATCCAATTTTGATGAAATTTTCAGCATTATGCATGTTTGATATTTCTATATTGATTCAAATCAACATTTTTCTTGGATGGACTTGACCTCAAAGTTCACACTGGTACATATGATCCTTTGGTAATACCAAATGTGTGTTTATGAGGATGATGGGGTCAAAGGTTATTTAGAGATCAAAAGGACAAATGATATGAGGTCTTGTCCATCCTTTTTTATTTTATTTTTTCAACTTGCTCTCATTTCTTTAATTCTGCATCAATTTTGATCACACATGGTTCAAATGATCCTTTTATAATATCAAATATGTTTTGGTGAGGACGATGGGGTCAAAGGTCATCTAGGTGTCAAAAGGTTGTTCAACTTGCTATTTCCTAATTTCTTCATCAATTATGATCACATTTGGTACAAATGATCATTGGGCAATACAACATGTGTTCATTAGGGTGCAAAGGTCAACTAGGGAAATCAGGCGAGACTCATGGTTCATGAACCACCTCGTTTAACAAGAGATTTTTAATCTGAAAAGATCATATTTCACTTGAAGCTGATTTGAATGAAAATAAATCAGAAAGTCTTAATTTCACAATGCTACAAATATTTAAAAAACCCTTTCTAAATTTTCTCAGTTTTGATGGAGATTGAGGTACTGAACTGCACAGATCGTGCTGAGCTAGATGAGTTTAACAACATGAGTGAAGAAGAACGCAAAGAAATCACATTCAAGAGAAAGCTGAAAGTAGTGTATGAAGAAAGAACGGTAAGAGCTATATCATAATTGATTAAAATTACTTAAATTTTTTTTTCTATCACTTGGAAGGTCACCATCATTTCTATAGTAAACAAATCGAGAAAAGCATTTGCGAAGTTTAAAAACCCATTTCAGAATAAGAGATCCAGATTTTTTCTAATGTTATATTTTCTGATGTTGTGTGCAAGCAGCAGTCCCATAGGTCATGCAGTATTAATAAGCCACTTGGTGATTAGGTCAAGAGCTGCTTTTATACAAATGACCTTTACCTTTTTTTAAATCAGATACTCATTAAATTCTTTTTTTTTTAGAAATGAAATAAATGAAGTGTTTAATGATTATGCACATTTCTCTTTATTTTTACTTTTTTTTTGAAAAAAATAAAATGTTTTGAAATTTGTAAATGGTTCAGGCTCTCGCCTTGTAATGAGAGAGTCGTGTGTTTGAATTCCCCAATGGTGTCCTTTGGCAAGGTGTCAATCCACACTTTGCCACTCTCATAAGGCACCAGTGTTCAAAACTGGGGCCCAGGCTCGATTTCCGGCAGAGACATTTTTTCGGCATCACCAAATTTTTCCAAGGGCAGATATGTTCTGAGGATTTCTTTCACTGTTTATTTATATTTTTTGCTATTTAATGCCAACTTAACATCAGAGAGAAATTCCCCTTTGACTTTAAAGTTCTCTTTGATTATACTATTATTCAGCCTAAAATTAGTAAGGACCAGTTTCAGAGATATGACTCTGTGGCATAATATTCTTTAATATGTATGACAATTTATGATGAGTAGTAGGATTGCTGGAGAGGTGAAGAGGGAGATAATAGACAAAATTAAAAAGTTAGAACCAATGAATGGAAATTAATATTTTTATACTAAGGATTGTTTACTGACACATTTGATTTGCTTTGAGTTTCATTGTTAATGTTGTGAATGGTAAGCTATCAGAACTGAAACTGACTCAAATATTCTTATTTTTACTCATATCTCCTCCACCTTGGAGGAAGATTTCAATTATTCAGAGTCTAAGCCTTGCTTGAATGTTCCTAATCCAAAATGTTATTCATGAACAATAGATTAGAAATGATGAGAATGGATCTTCACATTTCAGAGATAAAAATTGAAACTTGGTTTTAAACATGCAAGATGTGGCCAAATATCCAAGAGTCACAGATTGAAAATTTCAGCTTTGGTAATTTAAGCCTTTAGGATTTATTTCTGTTCATTTGTTAACTTTTATTCAGTATTTGAAAATCAAAGATTTGGTTATGATTATATTGATGTTTGTGTAGTTATTTAATGATTCCTAGGTTAACTTTGAGAGCAAGAGGTAGTGATTTAATGCTCTGCTGAGCTGCTGCAGCTTGTACATTGTGGTGTTATATTGCATTACATGTGGTGAATTCCACAGTGTATTTTAATCCAAGTTGGGTTATTTGCACATGTATGCTCAAAATGTATTGTCTGCGAGATAATTTTATTTGGGTTTGGGTCAGTGTTTTTTCAAACTCAGTTACTATGATCAAAAGAAAGATAATAGTTAGATTTCACAGTTAAAAGTGTATTGATGAATTATAAAAACACATGTTTTATTCATTAACTGATGATATTTTCTGTTATCCTATTTGTTTGTAGGAAGGAAATGAACTCTTTAATGATAAGAAGTACAAACAGGCATTATCAAAGTATATGAGAGTAAGTATTAGGACAGCATACAAACATTGGGTTTGTAAATATCATAATATTGTTGTCATTCATAAGACTCATCAAATTTCATGTACATTGATAGTTTTACACAAATGTGGAATATTGGTAGAGATTAGTAAAGATTAAAGTAAACCTGTATGAAGGTAATTCAGGGTACCATGTAAACCCTGAGTATGTTTTTTCTTAAATCTTTGTACTTTTATTATTCATTAGAAATCCTCATATCCTGAACAGAGATTGCTTTTTCCTCTGTTAGCTGTCAAGTTTGGGACTCTTTCAAATATTCTTCGCCAATATGGTACACTTGGTGTTGTAATGGCATAATAATAGTTGCAATTGTGAGTTGCATGTATGTGCGTGTGTAAGCAACGCTTGATAGAAAGAGGGTGTGTTTACACTGATTCGATGCATTCTAAATGTGGATGACAAGTTGAGACATCACCAAATTTCTCTATGTATGCATTCTAAATGTAGATGACAAGTTGAGACATCACCAAATTTCTCTATGTATGCATTCTAAATGTAGATGACAAGACATCTCCTGATTTCCATAGTTATACATTCTGAATGTAGATTGACAAATTAAGTAGTTACTTGCTTTCCTTAGTTATGCATTATAAATGTACATGTAGATGATGAATAATGACATCACCTTATTTCTATTATGCATTCTAAATGTAGATGACAATTTAAGACATCACCGGATTTCCATAGTTAAACATTCTAAGTGTAGATTGACAAATTAAGACATTACTTGCTTTACATAGTTATGCATTTTAAATGTAGATGATGAATAATGACATCACCTGCTTTCCATAGTTATTAATTCTAAATGTAGATGGCAAATTAAGACGTTGCCTTATTTCTATAGTTAAGCATTCATGATATACGTGACAAATTGTGACATTGCCTTCTTGCTATTATGCATTTCTTACGTAAATTCATGGCATTATTAGCTTTCCATAGTGAAGATTGATTTGAATGCATTGCAACTCTGGTAATCATTCTACGCTGTATGACATGATTATCTGCTCTCTTCATAGTGTTTAAGGATTTTGGAAGGAGCTCACCTGAGGAATCAGGAGGAAGAGGATCATATGAGATCAATTCATACCAAGATCTGTCTTAACATTGCTCTCTGTAGTTCAAAGCTGAAAACACCAGAGAGAGTCATATCATATTGCAATCGGGTCTTGGCAGTGGATCCAAAAAATCCCAAAGCGCTCTACAGGAAAGGCATGGTAAGATATCCTAAGTTTAGTGTGGTATTGGGGGGGAGAAGAATGTTTGAGGTGGGTTGGTGACATCCCCTCTCCAAGCCTAAACCAAGTTGGGGTTGGGGTAAATTTACCCCTTTCCATGCAAATATCCTAACAGTAAGACAATCATTAGCCCCCAACAAACTGCACCTGTAGTCCTGCTACATGTAGAAGTTATGCTCTAATCAGAGGTCTGAGGTTCAAGACCTGGGTCATGTTTTTCAAATGATAATGTTAATTGTCTCTAGATGAAAATATTCATGTTGGATAAAAATCCAAATATGCACATAAAAACATGTTCCGGCACATTTTGATGGAACAAATTTGGTACTAAAATATTTAGAAAGTGCACCTATGCCTGACAGAATTTCTTTTCTCACCAAATTGTGCAGTTATATGTGATGTGCCTGCACATTTTGGTAACATAACTTAAAGAACAAATTTGAACAAGGTTGATTATTATGGTATTGGGTTAGAGAAAAAAAAAATCAGTGTTTTGTTTTCTTCGTTGTCATGGTAACTGTAAAATTTGAAAAAATTAAGGAATTTTTTTATGTCATTATATATGTTTCAAATAGAAGGAAATTCTCATTAGTGAGAATGAAGCCTCGTTTTATTGGGTAGTGTTCGTCTGTGTGTGTGGGTGATTCCCTCTACGTTCAATGCCATTTTGTATAATGACCATGTCTTCTAATGCTGTTCTGTCCAATAGAGTACCGAAATGTGACGTCAGTTTCTATGGTGTCATGGGGGGCTGATTCTGAAGAGAATCCTCGCTGATGATTGTATGTACACATTTGTATTTGCAAATGACTGGTCGCAAGCGATCAAATTACGATAGCAGCCATTTTTGTCTATCAGAAACACACGCTTTCATTTGGCGGTTCATTTGTTTAGAACCAGGCCACCATGACACCATGGCAACTGACGTCATCCCTTCTTTAATATATCATTTTATCCAATAACCAGTTAGTCTGAAAAGAGCCATTTGTCCAAAGCCACTTCCTGTATAAAATTCCACTTTAGACACTTCGTCCAATAGCTAGTTCATCTAGCTTCACTTGCCAGTTGGTCTAATTGGTTAATACCCACATGGACCAATTGGCAGTTGGTCCAATTCCCACTCGGTCCAACGTCCACTTGGTGGACAAAGTGGACATAAGCCTGCTAAATGGGACCATGTAGATCTTAGACCAACTGGTAGTATACAATATTAATGGTAAACTAAATGGGGATTAGCTGATGAGGTTTTAGAAAATCCAGACCCACTGATATGACCTTGTGGCATTTTTCATTTTTTAAATGCAATGAATGAGTACTACAGATAACTTAGCGAATGATCCCAGAAGCTACCTAAATGTACCATAAATGTCCTACATATATTGGTAAATTATTGTGCAGTTATGAGAATGAGTTGTAACATAGTTGGGCACATTTTGGTAATTCTTTCATGCTTTCTTTTTATAACAGGCCCAGATGGAGTTGCGTGATTTTCGAGGTGCCCATGTATTCCTGACCAAAGCCCAACAACAGGAACCATCTAATACTGCAATACTCAGTGGCCTCAGAGAACTTAACAAGGCATGGAAGCAGTGGAACTTAATGGAACGTACTTGTTATGGCAACATGTTCCCAGATTGGAAAAAAGGTAATTTAACCATTTAATGATGAACATTCCGTCTCCAATTATGTGTCGGTTGTATGTGAAGTAATGGTTCACATACTTGAATATTTGGGGCAGTGCTCAGTTAGCAACATGTGCAAGAATAGAACCAATATGAAACTGTTCATATGTTATGCAATTTATGATCCATGAAAGCACTGATTTAGGAAACAACTTTTTGAGAAACCTGTACTGGAAGTCTTGGTCCCATTTAGTTAATCTTCAAGTGGCTCTCCATAATGTTCTTTCTTCTATCTCTCCTCTCTTCAGCCATTACAATGGCTAAGAATAATAGATTTATTTATTGGCCTATTGTAACAGGTTTGGTGGTGTTTTGAGTCCAATATGAAGGGGGCTACAGTTTCATTTATGATGCATGAAAAATTGTGAACAGTAGAGAGGTAGCAAAAAAAAAAACATTCACCACTTTTTGTATTGATGTATACACCTCCTGACAGATTTTGCTTGAAAACTTATTCTAAAATAGTAGAATGTTTGCGAATAACATTTGAAATTAGGTCACAACGGCTAGAAGTATGTCAGTAAAAAAAACTTACAATTAAAAATATATGAAATATTCAATGATTCTTTTAAAAAATTCCCTTTTTGTTCTTTTCCGGGGGGGGGGGGGGATTTTACTGCCCCTGCCAGTATCCCAATGGTCATGATAAAATTATTGACGTTAGGCCTATGATTTTTTTTCATTTTTAGCTCTGCTTTAAAAGATGGTCAGCAAAACTGGATCCTTGTTGATCAGAATATGCATTAGTTGATTCTCTTGGGACAACAGAAGTCTGTTAGAAATTTGATTTGAAGAAGCATTTAATTATTTTCATAAGTTCCTTGATATATTTCATGGAGGAATGAAGATCAGTGTGATCCTGTGAATTATTTTGGTTGTTGATTTTTTTTTATTCCAGATGACCAGCTGAAAGAAGGTGAGAAGTCACAAAGGAAAATACCTGAAAACGTTCAGAAAAACATCAGAGAAAAGTTACGGTAAGCTATGTTTGCATCTTTCAAACTGAATGGATTTATTCCCTTTTGAAAAGGCAAAGGGGACATCTGTTATACTTCATATACCACTCTGTCCTTTTGATCCATACATATTTGCCTTCTTTTCTTTTTATTGACTTCATCTATGTATCCTCCCCTGATAAATAGTTTGGAAACAACTCTTATTTTGTTCTTAGATGTTGATGTCGATACAGGTTTCCATTTAACAAAAACAATATTAAACAAGTTTTTAGTGAAGAAATACTTGATTTTGATTGACTGAGAAACTGTCATAATTTGTTATGATAACAGATTTAATAAATTGGGTCATGGCTCATTCCATGGACATTGTGATTATCATTTACCCATTGACTTCTATTTTACAGGTTAGTTTCACAGTTTGAAAGTATGTTGATATCATCATGATAAATGTACTGTACTGAAAAACAAGTGTCCTTTATTGTTTGTTGTCCACTTTATCATATCTGTAGAATAATAAAAAGTCTATGCTGTTAGATAAATTTGTAAGTATCTAGTAATGCTTATTATGACTTTTAAAAAGGGATTTTCAAGAAGCCAAGAAGAAGAACGAAATGACATTCCAAGCCAAGACTATGACACCATCAGAAATCAACTTCCTGGAGACGGTTGCTAAGGAATTCAGCATGACGTTCCAGAAAAGAGAATATGTAAGTTCAAAGAAGTTAATAAGCCATTATTAAATGGAAGCCTGATTCATTTTTTTTATTCTAACAAAATCTTATGTTATAATAGTCTGGAGACTTAAAGAGGTGTTGAAAAGTTAGTGAATCCCACCAAAAAAATCATTCGTTCATGCTGAGTGTTGAACAGAGACAACAACACTACAATGTTCGCTGAGCTAAGAGAATTAAACTTTATTCAATGTAATATTTTATCACCTTATTTCACAATTAAATATCTATTACATGGCAAAACTTGAACATTTGAAATATTTTCATTTTCTAGTGGAGTTCATTAACTTTTTAGCACCACTGTATATAAACAAAGATTAATTATAATAAGGTAATTTAGATTTATGAAGATATGTAGAGTTATAACAAATGCATCAGTATGGAAATTTAAAAAGTAAATTGATTCTTGGATAACCAGTAATAACAATTGCTTAGCCTTAGGACATATTTCACTTCATGACTGTTATTAAGTCATTCTGCATGTAAAGGGAGTAACTAAGAAAATACGCTAAATTTTCTTTTTATGCAAATACATAAGCATAATGTTGTAATATACCTATGTATCTATCTTGCCATATTTGCTTTCAGTATCAACTTAAGAGAGGAAAGGCTGTAGGCCTATTAGGAAGGGCAAAAGAATAAAGAAATGTAGTAATGTGAAGAAATTCAGTAGCAGTAGTAGTAGTAGTAGTAGTAGCAGGAGGAGGAGCAGCAGCAGTAGTATAAGTAGCAAAAGCAGTAGTAGCAGCAGCAGTAGTAACAGCAAACTGATTTATCTATTTATTTGATTTTATCTCTTTACAGCAAGGCGAGCAGATTATCAAAATCATGAAGGAAGCTGCAGGTAAAGTTGAACAGTGAAAGAACTGTCTTATCAGAATGTTTGCAAGCTATGCCACCTTGTCAAATTACCATGAGATTGCCACAATACAATACGAGTTCATTTTCATCTGCTGCTTCAATACTACCATCATGTGCTGTAGGGTGAGATTTCTCTTTTGCATGACCTTTGAAAAAACACCAAGTATTTTTAACATTCATGCAGCCTGGAGAACCCCAAGCAAAAATGTACAGGAAAAACTGGAAACTCTGCAATGGCTAAATTAAGTTGAGTTGCACCAGATGGCAAAGTTCAAACCTTGCAGGAGGAAAAAGTGGAACTTCTACAGTGGATATGAAAATTTCTATGAGGGAATTCCAACTTGATCTTAGTAGCTTCTGTCAGTATTGTCATCCTTCATCACTCACTCACTCTAGGATGTGTGGAAGACAATGAAAACCCTTACATTAATGTGCTGTTCAACACTGGTACAATACGAACGTAAAAAGCATTGATAGTGAAGTCTCTTCTTTTTATATCATTTCGTTGCTGCTGGCAGGTGTGAGGAATATATACTAGTAGATAATTTTATTTTCTCACAAGGGATGGAAGTGAGGTTGCCAGAAGAAAGTTTCTCTCATAGACTTAGTACACATGTCTCTGATTGGGCTTTGTTCAAGGATGTCAAAATGTCGCCTTGAGGACAGTCTTTTCTACTGTCATATGATTTCTTGACGTATACGAGGTTAGAATGTGATTTAGCCGATTGTTCTTGGAAAACTGTTAAAAATAGCTTTAAATTTTTGAATGAGTGTTCTAATATCCTTGATCGCTTGGCACCAGAATCATACTTTATTTAAGCCATGATGGAATATCCATGAGTGTTACTCAAAGAGAGTAGCATCACTAGCATGGCACACATTATACATTGACAGATCATGGTCAAGGGATTGCATCATCGTCCTTGGGATTAATACCACATGCATATTAGCACTCATTCATGCTTTTAATGTTATACTTTTGGCTCATGGGTCTGTCACTTTTACTAGATTGTATGATTTTGAGTTTATTGTATTAGATAGGTCTACATGTATGCGTAATGCCAAATAACTAAATAAGGCCCTTAAAATGATTTTTTAAAAAAATCTTTGTTCACTCTTTTTATGATTCTGCTTGAATTAAATTTTAAAGATTGCAATACTGGGGTATCACAATTTCTTTCATGTATTTTATAGTTTCTAAATTTATGCATAATGCCAAATAACTAAATAAGGCCCTTAAAATGATTTTTAAAAAAAATCTTTGTTCACTCTTTTTATGATTCTGCTTGAATTTTAAAGATTGCAATACTGGGGTATCACAATTTCTTTCATGTATTTTATAGTTTTTGTCTCACCTGCGAAGCAGAGTGAGACTATAGGCGCCGCTTTTCCGACGGCGGCGGCGGCGTCAACATCAAATCTTAACCTGAGGTTAAGTTTTTGAAATGACATCATAACTTAGAAAGTATATGGACCTAGTTCATGAAACTTGGTCATAAGGTTGATCAAGTATTATTATAGAATGGATGAGAAAATCCCTGCAATCTGATTGGTTGAGAGCTATGCAAGTATTTTTACTGGGCTGCACGAACGATATCCCGATAATCAAAACGATATCCAGTGTAAACAAGCAATCGCCCGAAAAGGTCATTGTGATGTCATCGCGCATGTACTGTTACGCTTGTTTACATCAAAATTTTGAATTTTCGATCAAGGCAGAATGAATCAAATAAAGGATGCAAAATGATCTGTAAGTACAAATACGGTACCGTAATCGTCATTGGGATTAAAACTGCCCGCATACTTGTTAGTAGAGAAGTCCAGACATACGATCTAATGTTAGATCTACTCCCCGGAGCTGTGAACAGCCAAATTCTCCACTGCACTGCAGGGCCCCAGGCAGCTGCAAGCGCTGGCCCCCGGCGCGGCCCGGGCATACACACGCAGCTATTGGAGGTCGGAGGCTGCCTCAAGATCTTGTCAATGCAAAGCTGTATTTGGCATTTTGGGTATAATAATGCCTTTGTGCCAACATATTATGCAGTTAAGCCCATATTTATGTTGTCCAGGGTTATCAAAGTGTCTGCATTACATTTTGGAATTTTCATGCATCCGGTAAATAAATCATGCGTCCGGTAAAAAAAATCATGCGTCCGGTAAATTGAATTTACCGGACGCATGAAATTATCATGCATCCGGTAAATCATTAATTTTTGTATTTTATTCAATAATTTTTTTCCATTCTATAAAACAGATGATGCATGGGTTTCTTTCGTGGGTCAGTGGAACTGTGTGCACGCGGTAACTTTGGCATTATGGTCTAAACCCACTCGGCTGCGCCTCGTGGGTTAAACCATGCCAAAGTTACCTTGTGCACACAGTTCCTACTGACCCACTCTAACCCATGCATCATTTGTATACTGAACATCCTATTAAAGTTTCATGTCACATGACCAAGGTCAAAGGTCATTTAGGGTCAATGAACTTAGACCATGTTGGAGGAATCAACATTGAAATCTTAACCTGAGGTTAAGTTTTTGAAATGTCATCATAACTTAGAAAATATATGGACCTAGTTCATGAAACTTGGACATAAGGTTAATCAAGTATCACTGAACATCCTGCATGAGTTTCACGTCACATGACCAAGGTCAAAGGTCATTTAGGGTCAATGAACTTTGGCCGAATTGGGGATATCTGTTAAATTCCCGTCATAACTTTGAAAGTTTATGGATCTGATTCATGAAACTTGGACATAATAGTAATCAAGCATCACTGAATATTTTGTGCGAGTTTCAGGCCTAATGATTAAGGTCAAAGGTCATTTAGGGTCAATGAACTTTGGCTGAATCGGGGGTATCTGTTGAATTACCATCATAACTTTGAAAGTTTATTAGTTTAGTTCATTAAACTTGGACATATGAGTAATCAAATATCACTGAACATCCTGTGCGCATTTCAGGTCACATGACCAAGGTCAAAGGTCAATGAACTTTGGCCGAATTGGGTGTATCAGTTGAATTACCATCAAAACTTTGAAAGTTTATGGATCTAATTCATGAAACTTGTACATAAGAGTAATCAAGTATCACTGAACATCCTGTGCGAGTTTCAGGTCACATGATCAAGGTCAAAGGTCATGTAAGGTCAATGAACTTTGGCCATGTTGGGGTTTTTTGTTGAATAACCATCATATCTCTGTAAGTTTATTGGTCTAGTTCATAAAAAGTGGACATAAGAGTAACCATGTATCACTGAACATCTTGTGCGAGTTAGAGTAGTATTCAAAGTCAGCACTGCTGCTATATTGAACCACGT
This sequence comes from Lytechinus variegatus, assembly GCF_018143015.1. Taxonomy (NCBI): domain Eukaryota; kingdom Metazoa; phylum Echinodermata; class Echinoidea; order Temnopleuroida; family Toxopneustidae; genus Lytechinus; species Lytechinus variegatus. The sequence goes on along the minus strand of NC_054741.1, from coordinate 77,163,552 downwards.
GATGCAGGTGAGACGGCCAGAGGCATTCCACTTGTCTAAATTTCTTGTGTATTTCTTTAGTGTATTTTCAATGAAAATTGTCTGCGACTTTATTACAAGATGAAATTACCGGTAATTGAATTCATGTTTTTGAGCAATTTGGGTCTGCATGCACTTTGAAATGTTGCGTAATTTCAGAACCACATACCCAGGGGCCGCAATTTTGGTGTCCAAAGTTGTGCGAGACTTGAAAGTAAAAGGTCAGAGAATGATGCGGTCAACAAATTTTTTTGCGTGGTGGATTTATTGTGAAAAATGTCGAAATATAATATGCATTATAACAAAGTGCCAAATTAACTCCTTTTAAAGTCTGTTACATATTCTATAAACTTTTTATCATGTGTGCATCATTTTGTTTTCAAGAATTATTATGTTTTTGCATCAGGGTTGGCCGATTTAAATTACGTTGATTTAAATTGCAATTTAAAATCACAATGATTTTTTTTAATCATTGATTTTAATCACTTTCATTGAAACATGTACAAATGATTGACAATTTTTTGTGGCAGTTTTATTTTTTTTTCACTCAGAAACGATTTTATCAACTTTTTATAATCAACACATTTTTCATATATACTCAGAGCAATTGAAATCAAGTCAATGAAATCAGGTTCAAGTTGTAAAACCAAAGATGTGCATGTAATCTATCCTATAAGCGGTTAACACTTGGACCCTACTCCACTTTTACAATGGACAAAATATTTCCTGTAAATATTTCTTTGTTGATAGTAATACAAAGTTCTTGTTTCTTGATGTCAAAATCCAAAAGTGTTTTTCCAGGACAGTTTTTAAGAAGATAAGAGAGTAAGTCAAGGGTTATTGGCAGATCTTCTATTCTAATCATTCACATTTACTACTACATATTGCATTCCAACACCAACAATTTGTTCATCCATAACACTTCAGAACAAAAACATGTTAAAATTGAAAAAGAGGAATTTAAAAAAGAAACCCTGAATTTGTGAGGCTGAAGTCCATCAGAAGTTTTTGCCAGGATGGGGTTGAACCAAGGCCTATTCAGACTTTCTGTATATGATTGTGCTTCATTCAGCTGGTACACTGAGAAAGGTTCAGTAATAAATTAAAAAATGTATGCATGCTCTTGGTAAAGGACACTAAATTATGGCAACAACCATAAATTTAGTGCCCTTTGCCAAAAGTGAGCATTTATTTTTGTACATTTCTCTGTGAATGTGTTGAATTGAGTGGAGTAATACATAAGATCTGCATTATCCCTGGTAACCTATAGTTCAACATTTCATTCTTTTACTTGTATTTAAAACATGCAATCTAGTAATGTTGCATTTCTAGAACCTGTTTTCTTATTTTTGGAAAAACTGCCAACAGCTGCCATATACTAATATTCAGGTTTATTTTAAAAGAAATTATTTAAATCAATTTTCAACTTTTTTTCCCAATCAGTCAGAGCTTTGCAAGTCAATGATTTGAAACAGTCAAAGAGTTCCAACTATGGCTTAAAGAACAAAGGAGGTTTTAACAAGCAAAAAAATAAATTCAGTTTTCTTCAAATTCATTCCTTGGTTTGAAAATTAAAGGGGAATGAAACCTTCGGAATATGTCTCTAGCTAGTCTTGAAAGTACAATATGCACAGTAAATCTTTTATTCAATGCAGGTAGTGCATTTTTATGTTTCCTTATTTCATTCAGAAAATGTTTTAATTTGTTACTTCTTATGTTGGATTGGAACAACAAATATATATATATATTTTTTATGAAATCAATGGGGAAAAAAGTGTCCAATCCCTAAAAGGTGCTTACAAGAGAGCAATGGTAGGTGGATTGGAAAAGGTTGGTCACCAGTGTAGTATACTGGGAGCTTAATGTGACAAATGCTTCCACTTATTAAACATTAAGTCTGATTATAATGTCTCTCAGGTGTATGTAGTTTTGTTTTGTGTTTTTTTTTCAGCTGAACTCTTATATTTTATTAAATATGTTTTCAAATAAAATGTTTTGAATAGTATCTTTATTGGTCTCCACAATTTTGTAAGAGAATTCAAACTGACAAATTTCTATGCAATTTATAGAAATTGACAATCTTAGCAGTATATTAGTGGAAGTTTAATGTTTTTTCCATTCTTATGAAGACTCAATAATGAAAAAGAAACAAAACATGCATTATATGATATACAGTGCGTATCAAAATTTTATGTATTTTATTTTAGTGTATGAAATAAGTATGAAATGTTAACACCCTTTAAATTACAAAACTTAACTTTATATCATTGGATCGATTAATCCTCAGATCAAGACGAAGCGCAAACAACTGAAAAGTTATATTAACCTTGGGTTAGAATGTTTATTTGGGTATGAATATGAATCAGAGTATGAATCAGTTGAGTATAATTAAAACATCTTTCTACTCTAACTTGAGAAATGAACATGCAATGAGGTTTCTTGCAACACTTCATAAGTTCTCACATCTTAGACTTAAAACAAAACAAAAATGAATATTCGTTTGTTTGACTAAATAAGTGATCATTTTAAATTTGTACCAAATAATGTGGAGACAGGCGTTTACTTCACAACATCTCAAGAAGGACATTGCCTATTACTGATCAATGACCATCCATCAAATAATTTATGGATATCAAAGATCAATTGAATCGATATTAACAGATTCCTTCATTTTAACTGATATTCTATGATTTTTTAAAACTATTTTTTGGAAAGCACTTATTAAAATTATCCTGGATGGCTCTCGCGCATAACAACAGCACCTTAAGCTGTCTTGTGGGAAAGGTTTCCTTAAAACTTTGTGGTGTTAGAACAGTTATAGCTTTGGAGAGCCTTAAACGTAGTCACTTCAATACACTTCTAAAATTAAATTATATAGGGTCATGATATTTGGAACATTTACATGTTGGTTGAAATATTTCGTGAAATTGATGTTAATTTCTCTTTTCTGCTCTATTCTATGCTTTTAGTGTAATAATTGATTAATAATTTTGTCCTGTTGTACACAGTTAAATTAAATTAAACTTTAGTTTTCCCCATTTATTGTTATTAACAACTAATTGGGTTTGATGATTGGTGATTGTGATTTTAACCTGATTGCTAAAAAGATTGTATGCAAACAACCAGAGAACCGACTCGTCGGTCGCGACAGCTTAAGGTCCTCACGGAGGGACAGTAGCATAGCTACGCCGGGTGGTACGTGCCTCCCCCTCCAATCGGCTTGGGAAAAATGGGGAGAGGAGAAAAAGAAAGAGAAACTTGGTTGGGAAGAAGAAAAAATATATTGTATTGAAAAATGTTGCAAAAAACAATAAGTGACGTAAATGAATGAAATTATATTACTTAAATATTTTTTCACAAGTTTATAAAACATAAACGTGTTCATCACTCCTGGTGCTCGCATTATACAGTGCGAGTCAGAAAAAAATGTTACATTTTTTAAGTTAAGTATATTTCAAGAAAATGTGGGATTCAGAGAGAAATTCTAGCATGTAAGGATTCCTTTTGTCACTTGGTAAAATTTTGTTTTAGTGTTGTTGTTATGGTTGAGTGCACAACAGCCATTGTTTGAAAAAGTGTCAAAACCCATTTGCGCCAAGTCAGGTGATTACATGTACCTGCTGAAACAGAGTCAAAAGCATTCTCACAAACAATAAGCGTAAAGTTTATGCGTATGTTTATTAATCAAGAAAAATAAACAAGAGAACCAGTAAATCAATAAATCATCTTCATTTAAAAGTTCTTTTTCATTGTCATTTCGGTCACAACTTGGACAAAGCTTCCCACCTTCAATCTTCCACATGTTGTCCACTTCTCTTGATGCACTTCTGAGCTCGATGGAGCATTGCTGCCATGGCCCTGCGAAGTGTCTAAATCAAAATCAGTCGACAAATAAAGAAGAAGCATTTTATGTGATTGAAGTCAAAAGTGTACAGCACCCCACCTGCAGATCTGGATGACTTGCAGCAGCGCATCATCAGAGCAACATGTGGAAGATTGAACATGTTGAAGGCGGAAAGCTTTATCCAAGTTGTGACCAAAATGACAATGAAAACTAACTTTTCAGTAAAGATCATCTATTGATTTACTGGCTCTCTTGTTTATTTTTCTTGATTAATAAACATACGCATAAACTTAACGCTTATTGTTTGTGTGAATGCTTTTGTCTCCGTTTCAGCGGGTACAGGTAATCACCTGACTTGGCGCAAATGGGTTTTGACACTTTTTCAAACAATGGCTGTTGTGCACTCAACCATAACAACAAAACTGAAACAAATTTACCAAGTGACAAAGGAATATCTACTCTATCCATACATGTTTAAAATTCTCTCTGAATCCCACATTTGCTTGAAAAATACTTAATTTAAAGGACAAGTCCACCCCAACAAAAACTTGATTTGAATAAAAAGAGAAAAATTCAACAAGCCTAAAACTTAAAATTTCATCAGAATCGGATGTAAAATAAGAAAGTTATGGCATTTTAAAGTTTCGCTTATTTTCAACAAAAGAGTTATATGAACGAGCCAGTTACATCCAAATGAGAGAGTTGATGACATCACTCACTCACTATTTCTTTGTATTTTGTAATATGAAATGAAATATTTTTATTTTCTCGTCATTGTCATGTGAAATGAAGTTTCATTCCTCCCTGAACACGTGGAATTCCATTATATTAAAATTTTGTGCTTCAGGCAAGGAGGTCCTAATCGTCAAATTCGTAAAAATTGAAATATTGTATAATTCAAACAATAAAAAACAAAAGAAATAGTGAGTGAGTGATATCATCGACTCTCTCATTTGGATGTAACTGGCTCGTTCATATAACTATTTTGTTGAAAATAAGCGAAACTTTGAAATGTCAAAACTTTCTTATTTTACATCTGATTTTGATGAAATTTTCAGCATTGTGCTTGTCTGATTTTTCTCTATTGATTCAAATCAACATTTTTCTGAGGTGGACTTGACCTTTAAAAAAGTCAATTTTTTTGACTCGCACTTTATGTTTAATGACTAAAATAATCCCGATCAAGGGGATTAAGTGGCACTAGAAACATTCCGTTTTCAAGTCAATATACACCTAATATATTTCCTTGTACTTTATATAGTGACGTAATGCTTCTTTTTCACGATTCCTTAAAGTGATTGCCCCCTGTTTAACGTCTGACTATAAACAATGTCCAGTCCGCGCTTACGTTCGCAGTAGGGAATTTTTGAGATAATTATGTCTGCTTCATGATTTCCCCCAAAACAGTTCTTAAAATGTCCCACTTTTCCTGGTCTGAATATAAAAATTTTCAGCCCACGCTTCACGCTCGCATTATTTTTATAGTTAAATACGTATGGTCTTAATGTATTTCTACAAAAAAGCCTTAGAATTCCACTCTTTAGGTCTGAATATGATAAAAACTCAATTTTTGATTAGCCTGAGATACGTATCATGATTACTGTGAATACAAAAAAGTTCTTCATGTGTTTAGGTGTAATTAAAAAAAATCATGAGATGACTATGATTAGATGTGTATGCTCTTCAGAATTCCTAAAAATATAGTCCTTAAATGTCCCCTTCTAGGTTCAATATAAAAAAAAGAGTCAGCTCGCGCTTGCATTGCTTTTTTAGTGAGACAGGAACGTATTATGGTAACATTAGTTCTTTATTGTGAATTTAGATAAGTGAGGGAGCTTTCATTATCATTCACAGGTACTTTCATGGTATTGTTCTAGTCTTGAACAATGCCATGATAGAACTTCGAGATGACAATACGGTCGATCATTGCTTATTAGTTATACGCTACCGATCTTAATTACTTACGATCCCTAATCAAAACCTAATTATGGATGAATCAGAAAGCGCTTGAACTCTTAACCATTCTTTTTTGCGCCTGAACTCGTAACCCTAACCATCATTAGGGAAGAAGCTTTGACAATGATTCAATTTCGATTGAGGTTAAAGAATATGTGATTACCATGCATTCTAATTATCTAGTAGTCGTTAGTCCACTGACAAGTAAAATTAAAGGAAAATTCATTCCCTTATGAAAAGCATGAATACAAAATCTCGCTCGGACGCAACTATCTGATAATATTTTGGAAACATTTTTCGCGGAAAGAATTACAATTTTTATCTTCCATCCAACACAACCAAAGACAAAGTTATATCATTATTTAACGAGAAGGGAAATAATAATGCCTACAATCAAATGTATACTCTCGATAACGAACGTCATTTTTGTTGCCTTTCTGACTCTGACTTTATGGACAACATCGCTACAGAGTGCTGATTGTGAGTACATTTTTCTTACTTTTATCATAAACTACTTGTGTTTTCTGGATATTTGTCGAGTCCCCACTCCAGGTGGGTGTTTCATAAAACTGTTCCTCAGTTACGAGAGACTATACGAACAAGTGTTGGAAAATGTCTTGTGGTAAATAACACCATATTTTCACAGATGTTGATTTATTTCCTAGGATAGGATCACCATGCTGTTCGTAACAGATCAGTGGTTACGAACGATTTTACGAACAGATCTATATGAAACACCCACCAACAAAGTTTGTCCCACTGATGTTTCTTTCTATCTCGTTATTTTTCCTTTTCTCTCTAATAATGTAACCCAAAATATACCAAAGATTTTTTTTTTACAATATTCATCATTAAACATAAAATTACTTGCCGAAGACATATTGCCATTGTTAGTAAAATGCTTCGGAATGTGGCAATCTGATAAGGTTCCAAGTCCATTATTTCAATTTGTAAAAATTGTGGTTAGATAGGAAGGTAGGTTATAGGTAGGTAGGTAGATAGATAGATAGATAGATAGGTAGGTAGGTAGGTAGGTAGGTAGATAGATAGGTAGGTAGGTAGGTAGATAGGTAGATAGATAGATAGGTAGGTAGGTAGGTAGGTAGATAGGTAGGTAGGTAGATAGGTAGGTAGGTAGATAGATAGATAGATAGATAGGTAGGTAGGTAGATAGATAGGTAGGTAGATAGATAGGTAGGTAGATAGATAGGTAGGTAGATAGATAGATAGGTAGGTAGATAGATAGGTAGGTAGGTAGGTAGGTAGATAGGTAGGTAGGTAGATAGGTAGGTAGATAGATAGGTAGGTAGGTAGGTAGGTAGATAGGTAGGTAGGTAGGTAGATAGGTAGATAGGTAGGTAGGTAGGTAGGTAGGTAGGTAGGTAGATAGGTAGGTAGGTAGGTAGATAGATAGATAGGTAGGTAGGTAGATAGGTAGGTAGGTAGGTAGATAGATAGGTAGGTAGGTAGATAGGTAGGTAGGTAGGTAGGTAGATAGATAGGTAGGTAGGTAGGTAGGTAGATAGATAGGTAGGTAGGTAGGTAGGTAGGTAGGTAGGTAGATAGATAGATAGGTAGGTAGGTAGGTAGATAGATAGATAGGTAGGTAGGTAGGTAGGTAGGTAGGTAGATAGGTAGGTAGGTAGATAGATAGATAGGTAGGTAGGTAGGTAGGTAGGTAGGTAGATAGATAGATAGGTAGGTAGGTAGGTAGGTAGGTAGGTAGATAGATAGATAGATAGGTAGGTAGGTAGGTAGGTAGATAGGTAGGTAGGTAGGTAGATAGATAGGTAGGTAGGTAGGTAGGTAGATAGGTAGATAGATAGATAGGTAGGTAGGTAGGTAGGTAGGTAGATAGGTAGGTAGGTATGTAGCACCCCTTTGGTGTACTACATAATATTTCCAGCTTATGTATGATTTCTTTATTTCAAACATATATTCTGTTTGCTCTGATATGAATTCTTGAATATCTTCATCATGTATTACTTATATGTTTCATTTCTTAAGAATATAAATATATATTCTTCCTTCAAACTTTTATCAAATTCACATACCTTCAGTGCATGTGTTATAAATCATAGAGCTTGCTGCTTGCAGATCCCATGATAACACTGTTTGTCTCTATATTAACCTGTCTGAGTTAAACAATGGATGCTCAGATTATTTCAAGTTTAATGGGCCTTTGTGCTCTAGATTCTAGACACCTTCTTTGTCTGAAGAAGAATTTCCCTCCAAATTCTGTTTTGCACTCACCCCTATAGTGGACTGAACTAGTCCATTATTGTATAGGTTAGTTTCAGATTTTAATATTATATGTTTATTTCATAAATTTTGACATATAATGAGATGTCTTATTTTATGTATTATGTTGTATGTTATATTGTTGCATGTACAAATACATAAGTATTTGTGGAGTTTAGTCAAGTAGAAATGACCATGGATCAACTCCTGGACTATTACATAATATCAAACACCCCCACAAGTTACAATATTGGAAGAGTCCGTTTTCTACTTCCAAGGGCGATGTTCCTGTCTCATCACATTTTGCTTTTAGAGATGGAGACAGAACAGACCTCCAAGAATTATCTCTCATAACTCTTGCATTTTCAATTCCTGCTTTTCAGGTAAGATCCAAAAGTCATTTTCTACATATTATATAATTTTAATATTTATTGTGTTTAATATTATTCATGAAATTAATGAATAATTGATTCTAGATGTGGTATTCCAGTTTCTTGTTTAAATTAATATTTGAACTAAAGTTTGTCTGAACTTGTATGAAAGTTCAACACTTATTGAATATTTATATTTTGGTATTCTTAATATGGCACAAACCTTCAACCAATTAAACTATATTGATATAGTTTACTTATTCCAATATCTCAACTATTTCATAACTATTATAATTGCTATTTTATTGATAGTCAAATATCCAAATATCGAAACGTATTAACAATATTTTAAAAGAGAATCATTTAAGACATTTTGCTTTTAGAGATGGAGACAGAACAGACCTCCAAGAATTATCTCTCATAACTCTTGCATTTTCAATTCCTGCTTTTCAGATTTCCATTGACATGAGTTGGTTTATAAGCCATCTCTCCATCTCATTGAGACCCTTATATATATAACTTTATTTTGTTTAGTTTTACATAGTTATTACTATATCTCATTATGGTTAGTTTATTTAACTAGAAACAAAATCATTATTCTAGTTGATATGAAGTTTACCACTCCATTTATATGGAGCTCATGATAATTGTACTAATCAATATGTGACAAGTCGTCCATATATATATATTGTATATAATGTAAATATGTTCTGTTAATAATAAAGGAATAATTATCTTTTTCCTTTAATCAAGTTAGTGAAGAAACTTTATTTGAATGTCTTTTATACTATAGTTAAGTAAGTAACATATTAACTGTTGAATGCTTATGACTGTGTGTATGATGTAATATGATTGTGTATGCATGTGCTAAGGTTTAATTATTTTGAGTAGTTTATTGATATAATATTAAGTTCAACACCTAGTAGACCAACAGGTAGGGAATAAATACCGATATAGATATACCTTCCCTCTATATCATCTGTATTTACTATTTAATTTAAAGTCTTCCGCTGCATGTTAGTTGTATTTAAAGATCCTCCCCCTACCCGAAAAATGTTGGTGCTACAATTGGTAGCAGAGCGAGGTTTTTATTTCTAATGCTTTGTTTCTACTTGATTTCTATTTTTCAAATTATGTTATATTAACCATTTGATTTGTTTGATCAATGATTGAAGTGTAACCCTTTGAAGTATCTTTTTATATAGCTGATATAAACCGGAGTAGGTATATTGGAATTATTATAGGTTTACTATAGATTTACCTATAATTTGTTTATGTCTATCGTGGGTATAGATTTGTTTGTCCTGAAATTTCCATTAATACCTTTCTCCGCACCACTCTTTTGATTTGTGGTTTGTTTGTTTGAAGATAAAAAGATAATTTTGATATAGGAAAAATAGTAGCTTAATGCACACTACTATTGAAGTTATACTTTCTTAATTGCTTCACTCCTCTCACTTTTTGGTTCATTGGTGTGGGTATAGCATATTTTGTATTTTTCTTGTCTTCGTGATTTGCTTTCACTGGAATATTTTCTTTGATGTTTCTTTTGGCTTTCGGATGATATAGTTTCTATTAGATTCATATATCTTTAATAAAAAAGGTTAACTTGTTGCTATCCAATCTGACATTGTTAAGTGACTTCTGAACATCTTTGTAACACTTATTTTTGCTTATCATATCCACCCCCTTTCTATTTGTTAGGATAATTGAATAGTATTCCTTTGGATAGTATTTGCTTTATAGTATAATCATGGCACAAAATAGTGATACTTCTCTTACATCCTCTCTTGAAGTGAAAGAAGATTCACCTTCTCCTGCCATGCCTACCACTGACACATTAAGTGCTTTCTTGAGTGAGTCTGGGTTAACTAGAGAACAGTTGAACCAGCTCATTCGGGGTCAATCAGGAAAAACAGTTCACAATACTGACTCCTCTCAATCTCGTCTGCCCCGACTTGGCCTGTTTTCTGGTAAGGAGCCAGTAAAGCAGGGTGAGGTGGATTGGGAGACATTCTATGATGTGGCGAAAGAGATTGCTGCTATGCCCAGCCTAGACGAGCAGTCTAAACGCCGCGAGATAGTTACTCGGCTTGTCCTGCCTGCCAAAGATTTTGCTAAGCAGGTTGCATCCACTGCAACCGCCCTAGATTTGCTCTCCTTCTTAGATAGCATATATGGGAGGGTGCAGAATAACAACCTGCTGTTGCAAGAGTTTATGGGCATGGTCCAGGACAAGCAGGAGAAATCCTCTGATTTCCTTAAGCGCCTTCAACTAAAGGCCAGTAGGCTCGTAGAAATTGGGGAGTTCTCTCCTGAGACTGCAGCCCAAAAGCTGCTTGATAAGTTTAAGTTAGGCTGCCACGATGAATATATTATCACCGTGACAAATTTGCATAATCAAATAATTGCACCCCCTTTTCCGAGGTTAATCAGTATAGTAAGAGAGGCCGAGGCAACAAGAAATGCCAAGATGGCCCAATATAAACCAAAGTCAGCACATAGTTATGTGCAACAATTTGAGAATATGAGTTTATTTCATCCAGGGAATCCAAAAGAGACCCCAGCTAAGAATAACAAATCACAGAAAGTTTCGAACAAACAAGCATCTGCCAATAAAACTAAATCTAATTCCACTAACCGTTCTAAATCAGCCCCTCGATGCCCAGTTCGGGTATTAGTGTGTTTCAAGTGTGGGGACTTCGACCACAAAGAATCTGATTGCACAAACCCTCCCAATGAGGAACGAAAAAATCGTAATCTAGCCCGTAGAAAAGAAATCATTGCTGCGTGGGAGTCAATGAACTCACACAAGGACTCCCCAAACGAATAGAGACCCCTGTTGTTGGGCGGCCGGGTGGTCGGGTTGATAGTAAACGTCCTAAGAATGTCCGTATGTTTTCTCATCAGGAATTATTTAGTGTACATAGTAATCTTCCTGCAGGCTTAGTTGGTGAGCCTTGTGAAACCAGTTGTGTAGTGGATAACATTCCTACCACTTGTCTTTTAGATAGTGGAAGTGTTGTCACCACTATCCAAAGGGGTTTCTATAACCAACATTTGAGAGATACTCATCCATTAGAGAAGCTTTCAAGCACCTCTCTATGTATTGAGGGTGCGAATGGACAGCCAGTCCTATATGACGGTTTTATATCTGTCCCAATCACCCTCCCAAAAGAGGTTGCTGGGATAGAAACTTCTGTAGATGTCTTAGCCATTATTGTTTCTAGTCAGACATCTTGCCCTTCCCCTATTATCATAGGTACCAATGTGTTCAAAGGCCTTGCCAAGGCCTGTAGAGCACATCTGGGTTCTCGGTTCTTATCCAGTTTGAATATCTCACCTACAGTATATGCTTGCTATCAAAAGGCGATTCATGAGGAGAAGATGGGTGATCCCGTCACTGGTCAAGTAGGTAAGGTGCGGTGTAGGTTGCCCCACCCTGTTACACTTGAGCCATCTCAGATGCTTGAGGTAAATGGTTTCCTTTATTCCTCTTTGCCTAAGGGCAAGCATGATGTTCTAATACATGAGGTGGAGGGTATACCAGGACTCCAGGTTGTGAATTCCATTCACAAGGTGCGAGGTAAGAAGGCCAAGGTGAGACTTACCGTCGGTAATAGTTCTCATGCACCTATCACAATCCATAATAAACAGACAATTGCTATTGCCTGTACATTTATGTGGAGTAGGCCAGTTACTCAGGTGTGCGATAATTTGAAGCAGATGTTTTCTGATAAGGCTGAATCTCAACCCAATGTGACTGTGCCTTGCTATTTCACATCATCACCTCAGAATGTAAATGATGATGATGATGAAGATAGCCCTTCTGATTATGACATTGCCCCAGATGTTCCACAAGAATTTGCAAATTCCCTGAGGCAGCAATTAGATCAATTAGATGGTCTGTTTTCTAAACATGACCTTGACTATGGTTGTGCCCAGGGCGTGGAGCACAGTATCAACCTATCTGACAAGACTCCATGGAATGCACGAGCACGCCCCATTCCACAGAGCATGTATGAAGAGGCAAGGCAACTCTTCCAAGATCTCCTGGATGCAGGATTGATCAGGCCATCCCAGAGTGCCTACAGCTCACCTGTATGTTTAGTACGCAAGAAATCTGGAAAGCTGAGGATGACGGTAGATTACCGTCAACCAAACAAGCGAGTCATTCCAGATGCGTACAGCATACCTAAAGTTGAAGAGCTGTTTAATTCTCTTCATGGGTCTAAATACTTCACTGTGGTGGATCTTAAAGGAGCTTTCTTTCAGATTCCCCTTCGTGAACAGGACATGAAATACAGTGCTTTCAATACTCCATTTGGGCTTTTTGAATTCAAGAGAATGCCACAAGGTTTGAAATCGAGTCCTGCCCAAATGCAGAGAGTAGTCGAGCGTTGCCTTGGTGACTGCTCTCTTAGGGAAGCAATTGCATACATTGATGACATTGTCATTCATGCCTCTTCCATTGAAGAGTGTATTGAGCGTACATCTCGAGTTCTTCGTAGAGTTAGAGACTTTGGGCTTACCCTAGAGAAATCCAAGTGTCACTTCCTTTACCAGACTATCTCTCATCTCGGTCATGAGGTAAGTGGCGAGGGAATCCGCCCATGTCCTTCCAAGATTCAAGATGTGATACACTGGAAGAGACCTGATAATGTTCAACAACTCCGACAGTGGTTAGGTTTTTGCGGGTACTATCGTAGATTCTGTAATAACTTCAGTAAGATTTGTAGACCTCTTAATGACCTACTAACTGGTTTGTCCATGCCTCGGAAAGACAGCAGTACCCCTTCTGAGCGCTCTAAGGTCAGAAAAGCACAACTTGAACCATTTCGTGAGAAATGGACCGATAAGTGTGAGAAGGCCTTTATTGAGCTCAAAGAGATGCTCACGTCAGCCCCTGTTCTTGGTTTTGCAGACCTTTCCAAACCCTTTGAACTCCACTGTGATGCTTCAGGTTTTGGGCTAGGTGCTGTATTATATCAGGAACAAGACGGCGTGAAGCGTGTTATATCTTACGCATCTCGTGGGTTGAGTCACTCAGAAAGGAATTATTGCGCTTGGAAGCGTGAATTTCTTTGTCTGAAGTGGGCTGTTACCGAGAAGTTTTCTGACTATCTTTATGGTACCAAGTTTTTGGTTATCACAGATAACAACCCCCTCACCTATGTCATGACATCAGCGAAGCTTGATGCCACTGGACAAAGGTGGGTCGCCAATCTATCGGTCTATGATTTTGAGATTAGATATTGTCCTGGCAAGAATTTGAACGATGCCGATTCGCTCAGCAGAAGACCCAATCTCATTCCCGACGACGAACAGGTTGTTGACGATGTGAGTAACCAAGTTGAGTTTCTTAGGTCGCGAGTGAAAACTGTTGATAATGCTGAGATACATGCAGTTTTCCAAGGCTATATTCACATTCGTCAGGACAAGACAGATGAGAGTTCGACATTTACTCTTCCAACCATTGCTTCGAACTTGGCTATGCAGCCTGCTGCCATACCTGATTCATATGTTGAAGGTGTGGAGGGGGACCCTGCATTGCCAGGAATTAATGATAATGAATGGCAACAGTACCAGAGTTTGGATTCAGATATTGAAGCGGTAAAGGAGTTTGTGGGATTGAGGTCACGCCCTTCCTTGAAAGATAGGAAGCAAGCGAGCCCAAGACTTAAACTGCTTTACCGTGATTTGAATAGGCTGGTTCTAAACAATGGTGTCTTATATAGGGAGACTAAAGATCCAATATCTGGTGAGACGAGACGCCAACTTGTGCTCCCAGATAGCCATGTCCATCAAGCCATTCATGGTATTCATGATGAATGTGGCCACCTTGGATTTGACAAATGTGTTTCCCTTGCTAGAGCTCGATTTTATTTCCCTTTCATGGCTTCTTCCATCAAAGCATGGATCGACAAATGCGATCGATGCATTAAGAGGAAAAAGAAACAAGAGAAGGCAGAAATGGACTCAATTGTAACAACCCAACCTCTAGAGCTCTTATGTATTGACTTCTTGAGTATTGAGCCTGATAATGGAGGTGTAGAGAATATACTGGTCATGACTGATCACTTTAGTAAATATGCGGTAGCAGTACCTACTAAAGACCAGCGTAGCAGTACAGTAGCAAAGGCATTGTGGGAAAACTTTATTGTCCATTATGGATGGCCCGCTAAAATCCTGTCTGATCAAGCGCAGGACTTCAATTCTCGTTTGATACAGGAGCTCTGTACTATGGCTGGTGTGGAAAAGGTAAGGACCACGCCTTACCATCCTCAGTCCAATCCAGTGGAGAGGTTCAACCGTGTCCTCCTGGACATGCTTGGATGCCTCTCTGATAAGCACAAGTCGGAATGGCGTCGTCATGTGAGCACCCTTGTACACGCTTATAATGTATGCGAACATGACACCACGCACTTCTCCCCTTACTATTTGATGTTTGGGAGGAATGCGCGTTTGCCGATTGACCTTGCCCTAGGGATTGACCCACAGTGGTCTGTTCATTCTGACAAGACATCATATGTCAAGGCACTGAGAGAGCAGCTTGCCGAGGCATATGAATTGGCCGGGAAGCACATGGCAGCCCGCAGTAGTGCTAACAAACGGCGCTATGATCAAAAGGCCACGGCACCTGTACTTCAAAAAGGTGACCATGTTCTTGTTAGGAATGTACATCTTAGAGGTAAACATAAGTTGGCTAACAAGTGGGGAGATGATGTATATGTGGTTCTATCCAAAATGGATGACTCGCCTGTCTATCGTGTTCAACGGGTGGGTACTGATCTTGCTCCCAAGGTCCTCCATAGGAATCTTCTATTGCCATATAATGGGCAACCAGAAGTAGAACCACAGGTGGGGGATGCACCTACCACTAACAGACTCATCACCCCAAAGAAAGCCAACTGTAAGTCTAGAGAGGCTAGCAACAGGAAAGAATGTTCATCAGCACCTATTGAGAGTGATGATGACGGAGATTCTAATGATTTGTTTGTCCCTGCTCCAGTCATTCCTATTCATGAAGATACTAATGTTAGTGGTACCGATACTAATTTAGGCGCTATCTCTTCCAACCCCGATACTGAATCAATAGCACCCCCAGAGACTGAAAATCCCCCTCCAAATCCCTTGGTAGTTGATATCCCTCCTAGTGATAGTGAAAGTAGTACTGAAGAAGTGGGTTCATTGAGCGGTAATAGGTGTGATATGGATAATGTTCAGAATGCTAATTCAGATAATTCAAACAATTCAGATAACTTCAATAACGACACTCCTGAAGTACCTAGAGTTGATAGTGAAATTGAGATAAATACAAATCAACCTCTACTTCCACAGAATGAACCAGAAGTGAGACGGTCCGTTAGGCAAAATAAAGGTGTAGCTCCTAAAAAGCTTAGTTATGAACGTCCAGGTGAACAGATAAATGTAGATTTTAAGTTAGCCCTTGTACAACAGATGAGAGCTTTCATGAACGATCTATTATAAATGTGTAATTAAATAACTGTTGCGTATACATAGAATAATTATGTATTCCTTCATTACAGTTTTAATTGTACATTTTTTTTTGTATGGTTTAGTTTTGTTGAAATGCTGATTAAGATTAGGTTTCATGCCTACCTTATAATGTCAGTAGAGTGTTTATTTATTTATTGTAAAATAGATTATGATATATATGTGAATATATACTCATTAACTGGTAGGGTATTGATAGGAGAGTTGTAACTTAATTAGATTATTAAGTTAGGATTGAGGGTTCTCAATTGAGTTTGGAGTTGATGCTCCATCCGCCACATCCGTAGATGAGGACTGGATCCATTGGGGTTCCGCCATCATAGGAGCTGTTTCCTACTCTCCAGATGCCCTATCGCCAACGTGAGGATAGATAAGATGACGACAGCGGAAAGAGCACTCATCGCTTTGCAGCTGATTAATGATGCCTGAAATAATCTTTTATGTCATTGGTAACATGGGTGAACTTACATAGCACGTTTGAAAATTATAAACTGCAACAATGCTTTTCATCAAGCCTGATAAAACTGTGAGCTGGGGACATTTGTCCATATCCCATGTTTATTTCTATGACTTCATCGAGCTGGTCCTGTTTCTCTTAATTAGAACTCGATGGGCATCTATATACTACTTGGCTGCGTCATGTGAACCACATTCGCATGAATAAGACTCTTGAGCAATATGGAGACCTAAGATGGATCTCAACATCTACAGATTGCAGCTGTTCGTCATATTCCTCAGAAGTTCCGAGAAGGAAAGCGTGGACTTTTTGATGGTGTTATTGAAACTTTGGAATGACATTTATATGTATATATTATACATACAATTTTTTTCCGCACGGTATCAATTTGTGTTCTTTTCATGGGACACTATTTTTTTTAAGTGGGGAAGAGTTGTAGCACCCCTTTGGTGTACTACATAATATTTCCAGCTTATGTATGATTTCTTTATTTCAAACATATATTCTGTTTGCTCTGATATGAATTCTTGAATATCTTCATCATGTATTACTTATATGTTTCATTTCTTAAGAATATAAATATATATTCTTCCTTCAAACTTTTATCAAATTCACATACCTTCAGTGCATGTGTTATAAATCATAGAGCTTGCTGCTTGCAGATCCCATGATAACACTGTTTGTCTCTATATTAACCTGTCTGAGTTAAACAATGGATGCTCAGATTATTTCAAGTTTAATGGGCCTTTGTGCTCTAGATTCTAGACACCTTCTTTGTCTGAAGAAGAATTTCCCTCCAAATTCTGTTTTGCACTCACCCCTATAGTGGACTGAACTAGTCCATTATTGTATAGGTTAGTTTCAGATTTTAATATTATATGTTTATTTCATAAATTTTGACATATAATGAGATGTCTTATTTTATGTATTATGTTGTATGTTATATTGTTGCATGTACAAATACATAAGTATTTGTGGAGTTTAGTCAAGTAGAAATGACCATGGATCAACTCCTGGACTATTACATAATATCAAACACCCCCACAAGTTACAATATTGGAAGAGTCCGTTTTCTACTTCCAAGGGCGATGTTCCTGTCTCATCACATTTTGCTTTTAGAGATGGAGACAGAACAGACCTCCAAGAATTATCTCTCATAACTCTTGCATTTTCAATTCCTGCTTTTCAGGTAAGATCCAAAAGTCATTTTCTACATATTATATAATTTTAATATTTATTGTGTTTAATATTATTCATGAAATTAATGAATAATTGATTCTAGATGTGGTATTCCAGTTTCTTGTTTAAATTAATATTTGAACTAAAGTTTGTCTGAACTTGTATGAAAGTTCAACACTTATTGAATATTTATATTTTGGTATTCTTAATATGGCACAAACCTTCAACCAATTAAACTATATTGATATAGTTTACTTATTCCAATATCTCAACTATTTCATAACTATTATAATTGCTATTTTATTGATAGTCAAATATCCAAATATCGAAACGTATTAACAATATTTTAAAAGAGAATCATTTAAGACATTTTGCTTTTAGAGATGGAGACAGAACAGACCTCCAAGAATTATCTCTCATAACTCTTGCATTTTCAATTCCTGCTTTTCAGATTTCCATTGACATGAGTTGGTTTATAAGCCATCTCTCCATCTCATTGAGACCCTTATATATATAACTTTAT
This sequence comes from Lytechinus variegatus, assembly GCF_018143015.1. Classification (NCBI taxonomy): domain Eukaryota; kingdom Metazoa; phylum Echinodermata; class Echinoidea; order Temnopleuroida; family Toxopneustidae; genus Lytechinus; species Lytechinus variegatus. The sequence goes on along the minus strand of NC_054741.1, from coordinate 77,145,445 downwards.
TTTGTTTAGTTTTACATAGTTATTACTATATCTCATTATGGTTAGTTTATTTAACTAGAAACAAAATCATTATTCTAGTTGATATGAAGTTTACCACTCCATTTATATGGAGCTCATGATAATTGTACTAATCAATATGTGACAAGTCGTCCATATATATATATTGTATATAATGTAAATATGTTCTGTTAATAATAAAGGAATAATTATCTTTTTCCTTTAATCAAGTTAGTGAAGAAACTTTATTTGAATGTCTTTTATACTATAGTTAAGTAAGTAACATATTAACTGTTGAATGCTTATGACTGTGTGTATGATGTAATATGATTGTGTATGCATGTGCTAAGGTTTAATTATTTTGAGTAGTTTATTGATATAATATTAAGTTCAACACCTAGTAGACCAACAGGTAGGGAATAAATACCGATATAGATATACCTTCCCTCTATATCATCTGTATTTACTATTTAATTTAAAGTCTTCCGCTGCATGTTAGTTGTATTTAAAGATCCTCCCCCTACCCGAAAAATGTTGGTGCTACAGGTAGGTAGGTAGATAGGTAGATAGATAGATAGGTAGGTAGGTAGATAGGTAGGTAGATAGGTAGGTAGGTAGGTAGGTAGGTAGATAGGTAGATAGGTAGGTAGGTAGATAGATAGGTAGGTAGGTAGGTAGATAGGTAGATAGGTAGGTAGATAGGTAGGTAGGTAGGTAGGTAGGTAGGTAGATAGATAGATAGGTAGGTAGGTAGATAGATAGGTAGGTAGGTAGGTAGGTAGGTAGATAGGTAGGTAGGTAGGTAGATAGGTAGGTAGGTAGGTAGGTAGATAGGTAGGTAGGTAGGTAGATAGATAGATAGATAGATAGGTAGGTAGGTAGGTAGGTAGATAGGTAGGTAGGTAGGTAGGTAGATAGGTAGGTAGGTAGGTAGATAGGTAGGTAGGTAGGTAGGTAGATAGGTAGGTAGGTAGGTAGATAGATAGATAGATAGATAGATAGGTAGGTAGGTAGGTAGATAGGTAGGTAGGTAGGTAGGTAGGTAGATAGGTAGATAGGTAGGTAGATAGGTAGGTAGGTAGGTAGGTAGGTAGGTAGATAGATAGATAGAT